>NC_051279.1:28905626-29217293 GCF_015220745.1 Sebastes umbrosus
GGAACATGCCTCCATTCTGCACCATCACCTTCCCGTTGCCATTCTTCTCACATTTGCCTGGGCTCTTATCGTAGACGTCATCGGGGCTGTTATTGCCTTCACTCTTCACATCTGGGAACATGGTCGGCTCCAGGCTGCCAGTCTCATTGTGTTGTTGCGGCTGTTGTTGCTGAGCGGCGGCGGCGGCGGCAGCAGCGGCGGCGGCTGTTGCAGGGCAAAAGTTCTGTTTGTGCGCCAGGTAGTTCTCCACTTTGTTAAAACTTATCTTGCACACTGCACATTCGTGATAGTCCAACAGTCTTTTAGGGGAGCTACATGTCTTGTCGGAGACTGGCGAACACTTTTTGCTGAGATCAATGGGAGCGTCCAGCTCCTGCTGCTCCACCGTATTGCATTTGGGAGCCAGAATAGGTTTAGTGACAGTCAGAGAGGCCTCCAGGTGTTTGGGTACCATACCGGGGAAGATGTCACAGCGCGGGTGGAAGCGGTCCGCTAGGCTCTCTACAGCTTCCTGGGATGTGCAAGGGTTCATAGGAGGGACTCCGAGGAAACCTTGCTGACCCATAGGGGACCTCTGGTGGTCCTGGTCAGGGAGACACATCTCGTACATCTTCCTGCGCTTGCGGGCCCTTATGGTTCTCTGCATGGAGGGTACCTTGTTGCTGGACATGCGTTTCATGGGTGGGTCATGACGGGTTGCGCAGTAGTACTGCTTGTGGACCATGAAGGTCTCGTGGCGGCTGAAGGTGATATTGCAGGCTTCGCAAGTCGTCTTGTTTGGGTCATTGTCACTTTCCACCAAACCCGTAGTGGGGTTTTTTTCCCTCAATCGGCTTTCCATTCAGCCTCTCCTCAGCCCCAGTTGGGGTAGAGACCTTCTTCACCTGTCCTGCTAGATCCTTATCGGGCCCTTTAGCCCCAGCATTGATCATGTCCAACACATTGGAGTTCAGACAGCCAGACGCCAAGAGGTGGTTTTCGGCTTCCGTAGGGTGGCAGCTGGTCAACATGCTAACAGAACTGTGACCACTGTTGGGGCTCACCGCCTCGGGAACCTTATCTGAGAGGGCGGAGAAGTCGGGGGACTTTGCCATGTGCTGCCAGCGGCTGTTACAGTAGTGCTTTTTGTGGACCAAATAGTTGTCCAGGTTGCTGAAGGTGATATTGCATTCGAAACAGGTGGCCCCTTTGGGCATAAGAGGACTGTAGATGACAGGGGGGTAGCTGTTCCCTCCATGGCGCAGCCTCCGGTGAACTAGCTCTGACATTTTAGCCAGAATCTCAGAAGCCTGCGGGACTACTGAAATGTCTTGGGAGAAAGCAAACTGAGACAAGAAGGGGCCCATGGGAAATGTAGGCATGTTATGCTGCACAGGGGAGGAGGCCAGCCGGGGGCTGGAGGGCTCAGACTTGATCCTAGTGTAAGAAAAACTGGCTTTGCTGCCTGGGTGGGCCTCTCCCTTCTGAACAGACAGCATGGGCTTCTTCTCAGCCTTGTCAGCCTCTCCGTCTGTGCTGGTCTCCTTGTTGAGGGCCCCTTTGGGACTTCCCAGCAGAGCATCCTTCCTGTTGGCCAGCTCAGCTCGGGCCTGCTGCTGCTGCTGCTGCTGCTGCTGCTGCTGCTGCTGGAGGCTTTCCTCAGGCCCCCTGGGGGAATGCTCGGTGCCGTCGCCTTCCCTGTGAAGTTTGCTGCCGTGCCCATGTAAGTCCTGATGCTGTAAGAGTTCCCTGTGGCTCTGGAAGCTGATATGGCAGTGATTGCATCTGAAGGCCGCCTGTGACAGGTGAGACATGATGTGATGCTGGAATGTAATAAGAGAATCTGCCGTGTAGTTACAGATTGTGCATTTCAAGCTGGTGCCAGGAGGGAGGCTCTCTTCCATTTTGACACCTGTGAAGGAGATAAAAGGGAGAAATGCTCAGAATCTCGCCTCCCACTTCTCCTTTAGAGTTAACTGTAGAAACCATCAAACGCTCATGCATTATGCCAAGCTTATTCCCATCCACTAGATATTTTTTTCGCTCAAGGATAAACTGTCAACTGTGCTAGCTGACAGCAGGATATGTATATTTTTGAAAAGGAATGACAGTCATTTTTCCAAACCTGTGCAAAACTCTGTCCTTTTTCAGACCCACTTTCTTTCAAAAATTAATTAATTAAAAGTAGCCATCTTCAAGAACCGTAATATAAAAAAAACAGTTGTGTGTTAAAGATCTCGGTTCTGTATAAACTCTTTGATCCATCACAAAGTCACTCACCACTGTGTGAGGTGCTCAAGTGCATTTCCAGGGCCCTGGCGCTGGAGAAGCTCTTGGTGCACTGTGGGAAGGGGCACATACTGGGCGTCTGATGGGGACCGCTGTCGTTCTCCTCCACGACCGTCTCTGGCTCCCTCTGTCGCCCGCTGCAATAGTACATCAGATGGGCCTGCAGGTTCCTCTCACTCCGAAACCAGATTCCACATGCCTTACAAGGGAAGATGTCCTCTGGAGGGACAAGGAGGTGGGGGACAAAGGGGACACGATATCAGGATATATACAGTACTTTCATATTTATGCATAAAGATAAAGCGCTCGCACACATGCATACTCCTCCTCTCTACTCCTACAGTTCTGACTCTCAAAGCCTGTGTTAAAAGGCTTTTCCACCAAATCCTCAGCTGCTGCATATCGCTGTGTTGCTACCACTCGGTTGGTGCCCTTTCTCAAGGGCAAACAAGAACACTGGACCATCTGCTTACAGAAGCCTCCCTGTCGAGCTGAACCCAGATAGCCCTCGCTAAGTAAACAAACACACTATTTGCATGAGGCGTGTATTTTGCAATTAACACGTTAGTTCGAGCCACAGTGTGTTTATGTGAACCCAAAACTTGAAGGTCGATGGCTCTTATCTCCAGTGCAGAGACTCATCTGGGTTAATCTACGCCCGGCGGAGACGACGCTCCTTGTTAAGCAGGTGACTGAGTGCAGGCTGCGGACTGGTGTGTGTGTGTGTGTGTGTGTGTGTGTGTGTGTGTGTGTGTGAGAGAGAGAGAGACAGAAAGAACAAGAGCATGCGATAGTGCGTGTCTAAACAAAAGCACGTCTCGTTCCAGCTCCCGTGTGCGTGCACAGACACTCACTGTTGACGATGGCAGTGGGCAGGATGGACGCCATGGCGGCCTGCTGTGGCAGGAGCTGGATGCTGTCCAGCAGCCTGGCCGGGTACATGCCCTCGCTCAGAGACATGTGGTTCACCGCCTGCAGACGCGAGTCAAAGTCCACCGCGAACGCCACCAGCTCCTCGCCCTCCATCATGTTCTTGGTGGTGGTGCACCATAGTTGACCACCTGGACAAAACAGAGATAGAGGAGACATGTAAGTGCTTGCTGCCAGAGAGGGAAAAAGCTCTGCTGCATGTGACACATGAGTAATTCTGGACTTAAATGTCAGGGCATTACGCAACATAAGAAATTATATTTGTGTGCGCCTTCGGTGGCGTGCACTACATCTCAAAGGCTCAGTATTTCAACAGCATGTTGCATAACAGTATGCAGTTGAAACCGGAGAGTGAAATTGCGTTTGTGGACCTCACAGCAATGAAAAATGACATTTCAGCGGCAACATGTCTTTCCAAAAATCAGTGCCCACATTACTCTGAACAATGGACAGAGGATGCTGTCAACGGTTTTCATATTTTTTTCTGTAGTTCCAATAAAAAGTGTTCACAGTGAGGTCTGTAGACAGAGACACTGCTTCTGGAAGGACTCACTGCTTTCTAACTTTTTAAATGTCAAATCTTTCAATGCTATGAGTCAACAGTTCCTATGATATCTTACGAAAAGTTATTCCTCATTCTTCGTGCGCTTTCCTGCGAATGTCCAGCAACATGTGTCCATTTCCGCTCGTTACATGCATACAGTCTTTGTAAAATAAACTTTCGTCTTCCTAGGAAACAGCTTGGTTAGGTTTAGGCAACAAAACTAGTTGGGCCGTCCCCTTCTCAACATCCAATAATCACCTCAACAAACAAATAAAGGTCAATATATGGCTTGAGATCGCCCAGCAGCTAGGATACAATGAGGATGGTAATGTAGCTGATATGGACTTGCTAATGTTATACGTTGGGCACAGAACGGGGCTAGCAACAACAGCTAGCGTTAGCATCAAATTTGGGGTACAATTAGTTTAGGTATTGTTTAGTTAACGTTAGCAGCTCAGACATTCTCCGTCTGGATGCGTTTTTGTTGTGTGGAGTGAACACAGCACTATAGGAGGAAACTCATCGGGCCTCATTGCAAAAAATGTAACACAGCAACGCGGATAATTCGCACTGGACCCGGTCTGCATAGCGAAAAATTTGCATGCATTCCTGCACCGCATTTTCGCATCGCACTGGTGAGAAAGGGTTTTTAGGCAACAAAACTACTTGGTTAGGTTTAGGAAAAGATCGTGGTTTGGGTTAAAATAACTACGGAAGTGGTAACGTAAGTATGGATGTTACGTGACACAACAACATTGACTTCTGGTTTCACACAAAAGGGTACAAACATCGGTCTCCTGGGTTGTTTTTTTTACCCACTCATCCACCCCGAACTCCTCCCTATGCGGCGTTTGTTGCTCTTTATACTTCCTGATTAAGTGGATTACATATGAATTGATTTCGTGGGATAAATACGAATTACAGTATAATTACTTTTTCGTAGGTATAGTGCGAGAACAGCCTGTATGAGCACTACAAATGAAATTCCATTTACCTCCATTGTTTTGGCGTGGAGGCAGAAACCAAATAAAACCAAAATTATACCAGCAAAGACACATGAGAAAATATGTTTTTGTAAATTGGGTGAACAAACCTTTTAAAAGGTAATTTCTTTCTTTTTACTGCCACTCAAATGTCTTTTTTAGGGTACTAGCGCTCATACCCAGAAGCAATGCAAACCTCGGCTGGGGTAAACTGTAGCCTACAGTGCTGTTGTCAGCTGCAACACTGAGACAGGTCCTTCATATTATTAGATTGTTGTGTTTTGGGATTAAGCATTCCTCTGAAATCTTCTGAACATATTCATTAAGTCAGAGAAAGGGGGGGATAAGAGGGGAGGGGGGGGCAGGAGGAAGGAAGGAAGGGGGAGAGAGTGAAGGTTTTAGCTTAGATAATATTTATCTCAGCACATGACAGGCTTTTCAGCTGCACTTCATTTTCCATTGAAGAGATTAAAGTTTTTAATATGACTATTTACAGAAATCTGGCCGGGGAGATAACAACAAACTATGATACGCTCCTGCTAAATGGCAGAATTAGGACATTGTTTCTGAGGAAAGCCGGACAATTAATTAAAGCACGCTGTTAGCTTTCAAAGATGTGCAAACATGCCGACGGAGTGTCAGGCTGAGAGGGGGACATGTGATTTGAGCCCTGGCTGATGTGGAATAAAGAGAGTCCTGAGGAGAGGTGTGAAGGCTAGAAAAGCCCCCGCACATGTGGAACTGCTGATTACTCGTGTTTACACGAAACCTACGAAGCACCAGGTTTAAAAGCACCCTGTAGACACGGTGAAGTACAGCTCTGTATGAGAACAATCCACTATTTTCTGTGGGTTTACCGGAAATGGGATGAAAACACAGCCACCGTGACTTTACACTATTACGCCGTGCTTTATGTATAAATCATTGTTAAGTTTCTCCAATGAATTGCCCCATTATTTTAATTCAAAATTGAATATTTCAGATTTCACATCGCTGTTTTGATTAAAACCTTCCTGGCCCTTCCTATCTGCTGGTGAAGCGCTGAAAATTAGACCAGCACAAACGTGTCAAAGGGAGTGAAATGGTATTAAAATATGCTATCTTTCAAAGTCCCATTTGTGTGCAGGCTTCCTCACCGTGAGCGTGTGTGTGTGTATGTGTGTGTGTCGGCGCGAACGTGTGCATGTCAGCGCCACTTTAAAGAGCAGTGCCTATCTGTCGGCCAATCTGCTGTGACGAGACACACACTTCAGGCCGCTCCACTTCATCGTTTTGATTCTGTCATACCACACACTGCCTGGAGAGGCCCCTTTGAATTTTTATCTCCTAATTAAAATAACAAAACTCCTCTCCACTGTCTGCCCAAGTTACCATCAAGGTAGATACAAACTGCCACCGACAATGGCGGGGAATATATCGCAGTCACAGCCACAAAAAAGTTTCTCTCCCCTGAATGGATCTTTTAGTTCAGACGCGCTCGGCTCACAAAGAGAATTGTGAACTATAGGCCCCCCGACGCTCAGATACAAATCAGTGTTTTTTTGGATCAATCCAAATCAAAGATACTGTGTGCTCTCCTCAGCTGAAATGAAGCAGATTAAATGTTTTTTACTGCATTTGTGACAGTGGAATATGCGCTCCGATTGCATCCCTCCAGCCAAGAATGCTACAGATCCATCTGTTGTGTGTGAGAATGCTGGAAGTGAGTTTTTAGGACTGCATGTCCCAGTTTTACTGAGCTGCACAAAACACCAAGGCAGCACTTGTTACAGTCACTCAACCAAGACAAGGTGGTAAGATACATGTGCTCAGGATGTGCTGCAGGATTATGCTTCAAACTACACTTAGGCTGTCATCACAATTAGAAATCAGAGCTGTTTCTCTCAGATTTGTGACAGTTCTTACTGCAATTGTGCGCATTATGCATCTATATTTTGACTGTTTTCTGAAATGCATCATGATCCCCGTGTAGCTTCATAAGTCATTTAGGAATCTGAGACTTGAATATACACAACTGTGCAGCCATGATATCTGCAAGTTTGCACACAAACAAATGCAAGTACCTGCACTGACTAATGCATGCAAACAACATCATTTACATGCACATATGGAGATGCGAGACAGCACAGAGGCGTCAGGTGGGCAACAGACAATATTCCAGGAATGAGCTCTCTCTAAAGATATACTGCAATACTCTGCAATACTCTCTTACTGCAATTGTGCACATTATGCATCTCTATTTTGACTGTTTTCTGAGATGCATCATGATCCCGTGTAGCTTCACATAAACCATTTAGGAATATAAAACTTAAAATGTGTGATTAACTGTGCAGCCATAACATCTGCAAGTTTGCACACAAACAAATGTAAGTACCTACAGTATGGTGCATGCATGCGCTGACCAATGCATGCAAACTATTGTGCAGAAACATGTCGTTTTCGTGCACATATGGAGATGCGAGGCATAGAAAACGGACAGCACATAGGTGTCAGGTGGGCAGCAGACAATATTCCACGAAGGAGCTCTCTCGAAAGATCGACTGTTTCATGACCGGTGATTTCAATCACAGAAGCACAACTGGTGGGGGTGGGCGGGTTAAGAGTAAAGATTGTGCTTTAAATTACACTTAGGTTGTCATGAGAATTAGAAATCATAGCTGTTTCTCTCGTATTTGTGACAGTTCTTACTGCAATTGTGCATTATACATCTATATTTTGACTGTTTTCTGAAATGCATCATGATCCTGTGTAGCTTCACATATCTAAAACATAAATATACAAATTAACTGCAGCCATGATATCTGCAAGTTTGCATACAAACAAATGTAAGCACCTACAGTGCATGCATGTACTGACTAATGCATGCAAATGACATGTCATTTTCTTGCACATATGGAGATGCGAGATAGAAAACTGACAGCACAGAGGCGTCAGGTGGGCAACAGACAATATTCCACGAAGGAGCTCTCTCTAAAGATTCTCCGTTTCATGACGGGTGATTTAAATCACAGAAACACAGGTAGCGCAGGGGGGGCGGGGGTCAAGAGTTAGAGCGAAAGACCAAAAGCGTTAAGTCGTGAAACTGGGGTAAAGGCTGGGGAAAAGTGCAGCTTGTGATTTGCACTTGTTTGCCTGCTAACTGTCTGCAGTGAGCCGCCTTTGTGCACTGGCCAATGCAGTTGGAATGAAGGCTATTGTCTAAATCCTCCTGCAGAGCACCTGATAAAAGAATAAAGAACTATGACATATTCTAAAAACAATGGAGGAATTAAGGGGAGACAATAGGCCAGCTGCCTCATTAAAACAATCAAAAACGGCATCCTGTACGTAGTCCAGATAATTAAAAACCACTGCTTCCTACGGTCTCTCAATACCATATCCACCGGCTCACTGAGGCCCTGAGACTATGGCTCCGCTGGCTAAATGCCCTCTTCCCTCTCTTCCCTTTGATTAATTCTTTATTTGAACACGCAGCTCAAGATGAACATATGAAGGAATTCATGAAACAAAATTATAATGCAAACCCTTTTTCCTTCCATAAGTACTTCTAAACTAATCAAATGTCTCAGGATGAATCACAGGGACTCGGGGTGCGCGTGTCGCCTCCCCTTTTGCCTAAAGCCCCGAGAGATTTCAAAGTGCAGGCATCACAGGGCAGTTTTTAATTTCCTCACTTTAAATGACTTTATAAGCAAACGGATGTGTACAGTATCTGTATATGTATGGAGGGAGGGAGGCAGGGAGAATAGAGCACGAGATACTTGAGCAGGAATAATTTTTTTTTTTTTTGGCTCCCTGCAAACCCGCTCCCACCGCCGCCATATCTTAATGAAGCCGCAAACAAATCTCTCATGCCTCGTGCGAAAAAGCTGAGAGACAACAAAGCGGCAGAAATAACAGAAGGGCCCGGATAATTAAACTGGCCTGAAGACAGGTATTCAAATGTTGGTGTGTAAACAGCACAACTCTTTAATAGTTTAGCTGTAAAATGCGTAGTTAAGCACATCAGCACTTGCCTCTCCCATCTGTCCAAACACATTACCGTTGCAGAGGCCATTACAGCGCTGGAGTACAGTCCCACTGCACCACAGCCACATATTATGGGAGGGGTTGAATGGGGCTTCTGGGGGGAACTAACGGCGGCCCGTTGGCGTTACCTGAACGCGTCGAGGGGGTCGCGTATAACGAAGCATCACGGTGCACTTTGAGAAACGGGAGAGGATTTTTAAAGAGCAAAAAGTTTCAAATCTCCATCTAATTTTCCTTTGTCAAGCCCCGGCGCTGATTTGTTCTTTCTGGTCAGTCTGCTCCTTTAAGTTCTCGTCTCCGTCTATTGGCTCTGCATGCACTAACTGCTGCTCTTAATTGTGAAGTGAGGCTAGCGGCGCCTGAAGCCACAGAGAAGGGGTTGTAATTAAAGACCTCTACTCTTCTTGTCTCCAAATCAGCTCCAACTCCTCCTGGTCAAACGGGAACAAGCTTCCTCGCACCTGCGAATATCAAGTAGCCTGCGTATTGGTGTTGTTAAACCACCACTTTATTCAGCCTTTTATCATATTAGTAATTCACAACTTCCCATCCCCTGGATCTTGTGAAAATATTTATCCCAAATTGCGGATGAACAATATCTGTATCTGCACCTGACAGCAGACGTTTTGTGCTGCGACGAAACAAAAGCTTCCTCATGAATACTGGTAAATATTTGGACTGTTTCTGGATCATCAGAGTTGAGCACATTAGGGTGACTCACGGCTGTCAAACCGTCGCCATCACAATCCCTGGCAAGCAGCAGAGGAGGGGGGGTAAAACGCTGAGTTAGAGAACATCATTCACAGGGTCAAACAAGCTTACTATTATTGACGGTACACTAAACTAGAATTAGCTGACTCTACTATTATTTCACTAAGGCACTGACACAGATTGACTCTCTCTCTCTCTCCTCCTCCTCCTCCTCCTCTTCCTCCTCCTCCTTCTTCTTCTCCATGTTTAGTCTCGGCCACTAGGAGGCACTCTTCTCATGCTCAAGCTGCAGCCGGTGGACGTTTATGCTGTGATGATGCAGAGACGCCTCAGACATGGCAGAGCAGCATAGCCAGCCAGTCTGTCTTTACATCCTTGCAGGTAGGTGCTAAAGATCTTACTCTCCTGAGAAATGTATTTGGAATCAAAAGGCATTATTCTGACCTCATTTTGACTTGGAAAATTGTGTCGCGTGAGTCTTAAACGTGGGACTAAAATCTTATATGATTTAAAAAAAAAAAAAATGTTTAATAATTTTTTGTTGCTGCATTTTTGTAATGGCAGTAATCAAGCAGGCCATTTTTTTTTTTATCACTTTTTAACATTATTTATTTATTTTTTTAACATATTTTTATTTCTAAAATTTCTAAAATTTTAGCAGGACGAATCTATTTTCCAGAAGAATAAATACAGTTGAGTAAATATGTGTTTACAGAGCCCTGACTCGCCTTGTCTTGTCCTAACACCCCCCTCCCAAAAACCACCCAGATTTCCCTCCTTTTTGCACCACACCGTCCACACTAATTTTAGCATCAAGTGTTTTTGCAGATACAGCCGGCACCGAGAGCTCATGGATGGCCTCGAGCGAATGGCACGCGGGTCAGAATCCACAAATTAAAAAGTCCTTCCCAGGGGAGCGTCGTACACAGCCGCTCTCTCTACACTATACATTCACAGGCAACAAAGGCATAAAAAGCAGCACAGCACCGAACAATGTCATTCCCCGTTTACGAACTGTTTGAAGACACAGAAACAGTAAGAGTAAAAAAAAAAAAAAAGAAAAAATGATGTGATTCAGCAAAATGTTTTAGTGAGTAAAAAATGAAATGTTTCACTTTGAAATTAAAAGACGTTTCTCCGGCTGCTCTCTGGAGACTCGTGGAGCTTTTTCAATACAGTGAGAACGACACTGGCAGGAGGATGTTTGCCTGCTAATAGTGTTGTAATCATTTTGAGAGAGAGAGAGAGAGAGAGAAAAAATAGAGATGTGAATTAGCAGCTATTTTTGCTCTATTAGAGTTGAAATGACAGAACTTGAATATTTCAATTTCTACACAAATATAAAAACAAATTCTACTGAAATTCATTAAATGCAGGAATGTTTAACACTCCAAAAATCACATGTTTTATTATGAATTAAAATATATATGTATATTTAAGATGCACCAAAAAAAAAATATTTTTGACATTTTCATATTTTTCCCCAAACAAATAAAATGTTCTCCCGTAAAACAGTAAATGAGAACATTTTACACCTTCTATATTGCAGGTGAGTTCTGTGCTGTCAGTCTGAGACAATAACAGCCACACATTCCTGCAGTACAAAGCTGTTCTCCCTCATTAGCTGCCACACACAGTCAGCTCCTCCCTGTCCACAGTAAAGTGGAGTAGACTATTAAAGGAAAGCTCTGACTGGCTCCTCTCCGCTTCGCTTTATTCTTTATTTGGACAGGTTTGTCCCATTGAGCACTCTATTAGCTATCCCTCTCCGCGGGTAGCGCTGCCTGTGTCCTGGTTGTGGCCGGTCGACATGTGTTTACTGCGGCCCCCGCTGCGGCGGCAGGCTGGTCGGGGGCCCGTCCTGACCGAGCCCTGCTAATGGGACCAGAAGACCCCTCGTGACAGGGCGCCGCTGTGCTGAGCACCGCAGCAGACCCTACCCCTCCCTCCCCTCCAGCTGCGGCCCCGTGGCCCATGCCCCCCCCCTTCTCTTCCCATCATGCCTCGGCGGGAGCAGGTGAACGGCGGAGGGCCAACGCCGGTGAGCCTGGTTTTCCTGGGAGAGCGGCGCGCCATCGCCACGCGCCTCAGTGGTTCCTCCAACATGGCTCCGGCCCGACGCCACACGGGCCGGATTGCCAGTCTGTGTGTTTTTAAGTGTGTGGGTGTGTGTGTGTGTGTGTGTGTGGAGGGGGGGGTATGGTGGATGCCAGCCCTAATGCAAATGCTTGCCGTTTAAAAAATGGGAGCCTCTCTCCTCCTCTGTCTCTCCTCTTTGGAAAGGTCTATTTTGGCCTTCTGGTGCTGGCAGTTATTTTTCTCCTCTCCAGAAGGACAGAGAGCCAGGGAGATGCACCTGTCATCCATTTTGAAATTCAACATTATTGATCTGGTCACGACGAATGGAATTCATCAAGTTTTTCCTTCACGAGCGCTCGTCGATTTGCGCCTTAAAACGTACACGTTTTCTCTTTCCGTGCCTTATTGCAGGCGTGCTAATTTGGTGTTCAGCCATACACAGAAAGAATACACACACTCTCTGGCACACACACACACACACACACACACACACCAGTCACCGGTGCAACATCCCAGCATGCCCTCTGCCTCTGCACCCCTGTAATTCTACATATTGCTTAAAGTATGTGCTAATTAAATTTCTCTGTCGCTTTGCGAGAGAAATAAATAATCTGCGGCTAAAAGGCCTAATTGCGTTTGTCACATTGTGTCTCGGTGGCTGGTGCATCGGGAGCACAGCCGCTGCCCTTGCTCATTGCCATTCTGTCGTCCTGGCAAGCCCCCGCGCTGCCCCAGGTATCACCACGCGGCCATCTGGAGCCGACATCTGTCTCTCTATTGATCACAAGGGTTTAGCACTTGATCAAACAGACTGCGACAGGAAATTGCTCTTTTCCCCACAGAAAAGGCCAATCGCCTGCGTGAGGGTAATAGAGTGGAACTGAGTTGCAGCACCAGCGCGGTGGGCAGGCGGGCACGGGGCACAGCCAGGCAGGCAGGCAGGCAGCGGCGCGGCGGTGTCGGCCGCTGTGGAGGTGGCGGGGACGAAGTCCACTGCCATGTTACCACGACCACGTTTCTGTATTACCACAGTTACAAATTCTAAATTCACAATCATGCAAATTTTCCACTCTGAGCACATGGTTGAGAATCTGTGTATGCATGCAGAAGATGAGACCATCACCCCTGATTAAAAAAAACATTTGAAGAGCAGAATTTATCTTTCAAGTCATTCAGGTAAACGTCTGAGCCAACAGCTGTCTGAAACTGTTAGAAAAGCTGGATGCTAGTGAAATATGCTACATGATAAGTACACCAGATGGTGGGAAATTAATGTATTTCTTCTGGAAAGCATTAACACCAGGGCTGCATTCTGATATTTGAGAAGGCCTTTCTGTCAGTTTTCATAATAATTAAAATACATTCTAGCTGTGTAGAAACCTTTAAAAAATAACGTGTTTTTAATATGTAACTGAGCAGCCCGGTTCGATAGTGGGAAATCCCTGACAGTTGTCTCTTGCTCGCTGGTTTCCCCCAGTGGAGTTCAACACACTATTAGTGCCCGAGGTGAGCAGCTCCTGAATGTGTGTTACAGCACGTTAGCTGAGGCTGTGGTCCACATCTAAAATAGTGGCGTCTCCCTGCTCAGGCATGCTTTCGAGGCACTCGCTGTAACACCATGTTTAGCAAGTATGGACAATTTGATACTGAAGGTGACATTTCTTCAGCATTGTGGCAAATATTTAATTGTTCCTGCAGAGAGCGAGATATGTTTCCCCTTGCCTACAGTGCTGGGATTGTCCTTTTGGAATATGATGCAAATTTGGGATGAAGCAACTAATTCCTTCCTTGCACCCCTGTACACCCCCCCCCCCCCCCTCACCAACCACCACCCCCCCTTCCCTCAATCCTCCGCCAGCCTCCATCCTCCCCAGACGCGAGGATTCTGATTAATCGTGTGACCGCCCCTCGCTTTGCATTTTACACAATCTCGCGGCGCCACGGTGAGATGTGTGAGGTGTTTCGCCACTTTTGGCAAAGCTGAAAAGATGTAGCCCAAGGAAGAACAAGTCGAAAGTATGAGGGGAAGGGAGGAAAAAAAAATATGACCAGGGGACGTGATAAAAAATTATCAGCCAGTGTGTTTTCCTGTTTGGTTTTAATCTACATTTAATTAAATTCTTATCTGCTGTGTGCTTATGGCTGCATTTGAATGGCGAGGCTGCATTCATTATGAATGGTAAAATTGAACTCAGTACATTGTGTGTGGCCCAATAAAGAAACAAGACTCTTATTGCAGTGCATGCACAAGCTCCGACAGACATGCGGGGGGGAAAAAAATAAGTCAATTAAGATGGGTCTTTAAATTACCGCTGTATCAAAACAAGGGGAGGGAGCATGCTCCATAATAGAATCCTGACAGCGGAGAGCGCACAGTGGGCTGTTGTTAATATACATCCCATTTGATACAGCCAATTGTATTAGGGAATGCACATAGTTGATGCACGCTAGATTTACTAGTCTGTCATGATAGTTCATAATCGACAGTGCTGAGGAGAAAAAAAAACTTGAATATAGAGGTCAAACGCAGCTATATAATAAGAGTTCCTCATAAAGATTCTGCCGGTTTATCTGAATGTTAGAGGTCAACAGCAAAGGTCAACGACAGAATATGTGGCGGATACTGAAGAGTTAAATCTAAAGGAGTATGGGTGGTGGTGGGGGGAGGGGGGGGGGGGGGTTAGAAGAGCTCCAAAATTGTAATACTATTGACAAAAGACACACAGCTTATAACGGACGGGCAGCACTTCGTAAGCTAAGAACAATATCCCATATGCAGCACCCCGGAAAACGTCGAAAAAGGACCCTGAGCCGATACTACAAAGTTGGGCCCCGGCAAAATCCCTAAATCTTCCCGTTTGCTTATTCCGAGCAGCGTGGGGGGAAGAGGGAAGCTCCCCGCTGCCTGCCCATGTTTACAGAGCCGTTCTCATCTCTAGGCCTTGCTCATCCACGGCGCTGACACACGGTGTCGACATGATTAGGGGGTCCGCCTTTGCATAGGGCTGCGTTGTGTGTGTGTGTGTGTGTGTGTGTGTGTGTGCGAGGGTGGGGGGGGTTGGAGGAGGATCGGCAGATGAATGACTTTGGTGCATCGGAGAGGGATCACAGCAGATAATCGCTCCCGACTGCTGCGCCGCAGCTCTCAGATCTGGTCTTTAAAATAATGTTCGGAGTCAAGTCTCTCCAAAGCTTTTTTTTTTTTTTTTCTTCTTCGCAGGTTATCTTCTGCATTTTATGTTTGCTGTTTAAATCTTAAACGGGACACGAAGCAGCAAGGGAGAGCAAATATGTCTGGAGTCGGAGGAACCGGAGTGGAAATGTCATTGCGAGAGGGGGGGTTAAGATTAGCAGGGGCAGGGGGCTGAAGAGATGAAACTCCTCTCTATTCCGATGGCTCCCACTCCTCCAGAGTGGGAACTTGGGAGTGTGGAGTTTTAACCTTGGGAGGCCGGATTCCTGCGAGAAGCACGGATGGGGGATAATGAATCTGACCTCTTGGATTCACTCAAACACGAGACAAAGCATCAAACGTACATTTAAATACAGACCACCACTAGCCCACAGACAGTGTGAACACAGTACAACATAAATTCCAATATCATAAATACTGCTATCACACAAACAGAGCAGCCATAAAGTAGGGCTGCCTGTGTCTGGGACTATAAACCTCTGGCATAGGGAATAAACACACATGCACAATTTACTGCACTAGATCCCCCCTTTGTTTATCTTTTAAATAAGCACACTTTATCACCCTCGCGCATAAGCAAATTGCATGCAATGTGTGTTGTTTTAACATTTGATACGCTGTCCAGAAGATTCATTCCTCCCTTACGAATTCAATTGTCTCCGCAATATCCCGCTGCCATAGGCATCAGGCCCCATCACCTGTTCGTTATCACCGGCCGTCCTGTTTGGGAGCTCTTGAAACGGTGCCACGGCATTGACTCTCAGTTTAACAGCGGGGTCTCTGAACTTCTCACGCTTGATGGCGGAGGCTGGGAAATTACGCTAACAACTAATTAACATCATAAAGAGCGGTTTAAATGGACGGGCGACACCTGCAACCTTCATTTGCACACGCTAACGTGAAAAAATTACCTGTGTGTTTTTTTTATTTTATTTTTGCAGATAACGCATGCATTTTTTAACACCGTTTTAGAATATTCATTTTCCCGTGGCTGGCTTTTAGAATTGGCACCACTGTCCTTTTTTTTTTTTTCACTGTCAAAAAAAAAAAAAGCCACCAGGCCAAAATAATAATTGTCAAAACAGAGAGCTGGCAGAATTCCTAAAGCTGTTTTTTTTTTCCTGAGTTTGTATGCACCTTTAAAAAAAAAAAAAAAAAAGTGCACACACTATATGCTGTGCCTGAAATAACACATTCCATTTCTAATTTCTATTTGAATATAAAATATTTCCAGGCGGCAGACATGGACCTCCAGTTACTGGTCCGAATAACAAAGTGCTGCCTGTCAGTCTGAGACACTTTGCTGGCTGGCTGAGCTAAGCTGGTTTAGACTGACAAGTCTTCAACGGTGGCAGCCTCAGTCAGCCTCCACTGGCAGGCCTCTGGAGTCCTCTCTCACTCCGGCTCCCAGACTTTCACTGGACATGACCGCAGCACAGTCAAGTGTCCATGTTCTTCTGAAAGCTCTCCCTCACTCTCTGTGTCTTTCCCTTTTAAAACAGCCGCTAACTTCCACGGGACGGTAATGCACTCACACCTCATTACAGAGCCACATTATGGACTACAGCAGTAATACGGCTTTAATCTTCTCCAAATCGTTATAAATGTCAAGCTGGGGCCAGGGACTTCCCAGTCTACTGCACCAATGGCTTAGCCTGCTATCCCCTCTTTTTCCCGTATTAGCTATAGCCAGAGAATTACATTCACTGCCAGATCCCCTGAAACTTTCAACCCTTTTGTTCCAACAGTCAATGCACCATTAACATACGCTTTGAAATTGTCTCCCCCCTCCACTCCCCTACTGCCTCCCCAAAAAAACCCCAAACAGCTAAATATGAAAACAGTTGATACCCCTACCCCACCACATCCACCCCTTACCCCGCCCTACCTCAGCCTCTCTCCTAATGAGACGCAACATCCCCGTCTCTCCACTGAAGGATCCAGACTCTCCGCGTGATAGAGAGACTGCGGCTGTTTATTAATAATGAATTTGGGTGTTTTTTTTGCGCGCGAGAATGTTATCAGCGCGCACACAATCCCACCAATAGTTTTTGCCCTGATGGGGTAGCTGGGTTCCTCATTAGCAGAACATATTTAATCCAGAAGTTTCTTATCAAATGTCACACCTGCATCTCTAAATGGCATTTTCACATTCATTCGCCTGTATTTGGGAGATGAGGCTCCAAGGTGCTTTGCAGAGATTAAGAAGGGAGAGAGAGAGAGAGAGAGTGCGAGCTTATTTTATCATTTAGCGGGTCTGGAAGGAATCCAAGGAGTTTTTGTCTTGTTGTTGTAATTAGAAAGCCTTTTAAGTGATAACGCCTGCATAGGAATATGAATATGTAGCGATCAGGCCAGTCCCCCCCCCCCACCCTCCTCCTCCTCATCTCTCTCTCTCTTCTCTTCTCTCTCTCTCTCTCTCTTTCTCTTGGCTTTTTTAAATTGTTGAATGCTGAGTTTTTGTTCTATGTACAGCAAGGATTAACTGGGAGGCTTCAGAAGTTTAATGAAAGACTTGAAAGTGCGCACTTTTTCTTGTTTTCCGACTGTGACAGTGTTTCTTTTTCCGATGACATGTGTACAACTTTTGTCTTTATACCTGAAGAAGCATAAAGGATGGACTTCACTTTCCTTAAGGACGCATTTCAGCAGCAGTACTCGACAAAACAGAACGTACAGTAATAAAACAAAAACTGCAATTTTTCTTTTACACCTATCCAAAATCAAAAGAACTGTTTCAATAAAATATTGTGCTGTTCTATATTCAGCCTTCACTGAGCCCAGGCAGGGCCGGCTCTAGCCCTGTTGGTGCCCTATACTGTAGGTGAAATTCAGAAGGGTTAGGATTCAGCCCCCCAGTACCCAAACTCTAGCCCCGTAAACCACAACACACGTCAGATATCACAATGGTTTTAAGACATAAATTAAGATTTTTATTTTCATAAATAACTGTATTTATTAGAATTAGGGATGTCAATCGATTCAAATATTTAATCGCGATTAATTGCAAAGTTTTTATCCGTTCAAAATGTACCTTAAAGGGAGATTTGTCAAGTATTTAATACTCTTATCAACATGGGAGTGGGCAAATATGCTGCTTTATGCAAATGTATGTATATATTTATTATTGGAAATCAATCAACAACACAAAACAATGACAAATATTGTCCAGAAACCCTCACAGGTACTGCATTTAGCATAAATAATATGCTCAAATCATAACATGGCAAACTGCAGCCCAACAGGCAACAACAGCTGTCAGTGTATCAGTGTGCTGACTTGACTATGACTTGCCCCAAACTGCATGTGATTATCATAAAGTGGGCATGTCTGTAAAGGGGAGACTTGTGGGTACCCAAAGAACCCATTTTCATTCACATATCTTGAGGTCAGAGGTCAAGGGACCCCTTTGAAAATGGCCATGCCACTTTTTCCTTGCCAAAATTTAACACAAGTTTGGAGTGTTATTTAGCCTCCTTCGCGACAAGCTACTATGACATGGTTGGTACCAATGGATTCATTAGGTTTTGTAGTTTGTAGCCCACTACAAGCTAAAAAGTTGCATTAATGCGTTCAAGACGAATTAGTGGCATTAAAACGAATTTGCGTTAACACGTTAATATCGCGTTAACTTTGACAGCCCTAATTATACTATAAATGAACAATTGGTCCCTGATAATGTTGGCTTAAAAGTGTTGAGTCAGTTTCACTACAATTTACACTTTTATTAACAAATAAGTGCGGCCGGACAGATGAAAAAGTGTGAGATGGTTGAAAAGTGTATTTCTTTCTATATTTATTTATTTATTTATTTGTTTGTTACTTCAATGCAGAAAATGAGGAAGGCATATATTATTATTATTATTATTATTATTTATTTCAGAGGGCAACCAGCGCCCCCCAGACTTTTGCCCTAGGCGACCGCCTATATGGCCTGTGCATTAAACTGGCCCTAAGCCCAGGAGCCCTTTTCCAACCAGTGGAGAACATTTCCTGCGAAAGAGCTCCAATGTAACATTTTCCTGTTCCACCACTCGTCTCCAGCTGCAGAAGACGGAGCAGGTATGCCGTCGCCCCTCTCAGTAGTGGCATTTAGTCCCCGTGTATATCCAGAGAAGCTGCTGCTGCTAACCATCAGGCCAGAGATAAGTGCAAAACTGAGAAGTATTGATCCAGTAATAGTGGTTCACGCTTTGACTCTGACACCTTAACCCTGCAGACATAATGTCATAGCCTCTTATCCTTCCCTCTTAACACAACCTGCCTATCTCCCGCCAGCTGTCACCTCTAGTAATACGCTTCTCAAAAGCTCCCCCTAAATCACTGAAATCATTGCACTTTCAGACATTATTTATTTTCCTACCTCTTAAAAAGTGAAGCGTGATTTACAGTTGGGTAAAAGGTTGTGCCTTTTTTTTTTTTTTTTTTTCCTCCTCTTCCTCCATTTCCCTCCAACGCTTCCTGTCAAGATAATTCCATTTCTACCATTGTAAGAGCTGCTACGTAGCAATTACTATGTTAGGTTCTGTGTAATTGTGTTGGCTTACTGCGCGTGATAAATACAGTGGAGCTAGACCCTGCATAGTGATCCCAGATGTACGCCGGTTTAGACGTTTTCATTAATTGAAAGCGTCACTGTGTAACAGCGCAGTATTACACTCTGGCAGGTATGAATGAAGTCTAATACAGCTTAATTACTCCGCAGCTAAATGTGTATTGTAGGGATCTCTTATGTGGGGCTTTTTATCTGTTACAAATCACAAGTTTAAACCACTGGAGGGTGGGAGTGATAATTAGTGAGGATTTAGGCATCCAGAATTCTAATAGAAAAAAACACAACGCTTGAATGGATCCAAACATCTCCCTCACATACAAAAAATAAGCTGCAAATGATCAGACGTTTTTGCCCAAACTTTTTTTTTTTTTGATTGATGCGTTTCAGAAAGCTGCCACGAGAGCGTCTAGGCCATCGCTGAAGGTTGCCAAACGTTGACATTATATGCAAATTTTGTTTATTATCTCGCAGGCGGCACGGATCCTGCCGTGGTTGGGGCTGGTGCAGCCCACAGCAAACTTCCAAAGCAAGGTTTATGCACAAGGGTTTCTAATTAGCTCTCTGAGGGCTGCAGTTAGCGCAGCACTTCTCACAACAGCCGTTGGGAAGTTGAACACTAACTTGGAGGGCTCCATATGTTGCCCAGGAGGCCTGAGAGACAGACTGATCCTGCGTGTTTCACATTACGAGACACTATGTTCACTCCGGAGAGACGCTTTTTTTTTTTTTTTCACTCTTCCTTCTGTGGATAGAGAGCGAAAACTAGCCAAACCAATGAATGGTGTTCATCATTAGTTATATGTATCTTTGGGCTGCCTTCATTTAGAAAACACCCTTTTAAATATGGAGGCCTCGACGCAAAAGAAATCGATTGAAAGATAGTCAGGCAAACTATAAATACACAATCAACTTTAGCCCTGTTAGCCTAGAACAACAACTTGAACATTTATCTACAATAGAGCTGTCCTCAACTTAATTCTTAGTTGACTAACAATCATCCGATTTTGTTTGACTACTTGATCTAATCGACAGATCTGTGAAACCGAGTTTATCCACAAAAATCACACAAAAGCACCACTTTGAATCTTGTGTTTACCAGAGATGTGCTCATAAGTTTCTTGGAAATAAGTCATCCAGCATTAAAAAAGCATAAAAAAACACTAAAGAAATCTTAGTTGACTAAGATGAAAACAACCAATTAGTTGACCAATCGACTAAGAGGGGGCCGCCTTAAAGGTCACTTAACAAAACAATGTCGAGGTAACACTTTCTATGACACCCATGTCTACAATGCATGTATATAAACATACATATAATGCGTTATAATCTGCTTATAGCGATGTATAATCAGTTATAAGCACTCATAAATATACAGAATGCTGTATAACAATAATCATAACATTATAAAGCATTTCAATAATGTCTTATAAGGTCAAGTATCATAATACTTCATAATTGCTGGTCACTCACTGACTTTTTTTTGTTGCAAGGATTAAAGTGTATTATAATACCCATAGTTGTAATGCATTATAATCTTTTTATAATGCATTGTAATCACTATTATAATGCGTTATAATATGATTAAAAGTTATTAGAAGTGGGCATTGTTTGCTTTAAGAACAACACACAAAACGTTGTAACATTTTTTTTTTTTTACTTTACTTAAAGCAAACAGTGACTACTAATCTATAATCACTGTTATAATGCATTATAATGTGAATACAATTACTCTAAGTAGTCTTTGTTAGCTTTAAGAACAACACACAAAAGGTAAACTTATTTTTTACTTTACATGAAGCAAACAACGACCACTTAGAGTAACTTATAATGACATCATAATGCATTATACACAAATTATAATGTATTACAACTATGATAATTATAATAAACTGTGATCTTTGCAAAAAACAGTCAGTGAGTGACCAGCAGTTACGACGTATTATGATACTGGACATTATAAGTCATTATAAAATGTTTTCTAATGTGTTATGATTATTGTTATGTATACATTTTACGCTGTAAGAAGCAGATTATAATGCATTATATGTATGTTTATAATGCATTATACACATGGGTGTGATAGAAAGTGTTACCAATATCTGATTTGAGATGCTTTGAGGAACTCTGACAGGTCATTCTGAATAGCAACATATTCTGATTCACTCGTGTCCATTTGCAGGTGCAGCTACCTGAGCTGATACATCAGCACTATCCGTGCAGAGTCAGTGTCTCCCGCGAAGGCCTCAGCTAACCCTCATCTCCATCTTCTATTTCAAAGCTCTGATGATCTTATATCTCCTTCAAAAGCTGATTTCCACTGAAGGAACCTCCCCACCCCCCGGTTCACCCTCCCTCTCTGCTCTCTCTGTTTCTGAATTGCCATCTCAGTTTTCCCTCCCTTCTCTCTCAATCAGCACGCCTCTTGCTTTTGACCCCGGCAGGCGCTAAAAAAAAAAAAAAGACGACGTGCCTCATTAACTGAGGCATCACACTGGCTTTTTCCAACTTATTGTCTCTCGCACCTTATCCGGCCCTTCATCTTAAACTTGGAATAAATTAGAGCGATAACGATCGCGCGTCTGCCATTAGTCACAAATGAAGTGGTTAACGCAAAAAAAAAAGAGGGGGGAAGATAAGGCTGAGATCTGATGCCGATTCATAAAAGGGAAGGCAGATTGTTGTAAAATGGCAGATAGACCGTGCAAATTGGGTGCCGACATCACGAGGCGATGTTATTACCAAATTAGCTTGTGCTCTTTTTTTTTTTTCCCGCCCATCCCGATCACAACCCTGGGAGGATCGGCAGAGATAGGACGCCATTGTGTGGTGCTTCCAGACATTATTCTTTGAACAAACACTCCAGATTATACAGGAGGCGCTGATGCTGCCTTTACCTCTAAGATGTATTTGCTTTTAATTCATACATTCGATTGTGACATTTGAAGCTATTTCTCTATTGAGACTCAAGGCATTACAGGCCAAATGACAGTCCTGAGTAAATAGAAAATCGGAGGGGAGGGTGGGGGGGGGGTCTTGATAAGAGAATACAGTGTTTGTTCAAGTTGAGTCTGCTGTTGGCGAAGGAATGTCTTTTGTTCTCAGGTGAAGCTATCTAATGTGTAGTCATGGCCTTACAGCTTAATACTTGTAATGTTTAGTTGAATAACTTGTACCAAAAAGGGGATTTTTTCAGAGGAGAATGTTTCAGCTAAATTTGGAAAAGAGAATGAGGACAATAACCTAATTCAGTGCAGACAATTATCATGTAAAAAAAAAAAAAAGAAGCAACCGAGTGACACATCGCAGGCCGAGGTAGCATCGCTCCTTTCTGAAGAAGACAAACTGGTGGATTGAAGGTCTCTTGAATCCGGGCTGTCGCTGGGGGTAGGGGAGCTCTTGTAATTTGCAGAACTGAATCCATGGAGCGGGCATAAGGGAATAAGTTGGAAGGGGAAGAAGACAGAGAACAAACCTGGCAGGCACGTTGAGGCCATGCCAGTCCTGCCTGCGCCACGCGGTGTGGCAGGGGGGCAGTGCCAGGAAATGTGGCAAGAGGAGGAAAGATCAAACAACAAGGGCTGCAGATCTCCACCAATCTGCTCTGTATTAATGTCAGAGCCAAGGAGCAGCTGAACCAGACGTGATCCACAATGTGTGACAGCGATGCGTGTATGCGCGCGTGCGTGTCTATATGACCATTCGCCGCAAACTGGACCAAATTCATAATGGCCTGGTGGTATGAGAGACGACTCAAAACTGTCACAGAGTGCGAAACATTTTCTCCAACTTGAACTTGGAAACTTGAGGATGGCAAAGAGTTTGCTCTCAGATTGCATTTTTTTTAACTTCTCTATACTGTTACGTTTATAATTCAGCGCTCGGATCTGAGGTTTCATTCGGAAGGTATTTTGCACGCGTCTCTCTGGATGTCAGACACACAGTAGCGACATGATGGAGTGGTGGGAACCTGATGCCTGTATCGACACGCCTCTCAGCTCCAGTGGGCTGCACACCCGGGCCTGCATCCCGCTCCAAAAACTTGTTCTGTATAGCCGCAATAAAGCAAGCAGACGGCAAATGAGCTCCACGCTGCCATCGCTCCCTCCCGGACAGATGGCAAAATTAGACAATATGCTTTCCAAAATTACACTGAAATCACATGGCCACGTGTCTGTCTGCCTGTCTGTCCGTGCGTCCTGCGCGGCGTCCCGGCCATCTTTGCCGGGGTGTGGCGCCCGTTGTTTGGGCTGATGGGGAAGCCGGAGCCAGCCTCATTGCTGTTGATTGATATCGGAGCACTGCGATGGGATGTAGGGCCAGCAGGAGCATCAGTGGACGTGGGGATGAGACGGGCGGGGGGGGGTGTATGGGCAGGGGGATTGTTGGGTGGTGGTGGTGAGGGGTGTAGCTAGGGGACGAGCCTGTTCTATTACACTGCATGATGAACAGCCTGCTATTTGGAGTGCATCTGCAGGAGCCAGTTTGTAGCGCCGGGTCCTCGGAGAGATGTGGGAGGGAGAGCAAATGTTTGAGGAGCGGACTCTGCAACTGCTGAGTCTCCCAGCGCTCCGTGCATTTTGGGAGTGACACAGAGCATCTTATGACAATATTAGCCTCTACGCCTCCTTGTCTTTTTGAATAGAATCTTGAACCGGAGACTGATAGCGGTATCTCCGACTGATACGGGAGTCTCTGCTGCTGCTGCGAAGTGGGAAAGGTCTGCTGTTTCGGGGGAGGAATCTCTGTTGGAAATCTTGTCTGAGGGAAATTACGTTATTCCTCTGCTATATGCAGTCTGAGATAGAAATACCGAATTTGGCAGCTTGATATCTTGTCATGTAAATAATTTAGCGGAGGGGTCTTCCCCCTGCCCTCAAAAAAGAAAAAACCCTTTACTGTACAGACACTTGCCTAATTTGGAAGTATAGCTCAAAATATAGACTTCTTTTGACTGCTGAAAAAATAGCCAAATATTTGAAACATAATAATGCAACTCTTTACTGCTTTAAATACATTTAAAACTCACCTCCAGCTCAGCTGCAATGATTAAAGTATCAATTTGAAAGAAGAGAAATATCCTCTAATTAACTAAACAAACATAAACACAGCCATTACTGGGATGAAAGTGGAAGCTGCAGATGGCAGGATAGTCTGATTCTGGACTGAGTCACGAGTGTAGCAGCCAGACAAAGTGAGTAAAAAAAAAAAAACTAGGAAGTTGCACAGCGGCTGAAAGAGTTTCCGAAGAGACTAATGGTATATATTCAGTAGAATGATCACAACCACGGGCTGCTCATTGCTGGCTTTGATTGGCCTCCCGGTCTGTCGCTTGGGAGAAACCTCCGTCCCCACGGTGACGGCTCTGTCTCCGTCTTTGTGCCCCGTTCAAGCAATTACGCCCGGCTACATGTTTTCATATGGGAATGGATGAGGGAAGGGGAGGGTGGCGGTAGAAGGTGGGGTGGGGGAGTAGGAGGGGTGTCATGTGAAAAAGTCATTTTGGCGCTGCACTCTTCAGTTCCGGTCATGCTCTGTACCGACGCAAATTAAAACCTCCCCGGTAGCCTATGTAAATATGCTGCCTACTGTGCTGCGCTTTAATGAGCCATGATATGAAAGACATCTAAAACCAATGGAAAATAACTGGCCACTTAAAGGTGGGGTGCGTCTGACAGGTGACAGGTAGAGCCAGGTTTAAGACGGGGTTGGGTGGTGGTGGTGGTGGTGGTGGGGGGGTGTTGGGTTTTTGCAGGATGATGGGGGCAGACCAGCTCTGGCATTCAGGAATAATCTAGAGCTGTGAGCTGCAAGCCAGGGGAGAGTAACCAGCTTTTTAGCCTCAGGCAGTTCAAAGAATTCTGGGTGGCGGTGGTGTAGAGGGAGAAGGGGGAGCAGGTGGAGATTGTGTGTGTGTGTGTGTGTGTGTGTGTGTCTGGATACTTGTTATGTGCTCATTTTTAAGGGGGTGGGATGTTGTTAGGTGAGAAGTGAAAGGAGACAGTTACTATGTCTCCCGCCTTGAGACACAGCTCATTGTCACCAACTTAAAAAATGTACATAATTTCCCCTCCGCGCAGACACACACAGCCCTCAATCCTCTAATAACCTGTCTTCTAAAAACCTTACAAGGATTACCTATCTGGAAATCTGCTTTGTATGCAGAATGTGATGGCGGAATGGAAATGAGCAACTGTTCAAGATGGCGCCTTCCAAAAAAAAAAAAAGAAAAGGAAAAGGGAACCACATCTGCACAAACCGATTAATCCGAAACATTCAGAGGGAATCTCAAGTCATTTACAATATCACAGAATCCATAATCAAGATTCACTGCCAGAGCCCGAGTCTGCGGCGCAGAGTCAATGCCCAGTTCAATGAGGGCTGATGGAATGTATAATTTCATGACAGATGCACGCATTCACAAGCGAACACAAGGTCATTTTAACATTCGCAGGCAAAAAAATACAACAACTTACCCCAGAAAGGAAACGCACACCCAATTATTAACGGGCGAAGGCAGGCAATCGCAAATGAAATATGTAAAATGTTTGTTCACTGATAGCAGACTATTCATAAAATGCTAATTTAGCATTATATACAAATATGGGGGCTGCTCTTAATAGCAACACATCTATGTAGCTATTTAAAAAACCTGCATCCTATGGATATAAATATGCGTCTCTAATTGGACAAATCCCAGTGTATGCATAACATTAATTAGGATGATCATGTTTATTGTAAAGATTATGAGCTTATTTGTTCTAACAGGTGACTCACTGAGAAGACACATTAGAAACAAACACACTTCTTGGACTCCTAGTGGGAGGAGACCAGTTTAATGTGTGGCAACTTGAACGCAATGCATTTCAAATGTGAAAATGGGGCGAACAGATATGTAGATTTTTTCTTTTTTAAAAAGAATCTGTGGCATGGTTTGTTGGTTTGAACCTTGCCAAGCCATGCTAAATCCAGTCTTTAAAGCCACGCAGCAAGCTATGAAGGTAGGAGCCGGCTGATAGGCTGGTGAGATCCATTGTTGTTGGGCCATCTGACAGTCTAACTCGTGAGGAACGGGGGAAACAGAGGAACAAGCCAGTGGGGTGCCTTATGAATTTAGACTAAGTTGAGATTCAACATTTGGCCGAAACACGCTCTCTCCTGTGAACTGTCAACAAATGCAAACCAAACCCACCAAGAGGCGTACTGGTGGAAAAGCATTTTGCCAGTGTCTCTTTGTAAATCTGTCATGTGCTTTTACATGGAGGACACTTTGACAACACATGCCAGAATCGCTTATCTGCGGTTAATGAAAGTAACAATGTCCAGAGAAATAAGTAATACTGACATTGCTATAATATGCGTGAAACACTGTTTAGCAGAATTGTGAAATGCTGAAATGTCACAAAACGGCTTCAAGGCTGCAATACTCACTATTCTTTATATTCACAATGGTGTGTAATGTGAAAGGGGTCGCTCATGGCAACATATTTTCATACAGCAGTTCGTATAATATCTTACTTTTTGTAAGATATTACTTGTTGCAAGCCCCTACAGTGTAGAACCTGTTTAGGCAACAAAACTACTCGGTTAGGTTTAGGAAAAGATTGTGGTTTTGGTTAGGATAAGTACGTTTGTTACGTAAAATAAGTACGTCTGAACTACTTGTTTAAGCTTAGACAACAAAGTTACTTGGTTAGGTTTAGGAAAAGATTGTGGTTTGGGGTAAGATAAGTACATTTGTTAAGTAAAATAAGTAAGTTTGAACTACTTAAGTTTAGGCAGCAAAACAACTTGCTTAAGTTTAGGAAAAATCTTGGTTTTGGTTAAAATTATTATGTTTATGTAAAATAAGTACTTGTGAATAGTTGTTTAAGTTTAGGCAACACAAGTACTTAGTTAGGTTTAGGAAAAGATTGTTGTTTGGGTTAAAATAAGTATGTTTACATAAAATAAGTATGTCTGAACTATTTGGTTAAGTTTAGGCAACAAAACTCCTTAGTTACGTTTAGGAAAAGGTTGTGGTTTGTGTTAAGATAAGTACGTTTGTTACCATTGTAGGTTACAAGCCCAGCCAAAAATAGGAAGCAAAATGAATGGCTGGCTTGTGAACGCAATGAAAAAAATATACCAAAACAGAGCTAAAAAGAGAGCAAACCTGTATTCATTTGCTGGCCAGAAACAGGCAATTGTTTGCTAACAAGGTTAGCCCCTAACAATTTACTTAACATGTTGTATTATTCAGCTTGGCCAAAAAAAAAAAAAAATCAATTAAAGCAGCTTTAAAAAGAAAACTCAAACTCATTAGATATCAGTGAATGTTGGTGAAAGAGGCTCCCTCTCTCATGAATCTGCGACACTGAGGTAAAAAGTTCATGGTAGTTGAAGATGCTGAGACATCTATCTGACCAGTTTGGGTCTTTCTCTATCCTGCCCCCCCCCCCCCCCCAGCCCTGATTGCAGAAAGGCTGCACAAAGAGCCATCTCTTACCCTGGCAACTTTGTGTGACCTTGTGGGGCTGAATAAGACTGTAAAATTGATTCAGCTCCTGTAATAAAAGAGCATACACATTATCAGCATTCTAATTATAATTAATACAGGCGGCGGCAGCAGACCCATTATTTACGATGGGGGGCCGTGGTAAGCAAACACAATAATAATCTGCCCCATATTTTTATTGATACGTTGATGAATGGCTCTCTTTCACACAAAACACCAATGGAATGTCTCAGTGGCCGATCATACAAGTGCTGATTATTTCACTGCCAGTTACCTTCACCCCCCCCCCGCCATCCCGCCCACCTCTTTCATTACCCCTTTGTTTGTATCACCTTAAGTCCCTGACTCCAAACCTCATTACCGAGAGCTGGATCAGGTGATAGAGTCAACTAACCTCCAGGAGGTGAATTACTGTCAGAAATAAACAGTCCAACGGCAACATCACACGAGCGTCCGCCTGTCCTGCAAAGAGATACCCGGCACATTGTCTGCGAAGAGACCTTTAAGTTTAAAGGGAAGCAGCCAGACATTTGAAAACATATTAAAAGAAATTAAAAAAAAAAATCCAATATGTTATTTCCATGGCCTAGTAAAGTTCATTCAGTATTAGTGAACATGAGCTCCTCTCTCTCAAAGCCAGAAACCAGAGATGTAAGTCTCAAACTTGTGATGTCATGGGGGCATAAAGTCTGGTTAAGTTTCTGATTTTGTGGACACAGAGTGTTTGTTTTCTTTTTTGTACCCAAATGAGCTTTATTCTATTGTAGTGTTCTTAAATGTGAAACAGGAAATGGTCCCAATATACTCAGAACATTCCTCTGGGTGCTCTCTGTGTCATCTAGAACATCTTTCTCATTTATTGCCTACAGAGCGGTTTCAGACGTTATACCCTATGACACCACAAATTTGAGTTTTAGCGCTCTAGTTTTTGGATTTGGGAGAGAGTTGTTCATGTTTACTAATTTTTTTTGGACTGTCTTAGACCATAGGAATAACATGTATGAATTTTGAAAAAGGCCGTTGTTCCCCTTTAAAATCTGATGTTGATTTTGAATTCAGACCAAACCTCAGTCAGTTTTCAGCTAATTTAAACAGTGCAATGAAATATTCTCACAAAAAAGCCCTTCAGTGACTTAAAGAACCACGTTCTGCACAAACCAGTGTTGTTACACTTTCTGAATATTAAAAGGGAATAATACTTGTAATTACATCTATCATTTTTATTTGATTGTTTTGTTGGCTTTATCTTAAATCATCTGGGTTAAAATGCCATTCCAGTGGTTAAAAAAAAAATTATGTGAAGTTAAAATCATTCCTTTTCTCAATGGAGTATATACTAGTTATAGACTGCTGGCAGAGAATAAGAGAGTACGACTATATTAAACAGCCTCTGCATATTCTCTATCCAATGAATATCTGCTTTACTGAGCACAAAAGACCCCACTGCCTCACAGCCAAAGTGTGTAAAGTAAAAAAGACAGCAACCTTCATATCTAGGTTATCCTTTATAATTAGGTGTCTATGTAGCTTATGCCATTTCCCCTGTTTGATAATTGTAGTCCATCCCTCCTAATTTTGCACAGAGTCAGAGGAAAAAAAACTGCTTATTTGTGCCTATCTTCCTTATTAATTCTCCTCACAAATCCTTGATTATTTTCCAATCCTTTCCTCTGATATCTCTGGCTCTGTTTGTCTGTTTCTCTCACTCCTCCACTAAGCAGTCTGCCTTCCTTCTCAATCGCCTGTTTTGTTTCCCGTTTTAATGAACAGTTGGATTCTTTTATTTCTCTACAAGTGCTGGATTTGCCTTATCACCCCCCGTCCCTTTGAGGGTTGCCAATTGGTTTTATCCATGGATGTATCATTTCTTAGGCTTCCTCTTTTTTTCCCCACAAAGAGAAAGAACCACTCCGTCAACAAGCCTCTCCGGAGCCAGAGATTAAAAACCTCAACATCACCTACCTTCCAGCGCTACTCCCAACTGGTTTGTGTAAAACTCAATTAAACTTGTCCCCACTGAATTTCACATTACAGTACATTAAAAGGAAAATTCTTCAAGCGTGATGACAAAGCTCAAACCTAGCTTCAGAGCCGCTATTTAGGAGCTTTCCTAAACGTTGTAGTCTTCGGGGGGTTTTAGCCTCGTGTCGACGCGAAAAGGCGCTAAACACAAAGACAAAGAAAAGGTTTCTTTTGACACGGGAGAAAAACAAACTTTATGATTTATTTATTTACAGACGTGCTGAAAGTCACAGCGTCTGCTTGATACGCTGCATACAAACAACAAGGTCCCAGTCTATCAATTAGCTCCCAACAAAAGGTAAAGCGCGAGCCCTTTTGATGATTAAAGGTAAATACGCTCAAAACAAGTAACCAGGACATGATGATAGTTGTCAACCGTGTGACATTAGCCATCTTTGTAAAATGCAGATGTTAATCTTTGGGGGTTTGCTGATTTTTTGATCTCGATTTCAGAGCCTCGGTGAGTCGATAACAAATTATTCCACCGCCTTCATACAATCTGTCTGGGTGAAAAGGGAGCGCTCAGTCAAGCGTTGCACTGACGCATCGAAACATCGCAGGTCGATGTGCGTGTTAACTTCATTCACATGTGATAATGTGCTTTCAACTACAAGATAGCGAACCTGAGATTCAAGAGGGGGGGAGGAAGGAGGGGGGAGGATCCTTGAGATGTTGTCTCTTTATGAGGAGGTTCTTTTTGTAGTTTGTGTTTTGCTACTGAGTGGGAGAGAAATCATGAAGGGCTTCCTACAAAGCAGAGCAGGAAGGAGAAAGAGAGGCTTGGCTTTGCTTCAGCCAGGTCGGCTTTACAAGAGGAGAATATCTGGAGATGCACTCCTCCTCTCCCTCCTCCCCGTCACTCTCTCTCTCTCTTGTTCTCCCCCGTATAGCCATCCCCTCCCCGCAGCCCAAGAATTTAAGGGCAGCTTTGAACCTCCCTGTGTTCTTCGACATTGTAAAATGTGCTCGCGCTCGCCTCCCCGTCAACCACCCAAAGGTGTTTTTTTTGTGTGTGTGTGCCGAGATTAGTGGATGAGGTTCAGTCTGTGTTTTGGGCCAAACATGCCCATCCTCCTGACACGAGGGCGGACTCCGACTCTGACTGGGCTACAGACCAAGATCACTCCCTCTTGTCTCTTCTGCTTCCTCCTCAATCCTCTCCAACACATGACATGTGTCACTGCCACAGATCTGCTCTGGAAGATACGACCAGTTGAAGGTCAGGGCAAATCCCCAAAGCAGAGAAGAGAGAGGAAATAATCTCATAGACTCCCCCCCATCCCTTCACCCCCTTTATTTTTTTATTTTTTACACTGATGGACTATTTAAAAAGTTCATTTTTCTTAAACGCTTAGCATATTTCACGGTGCTATAATGTGAACGCTATAATGTGAAATCTCCATTAGCCGAAGATGGGGCGCTGCAGTAATGCAATGGATATGTCAATTTTCTTGTTCTGGAAAAAAAAAAAGAAGATTTTTTTGTCGGGATTTAAAACCCATGTAATATTCATATTTTCTATTTCACAGCACAATAGCCAGTGAGGAACTAAAGTGATTATACATAGCCAGAGTCAAACTCTAGGGCCGTTATCTATTCTAGTTTAATAAATCAACAGAGGGAAAGCGGGGAGCACAAATATTCTGGAGTCATTTCCTGAGTCAAATATGTTTGATGAGATAAAAAAAAAATGGGATAAGAACTATTTAAACAGAGGATTAGTTTATGTGGAATTACATGAAAAGATGAATCATCATGTGCTTCATTTGTCTGTAGTCTGAGGTCCTGAGCAACCAAACTTCACTTAACTCACCAATGAAATATCATTCAGTCCAAACTGCATTTCCGAGGCCAGGTTAACTCAGACATGAGGGGAAAAGAGGCCACCGTGTAATTATTTGCTACTTACAATGTCCTACACTTCAGATTTGTGAGGATGGCGAGCAGAAAATCTGTTTACTACGGAGCCCAGTTCCTCACTCTCTACTCTTCTGTGTGGATGGAGCCTTTGAATAATTCATAGTGAGAGCCATAGGCATATGCAACGGGAAAAAAGTGTCGAAGAATATCACACCAAAGATGGCATCCTCCATTATGTGCGCTGTACCCGGCGTGCCCACAGACCTCACATAATGTAATTGGATAAAAGTCAGATGCTGCATATTGAGGAGCGACATAAGGCTGCAGATATTCTTCAGAGTCTCTGCGATGTGCTAATTGACTCAAAAGCAGCTACAGAAAAAAAAGCATTGCATGGCTTATTGTCTTCATATATTTATCTCCAACACCTCATTACTTACTTCGTGCAGTTACAAGAAATAAGTGGAATAAATTTACTTACTACAACTTGTGTTCAAAAAGCATGACCTCTCCCAAATAGAACAAGGGGGGAGGGGAGAAAAAGTCTTAAATAAGAATGTCATTATTCTGATTTGGTCCAGCAAAGATGTTTTTGTTGTCATTTTACTTCTGTTGACAACTTGTCTCATTGGGATGTTACTGAATGAAACAATGTGACATGTGTTTTACATATCAAAACTGCCAAGCCTTTCATTTAAAGAGACTTCATCTTCACTGACGACATTTTTATTGACAGGTAAAGCCCCGGAGATTAGACATGGCGGTCTAATTAGTCTCTTTTCTCCACCGTCGTATTTACACACCGAAGCTTCTGAAAGGGAAGTGATCCAGAGAAAAGCAACCAGACATGGAAGAAGTATTCAGATCCTTTGCTTAACTAAAAGTACCAATACCGCAAAATACTCCTAAATTCTGCATTGTAAATGTTACTTAAATACGTAGGTATTATCAGGAAAATGTAGTCAATGCAGAAAAATGGTATGTGTGGGTCTATATAGTGATTATATCTAATGAGTATATAGTATACCATATATACTGTATATCATTAGATTATCATTACTCATGCATTCATGTTTAAGCAGCATTTTACACTTGTACTTGGTTGAAGTGGAGCTTGTCTTTTTATTTATTACCTCCGCCAAGGTGGTTATGTTTTTGGATCGGTTTGTTTGTCTGTTTGTCAGCCGGATTACGGAAAAACTACTGGCTCAATTTTCATGAAACTGGGTGGAAGGGTGTAGCATTAGAGTGGATCCGAATCACAGGGAGGATACACAAATTATTTCTCACTTTCGTTAACATCGCGAGATAGGGCATTTGGCCTTAGCGGAGGTCTGCGCTCTCCGAGAGTCCCTCTTTGTTTGTCTGTTTGTCGGCAGGATTCCGAAAAAAACTTCCGGCCCGATTTTCATGAAACTTGGTGGAAGGATGTAGCATGAGAGTGGATCCGAATCACAGGGCAGATACACAAATTATTTTTCACTTTCGTTAATATTGTGAAATAGGGCATTTTGCCTCGGCGGAGGTCTGCGCTCTCCAAGTGCCCCTCTTTGTTTTTCTGTTTGTCAGCAGGATTACGGAAAAACTACTGGCCCGATTTTCATGAAACTTGGTGGAAGGATGTAGAATGGGCCAAAAAATAACCCATCAAATTTTGGAGTGGATCAGAATCACAGGGCGGATACACGCATTCTTTGTCTCTTTCGTTAACATTGTGAAATAGGTCATGGCCTTGGAAGAGGTCTGTGCTCTCCGAGTGCCCTTCTAGTTTATGATTTTTTTCATTATAGATTAATCTGCTGATTATTTTCTTGGATCAAAACCTTTATTGTTTGATTAGTAAAATATGAGAAATGGCCATCACAATTACTAAGAGCTCAAAGTGACACGTCCAGATGTCTTGTTTTGTCCGACTAACTACCCAAACCTCAAAATGAACAAAGACGAGGCAAAGCTGCAAATCGTCAAAACGATTGATCAGTTATTTAATAAAGTTGTATCGTATCGTATTATATCGTATCGTATCGTGTCATATCGTATTGTATCGTATTGTATCGTGAAACAGTGGCTGATTAATTGTTTGATAATTGGCTAATCAACTAATTGATTAATCTACTGACCGTTTAAGTTCAAAATGTATATTTATAAAAATTATATGTTGGGTATCTTAATTTTTTTTTTTTTTACAATGCTTCTTATTTGCTTCTTAATTTGTAAAGTAAGTAGCTGTCAGCTGTATCTCAAATTAAAAACAATACTTGAGTAAATATACCTAGTTGCATTCCACCAGTGGAGCCGACCCTCTAAAGAGGAAGAGGGGACGATGATGGATGTGGTGGCCGTGTAACTGTAGAAAGCAGTCGCTGGGTAGGCTTGCTTAATTCCTGACATGAAATATTACCTGCAGCACTCGACAGAGCAGACCTGCGTGGATGGCGGTAGAGATAGCATCCATCCCTTCAGTATGAGAAACAAACAAACAAACAAAAGCTCCGAGACCCCTGACCCGACAGAGGAAGTACAACTGATAAGTTAGTACCAATTTCTCCCTCTTCTGCCGCTTCTCTCTCTTCTCTTTGAATAGCATTTCTCTGCCTTTGGCCCCAGTTTCACCTTGCTACGCTTGTGCCCTTCTATTAAAGGTGGTAATGGCTGCCAACTTCCCTCAGGCCTTCTTTTTAATATTTGTCACTCATGAAAGAAAGAGGAGGGGGTAGGGAGATGATAAATCTTACTTTTGCCAGCTAAGGGCTTCTATCTCCCAAACAGAATAAAATCCAGTCCAAAACACTGCTGTGCGTATTAGGAAGCTGTGGGTTTAAGCCTTGTCCGCCATGATCAAACCAGGATTTATGAAGCATCATAACTCCCGACAACATCCAGCGGCTTATTAATTTTATATATTTCTGTCCATTCCCTGATATTCCCAGCCTTGACAGTCACTCAAGATAAGCCAAAAGCGTTCTGACAGGATGGAGTGTGTGTATATTTTTCACTGTTCTGCCGCTCCCCTTCAGTTGAATAGGTTTAGTAGAAACCTTGAGACTGCTCTGGTGTGATTTGTCTCTGGTTTTTGTCTTCACTTGCAACCTTCCCATTTGTAAGGGCCCTTAAATCAGCCTTGCACTCTGCTGAGCCATGAGAAGAGGCCAGACAGAGACAGGGAGGTAGGGAAGAGGGAGGGAGGAGAGTTTGGTGTATGTGTGTATGTGTGTGTGTGTGTGTGCATGTATATGTCTCAATATATATTTATGCACAGAGAGACAGAAGGAGGGAGGGAGAGGAGGAGGTGATTGGCTCCACCAGAGTATCACACATGTGGTTGAATTTTAATCAAAACACTGACTAATCACCATTTACAGGCCGCCTATATAAAGGCCTGTTCTCCGATATGAGAGGGCAACATGCTGATAGGGTTTAATTTAACTAGAGTCTAGGTCGGAGGCTTGATTTAATGTGGCCCACAGGAAAACTGAGCAGGAAAGAGAGAGAGTGAGAGAGAGAGAGAAGTGGTAGTTCTTTATGCAATGATCACATAAGTTCACATCAATAAGGCCCTAACCCATTACCAGAAACACTACATGAAAGAGGAGGGGCCCTCTGTGAGCACAGACGGCTCCTCAACGACAGAACAGAACCGGCTCTAACTCCCACCCGACGACTGACAAGCAGTGACGGGTCCTGACAGGCTGCTTCAAGATAACTCCCTTAACCTGTTGAACCCTGATTTCCTCTTAATTCCCCCCTAAAGTAGCTTAAAATGTGGGGGGGGGGGAGGGAGAAACTAATTTCTGAGGTGTATGGAATTATATATCACACATGTATTCTGTATCTGCTTGTTTCAACACCTCTTTGAAGTTATATGATGCTCATACTGAGCGAAATGTTCAAATTTAACCCGGTGGTTTGATGGCCGTACTGTGCCATTACATTCAATAGAACTACGCTACATTTCACCATAGTTCTGCTTGAAATGTTTAAAATGGAGTATATTTAATTAAGTTTCTGTTTTAGCTCCAGAATAATGGCCTTCATCTGCACTGCACAGCTCTGGCAACCAGCAAGGAACGTCATATTATCATTTTCGAGGCACTCCATTACCCAGAAATCTTGCATTATGATGTCAGTGTCACACATTTCTTCATCTTAGTACATAATGTAAAGATAGGAATGGTGCAAAGCAATGAGGCACTTTTGTATTTTACACTTTCACAGTGATATGATGAGGCCAGATGAGTTACCAAAAAACTGCTGTGTTCAGTGTCTGATACAGAGTGATTCAATATGTAGTTATTCATCTAAAGCCTCAAATCTAATAAATTAAACTGGAGCTGCAAGATGAATCGATTAATTGTCAAATATGAAATTAATCACCAACTATTTTGATAAACGATTAATCAGTTTGAGTAATTTTTTTAAGAAATTCCAGCTTCTTAAATGTAAATATTTTCTGGTTTCTTTACTCCTCTATGACAGTAAACTGAATATCTTTGAGTTGTGGACCAAACAAGACATTTGAGGACGTCATCTTGGGCTTTAGGAACCACTAATTGACATTTTTCACCATTTTCTGACATTTTATAGACCAAATAAGTAATGGAATAATCGAGAAAATAAGTGATAGATCAATTGACGGTGGAAATAATCGTTAGTTGCAGCCCTAAGTAAAACTAAAAGACACTAAAGAGAGAAAGTATTTAGGTGGTAGGTATTTCTATTTCAAGGCAAAGTATTTCCTTTCTTTTAAAAAATCCTCATACTTGCTCATTTTCAAATCAAGTATCAATATCTTGTGTATCTTGTGAAGTCATTCCTTTTTGTAAAATGAGTAAAGTAAGGATCCTTATGGCGAAAACAAATGGTAGTTTTCTTTAGGCAGTTTAGGCCTTTATTATAGCTGTATAGCTATAGTTAACAGGGAACAGACGTGAAGGTGTGTTGCACGACATTACATGGAAATTTCGCGTGTCATGAGGACGCATTTTAGGCCTTTTTGTGTATCATTTTTACGCCACACAACAAAACTACGGTAACGTTATGTCCGCAGTTAGGTTGAGGCAACAAAACCACTTAGTTAGGTTTAGGAAAAACGTCATGTTTGGGCTTAAAATAAATACGTAAACTAAGTAAAATACGTATGGAAACAACATAACATAAGTACAGAAACACATCACAAACGGCACTAAAAACCACGGCACTAACGTAACTTACAAAACAAAACAAAACAAAACACCGGTCTCCTGGTTGAAAGTTGTGTGTTTGTCGGACCCATCGACCTCCCCTACCACCAACCATAACCAGTCTGTCTATAGCTTTATATTTTACGTCACTAGCTCTGAGCGCATAGCAAGAACGGCGTCCTTATTGCACGTTAAATGCCTTACGTGTTATTGTGTCATTCATACGCCTTTTCATGTGAACGGACTGATGCCTCACACTCTAGGCCATCAGAGCGCCCCAAAACAATAGTTAGTTAAGCATATCACCAAAAACTTCTAAGATTTGTCCTTCTTCAATCAGAATGCTTTCTCTTTTCTACACTTTACATTCACACACCTTCATACATTTACTCCAATAAAGCTGAATAACTGTTGGCCTCTACTGTTGCCCACCGAACACCTTCAATAACGGCGGTTAGCTGCCTTGCTCAAGGGAACACTGAGAGTAGTTGAGAGACATAATCTCATCCTAATGCTCATTCATTTCCTCATAGAGTCCCAACTTTAACTTTAGCCCTCCTGAAGTCTCCACTGGGTCTCCTGAGGGCCCACACCTCTGATGCTGCTCTCATTTTGTACCCACTGCATCTTCCACCCCCCCTTCATCTCTCTACCGGCTACGACCCCGACCGAGCTAACTAGCCACAGTGGCTATCACACCCAGCAGTGTCTGACTAAGACCCTAGCATGCACTAGCCGGCCACAGCCACATATGACTGAAGCACGCAGCGGCGAGGAGGCAGGCAGGATGTAATCTCCAGGAGCTGTTGATACAGGGAAACACACAGGGTTTGGGTCAAAGGGATTAAAATGGTGGAGGTGCTGGTTGTAAGAAGGGAGAGGGGCTGTGGAATAGTGACGGGAGCAGCGGGCGAGCCACCCCATAACACAGAGGAGTGGGGAGATTACAGGGGGAAATGGCGCAAGGGGGATTCCTGCGAGGAGAAGGGGAAGGAGTGACTCCAAATGGCATCGGAACATAGCATTAGTGGCTACTATTCAACAATATGCAGGCTTAGCGGGCTCAGGGCATCGGAGAGAGGTGGTCATGTTTTCTGTGTTGGTCAGGTGATGCTCGGTTTCTATAGGTGACAGGTGGAAATGGAAAACATGGATATGGAATAGGGGGGGAAAAAGAAAGCTGAAATCGTCGCAGCTCCACTTGAGGACTTTGTCAGTCGCCCCTCTGTGACTGTGGCTGTCTAAATAATGTCAATGCCAGAAAAGAAAAGGAAAAAAATCTTAAACAAATGAGGCCAACTCTGCAGGGTAATATCGAGCGAGGATGTCTGTCTGAGGTTTTTAAACTGAGCCCTTCATGCCTATGCAAACCTCACATGGTTTGGATAGAGTTCCATCAACAAAACATGTCAATCACCTCTCCGTGAAAAAAGGGGGAGAGATACGAGACTGAAACCTATCTCGCGCAGACCCAAATACTGTACTCACGGCTTCCATTTCACAGTCTGTGGGAGAGCGGAGTTCAAAAATCTTACATCAATTTTTTTTTTTTTTTTCAATCCAAGGGGCTCGGATTCCAGTTACATTTCACATTGAATAGACTTGTGTTTCCAGCAGTCTAACCCTCTTCTAGTATGCTGGCTAGTGGAGCGATGACAGATTGGTTTCCACTCACTGCACGGGGGAGCACAATGGAGTGGCTTTGACAGAGTTAAGAGAAACAGTGCATCAGTGCCCCCCCACCCCACCCCCTCCATCTCTCTTTTTCTGTACACACACACACCTCTCCTCCACTCCCTCTCCTTCTCCTCCTCTTCCTCTCTCTCTCTCTTCCCTCGGGCTTGGAGAATGGATGGCCCTGTCTGACCTGGACGACACTGATGTCTAGTCCTCTACACTACTGTACCTACAGCACGCCTGTCTGCTCGCTCGCAGCTCTGTCCACTCTCCCTCTCTCTCTTTCTCTCTCTCAAACACACACTCACACACAGTAAGCACACAAGAAACAGGGGCACCCATCTCTGTCACCCGGCGCCGACAGGCAGAGGTCAGCAGAGCTCAGGCACTAAAGCAACCTAGAGCAGGAAAGGTTTAGCTCCTACTGTATGCAGCCGGTATCACTGTCATGGTGGAGACAGACACAAGTCTTAACAAACTCAAAAATGTAAAAAACGCGTTGTTAATCTACCATAATTAAAATCAGACCAAGAATTTCTCATACTTTATGACAAAATAGGCCATTGCTCTCATAGTTTGAGTCCATTTCCAACGATCAGTGCCACCGCAGGAAGTAGTGTGCCCTATACAGTATGTAGTCAGGCGGCACTGGTAAGGATGTCAGAGTGATGGGCATGTACCAGACTTTCATGCACGAGACCAGAGTTTGCCAACCCCAACCATCCCTAACCTTGACCAATCCAAGCATTCTAGCTGGCTTACCTTAACCATAGTTTATTCCACCGATTCCAATACCTCAACTCAGAGTATCTGACGATACCGATTACCGATCCGGAACTCTCGCGAGATGGTTAAGGTTAGGCATTGACCTCGAATGGTTAAGGTTACAGTAAGCGTGATTTTGCTTGCCGCATCCGCAAGTGTCCGCGCAGTGAAAGTGACGCGGTCAAGAGCTTTGAGAATGTCTGTTTGCCAGGAAGAGAAACCCGCACAAAGTAGAAAAGATCCAAACGTTTCCTTGCCGCGATTCCAGCTAATGTCCGTGCAGCCGTCCTTTACGGAAAGCATAACTGAAGCTGGTTAGGCATTGACCTTGAATGGTTAAGCTTAGGCATTGACCTGGAGTGGTTATGGTTAGGCAGTGACCTGGAGTGGTTATGGTTAGGCATTGACCTTGACAATTTAAGGTTAGGGTTAGGATAGGATGTCGGACAGCGAGTCTCGCAAGAATTTTCAACGTTTTCGTAACTTGGGGGTTACCTTCTCAACACTACCCAAATTTAGAACCTATATGGCGGCCTCAAACCTCAGACAGTCTCTATCTAAACCCTGTTCTTTAGGTTCTTAGTGTCCTTTGATCATCCTGAACCAACCAGTTGTCAAAAAAACAACCTTGATTGCACTGTTTCTTGAGTATCTCCGCATGATTTGAACACAAGATGAAATATGTTTTATCCATGCTTCCTTCAAGCACAATCATTCACAACTTTACACGTATCGCATTTTCAAATTGCTACAACTACGCCCTTAAAGCTCATTGTTGATCCCGCCTCATGCATCCCCGTGTCCTTACCCGTGGCATTGGGCTTTAAGTGGGGGGGGATAGAACAGCGTAGATCCCCTGACCAGATAGCGCGATAAAACAACCCCTCAGATAAGGTACTAATGCTAGAGGTGGCTCGCAGTTGTGTTCCTCCGCGCGCTGCAATGAGAAAAGAGAAGCGGTGATATCACACTGATACGGCGCTCTAAAGACTATGGGGCTATGTGTGTTGTGGTTGGGTTTTTTTCCCACGCAGGTGGATGTACAATCAATAAAATGGATTAGCTGCACAGGTATGTATAAAGGTTATCGCCGAGTTCTCCTGCACGAGCACAGCGGCGACCCCACGAAACAATTTTGTAATGTGTCCAGCTATTTCTTCACAGAGAATCTGATTATGTTTTGCCCAGCCTAAAAATTGATTTGTAGGGGTATACATTATCAAAGGAAAAATGGGTCCACCAGACCCCCATGAGGCTATTCTCTAAGGTAGCGGTGTCATCGTAGCAGTCAGTGTTGGATGTTTTTCTTCCACTGTCATGTCCTTTTTTTTTTCTCCCTCCACTGTGGGCTTTTTTTTTTCTCATAGTCTGATCATCTCCTCTCTCTCCCTCAGTGCATCAGAGTTTCACCTAGACTCAGTTTCACTTGTTTAGTTCCACTCGCTGCAGTCCTGTGTCAACCCTCAGAGAGACTTTAACCGTGTGGTTTTCCATCACGCTGACTGACGATCTAAACACCCCTCCACCCCAGTGATTCCTCTATCGCTCTCCCTCCATCTCCCTTGCTCACTCTCTCTGACACACACACACACTGTGACCCCCCTCAAGCCTGATAAAAAAGGCACCCCCCCTTCCAAAAAAAGCTGTGTGGATGTGCAGAAAGGCCCCTCTCTCCAGCTCTCAGCTTTTGTCTCTGATTATCCCTGCACACACACCCCTCCGCGACCCCCTACATCCTCTCCCGCACACACACACACACTCTCTCCTTCTCAACCTGCTCCAGGATCTTGTGTGTATGTGTATGTGTATGTGTGTGTGTGTATGGGGGTGTTTGACTCTGACCAATGGCATCCAACAGCAGGGCTTTATCCTGAAGCACACTGACAATGCTTTTCACACCTACTTACCACAGCAGAGAGAGATGGGGGCGGTGGGCTGCATCATATATATACCCGGGCCTAAAAGCAGGCTAAGGGCTTTTAGAAGACACACACACACAGACACACACACACACATACAGAATGGACTCTTTAATTACTGACTCCAGATCCCACAGTAGATTAAAAAAAAACTCGCAGAAGCTTATTTTCATATCCGCAAGAATTTTTCAATGAATATAAAAACGGTCATTGATTATGCCGTTAAGGGAAGGGAAGTTAAGAAGGGAAATATAAAGTACATATAATCACATTAACTTGCGGTGATTAATGTAATAAAATGTGATCTTTTTTTTCCCCCCACCCAATCTGTATCTGAACACATTCAATACTGGAGGAGTCATGCTCCAAATATTAAGAAGCAGCTCCACAAAAATCCACTTTTAAGCAGACACATGTAATATTCCAGCCCTGTTGCGCAGCAGTTTGTGAAATAGTCACGAAATTTAATGTATTGATTCGTGTACATAGACACACATTTTTTTTTCGATAGTCAGCACGGAATCAATTCGTATGTAATCCACATAATTGTGAACCGGGAAGTACAGAGAGCGGCGAACGCCGCGTAGGGAGGAGGTCCGGTAGGATGGGTAGGTCAAAAAACACTGGACTTTCACTCAGGAGACTGGTGTCAAAATTGATTTAATTGTCACGTAACTTCCGTACTTAAGTTACGGCACTTACGGAGTTGTTTTAGCCTAAACCGCAATCTTTTCCTAAACCTAACTAAGTAGTTTTTGTCCGAGTTTGTCAAGTAGTTTGTTAGCTAAGCCTAACTAAGTAGATCTTTTTCTAAACCTGAATAAGTAGTTTTATTTTGAAAAGACGGGGGGAAGAAATTAACACGTGCGTCATGTGTTGCTGGACATTCGTAGGAAAAAGCCCGAAAAATACATTGTTGAAAGTCGTGCTAAGCGTCACGAATAAAAAGGGAAATTCGTGTCTATGTACACGAGTCAAATAGATTGATCTCGTGACTGTTTCAGGAAATGCCGTGAGACTGTGTTGAATATTCATATACAGTGCAGATAGGGAGGGTGCACATGCAAAAAAAAAAAAAAAATAAAAAACAATGACTCATATCTACTTTTTTTTGCCTGTGCACTTGCAGTATTTTGAGCTTTATGTGTGGCTTCCCTTCCAGACACAATCGGCCTCCCTGCATGATCAATACCGAAGCATTTCTCCTCATTGATTATACAATTATAGAGAAGTTAAATCTGTGACACCCTCTCATGTAGAAGCATTAACCGATGCAGCCACAGAGACTGAGAGGAGGGAAGTAGCTTCCTCTTCACTCACTGTTTTTTTTCTTCTCCTTCTTCTTCTTCTTCTTCTTTTTTTTTAAACCGCGGTGCTTAAAGCGAGCTCAGCGTAGTCCAGGTACTTCACTCAGATGATTATAATGCCACGAGGGTGCAATACATCACTCTTATTAGCCACACTGGAGCACAATGGTATCATAATTAATGGTCGCAGCAGGATTGAACGCTGCCCTGACATGGAAAAGTGGGCCTACTTAAGCTCTACAAGGCATTTAAATATGCAGAGTGAATGGCACAACCCAAACCCTCCTGCTCTAAGGACAGCCCACGCTCATTAGCCTGACACCTTCCGTGGCATTGATACAAGGACGACCGGCGCAACACAAATCACAAGCGAACACTTAAAAAAAAAAAAAAAAAAATGCGTGCAGACCACATGCTACAAAACGTTACGTGGTGATGCATGAAAAGAACGCCTCATCAGTGCCCATCACTTCTTTTACATGTCCTCCCTGTATTGTTGTTTTTTGTCTTAAGGCTTAGTCCACGCTGAATGCAGATGGACACATATGTGTCAGCGGCCATTATTCAAATGTTCCGTAATGGCGTTTGTGTGTGTTTTGCAGTGAATGTGGGTGCTCCGTGGCAGAGTGTGGTGTCTGGTGCTATACTGTCTAGCACAGGGAGGCTGCCTGCCTGCCTGCGCGGCGGGAGAACAATGCACATAAAAGGCTGTCGGAGGAAGCGTCTGGAGCTGACGTCTTTCACACGGCTCTGAATGGAGCAGCGGCAAAGTGTGTGTGTGTGTGTGTGGTTTATATGCTTGAGACAGAAGGGAAAAACTGGAGAGAAAACGCCCTCTTGGATATGTTTGTAGACAGAGACAGGAGGAAATAATAAGAGTTCCCGCCTTAGTCATGCATACTGTGTGTGCATGAATGCTCCTAAATACATGTGTGGGATGGTTAAGCTCTCTCAGATCGCCGTACCATTTTGGATTTCGCCGTCCTTAACCCACCACACACTCCATTCCTCCTCCTCTTCCTCTCCTCTAAAGCCAGCTTTGCAACTTCTCCTCAATTTGCTAACGTGTTAGCTTCAGCTACAAGCTACCGTACTCAGCTGCCAAATGCCTGAAACCAGCCGCTCCTCTGCACCCAGCTCACTCCAGCCTGACCGTACCCAGTTATCGCGTGGCTCAGTGCAATCAATTATTGTTGCAGTGGAATCATTAATAATTTCCTAATGAAAACGATTCTGTTGATCTGTTGTCTTTTAATTAAACATAATTAGTCGGCTGCTCGGAGCCGTGGTGGGGACTCCTTTAGGGTACAATTTTGTTTTAATACACTGATAATGGAATTTTTTACATTGTGTCAGTTGTTTAGTTATTATTCAGTCACACTATTTCGCCATGTTCCCAGATAACAGATAATAACCCCCTCGCACCTCCTATTCGCCGCAGTCATTTTAAAAAGAGGAGGGTTGAAATGAACAATTACATTTTGAACTGTAAGAGTCCTCTCCTCTCACTGTTTAATGCTGCGTGCAGGAAACAGTGCAGTTTTACACTTTCATTGCTGCCGGGAAAAAAGCTCAAAATGTCTTTGGCAGCACGGTTTTATTTTTTATTATTTTTAAAAGAGTCAAATAGATCCTCCATCTGTCCAGGCAGGTCATGCTAGTTCATCCTCTGCCTCAGAGGGTCTACAGCTCTGCAGCAGCGGAAAGAACCAATGAAGGCATAAAAAAAAGGATCTGATTGTGAAGACTTAGAGAATATGAAATAATACAAAGACACGGCGAGTTGGCTAATTCGGCGCCGTCCGGGCTTATGTAAAACGGCCTAGTTACATTGGTCAATTTCTGCACGAACAATGGGGCTAAGTTGCTCCGGAGACTTATTGGACATGCTGTATCTGAATGTGGTCTGGCTTAAGAGGCTTACAGTTGAAAAGTTTAGGTGACCTCTGAATAATGCCACATAATGTGGTCACATTGAGTGTGTGTAGTTTCAATGGGCTCAGATATCAGGTAACAATGGGGCGGGCACAATGAGGGCTCACGCTGACAATGAATGAAGTCATATATTGTGCTTTAGGCCTAAAAAATGACACTTCTTCTTTAAGTGTGCAGTCAGATCTGACTGGGTTGAATGTTTTATTTTAGGGGGTTGTAATATATACAACAGGAAGTTAAAATATGATCAAATATAACTAATTTAAATACAATTTTGCTTTACAGTAAGAGACATTTTAAAGTATAATGCTGGTGGTATCAAAAAAATGCCAAAACCAACAATGAATTCTACTATCTCTACTACTAATTCTACTAACAACATATTGCCTCTGTGCAGCCAAAATCAGATCCAACAAAGACTTAACTGAAAACCAGAAGTTAAAGGAACAGTGTGTAACATTTAGGGGGATTTATTGGCAGAAAAATGGAATATAATATTCATAATTATGTTTTCATTAGTGTATAATCACCTGAAACTAAGATTCGTTGTGTATTTGTTGGCTTAGAATGAGCCCTTCATATCTACATAGGGTGCGGGTCCTCTTCACGGAGTCCGCCATGTTTCTACAGTAGCCCAGAACGGACAGACCAAACACTGGCTCTAGAGAGAGCCATTCACGTTTTTACATTACCTGAAGTCCACCGTAGTTCTCCGACACGCTTATGAAACTGAGGTAACGTGAGCCGCAGAGAGCAAAACTGTGGTACCTTCCGTTGCTCCTGAAGTAGTGATATTAAGGATGGCCTTTGAGCGAGGTGAATGGTGTTACCACGGTTTTACACTCTGTGGCTCACGGTACCGCAGTCTTGGAAAGGGAGGGGTGAGCGGAGGGCAGTTGGTTGCAATCTGCAACCACACCACTAGATGCCACAAAATCCTACACACTTCACCTTTAAAGGGGACATACCTTTAAAAATTCACTTTTTCAGTGCTTGTGCACATCCGTTTGGGTATCTGGAGTTCCTACCAACCAATAAACTGTGAAATAAGACAACCCAGTCAGTTTTTTGTGGGCTGCTTAGTTAAAAAAACATGTGATTCAACAACCCATTCAGATTCGGCTCCCCTTCCTATGTCACATGCAGGCTCATTAAAATATACCGCCCACAGCTTGAGGACTACCTTTGCAAAGGTGCACCATATTTCTCTTAAAGACACAGGCGCTAAAACTGAGTGTTTCAGACAGAGGGTGAATACAGGTATATTTAGACAGACAGGAAGAGAAAAATAATGTGTTTTTTGAATGTTAAAGCATGTCAACATGTTCTAGTAGAAACCCAAAATTCAAGTATGAACCTGGAAATGAGCATGATATGTCCCCTTTAAATGCAAACTTATCTGACGAGGGGATGAAGTGCAGGTGGAGAGAGACGGGTGGAGTAGCTATTTAGTATGCCAGAAAAAGATTTAGTATGTCCCAATACAAAGTATGTCAAATGCAGTATGCCAAAAACACCAGGATGTATTACTGTAAGCGGTCGCATTTTGCAGTATGCAAGCCAGCAGGCTGTTTTGGCTATTCTGACACACAATCGTCTGCGCAGTGGATATATGAGCAAGAGGTTTGTAGTAGTATGTCCCAATACTGCATGCAACAGTACGTACTTTGTAAGGACAGCTGCATATACTAGTTTGTAGTATATACTAGAAATACAAATAAAAAGTATGTGATGTGGAACGAAGCCTGGGAACAGGGAAAGCTGATTCAGAGGAGGTGTGTAGAGGTGTGCAAAGGAGGGAAAGGTAGTGCAGGAACAAGGGAGGGAAAAAACACATCAAACAGAACACCCCCCCCTCCCCCCACCCTACCCCCCTTCCCCCAAACCAGAAAGCAACTCAGTCCAGTCAGCAAAAAGTCTGAGGGCATCTGGACACAGAGCCAGACTGTGACAGCTCCATATTGTTTCTTTCAGTCCCACATGCACCCACCTGCTGCTGTAAAAAATGTTTATTAATCCCCCAAAAATTCCCAACAAATGCACAATTTATTCCTGTTTGAGGAACATTTACTAAAAACTACATCGCCCAGCTGTTTTAGGAATATCCTGTTTTTGTAGATGTACGTCTTCAGGAGGAACAAATGGGTTTGGGGCTGAGCGCCACACACACAGGGGCAGGGAAGTCAGAAAGTTTTGAAAGAAAGACAAATGCATTGTGGGTCTTTTTTCACAATAAGAGAAACCGAACAGTTGCTCATATTCTTCCGATCAGGCAGGTTTGCATCGTTTGAACAGAGCCTCCATTTGTAACATATTCAACTGGGAGATGATGGAAGAAAAAAAAAAAAAATCAAAATGGGGCTGAATTTCTTTCCTCTGTTAAATCTCTCCTCGTTTTCCTGCTGCATTGTTTATCAATCTGTTGTTTATCAGTACAGAAAATTCTCCACAGGTTTCTATCTCTCCCTGTCTGTCATCCTCTCTCTCTCTACCTCTCCCTCTCTCTCTCCTCAGTCTGCAGCGTTACTGTAACATATAATTACTCTGCAGACTTGCCGCCTGTTTCTATAACTTCAGGGGTTCAAAGAAACTGTCGGAGTGTGGAGGAGAGCATTGTGGGAGTTCCAGGTGGATTTCTCGATAATGAGTTAGCGCTGTAGTCGAGTTGAGAGTTTTAGTAATGGCTGGCTGCTAAGGCTCTTCCTGGGAGTTTAATGTAAAACAAACAGGGCCATGCTGACAGCCTGGGAAAAACAGATATTGCACTTTCCCCACTTCCTCTTCGGGGCTCTCGCTGCCTCTCATTTTGAGAAATCCAAAGAGGAATTTTATATTCATGAAATGGCTCTGTGAATCCTAATTTAAGACACTTAAATGCCTCAAACATTACTCTTTGACTTCTAATTTCTTGAATGCTGCTGTCTTTCTGTTCTATCTGGATAAAACGACGCAGACAGGCAACAGAAATTGTCAGGGAAAGACATGGCAACAGGAATCGTGGGATCCCAAAAATAGGGGAAATAAATCTATAAATGACACTATAGGGTTAGCTTGTCTTGGCGCTGATGACCACGGGCGCCCCGTGGGGGGACCTGAATGCACCACCCTGCTGCTTGTTACACACTCCACTGCATGTATTATACATAACACACTGCTAGGAATACAAGTCCCAGAGGAATCATTCTGCTGAATCCTGTCCTCTCTCCCGCTCCACACATTTTTCTCCGACTTTCCTGAATGACAAGTTTTACAAAAAATGTAATGCAGAAATCACAGACAGAACACCCAACGGTAAGCTACAGCCACTCAAACCAATCACCGGTCCTTTACTTCGAGATACTCCCCCATAGATTCACACTGGCAAGCGTCCAAAGTGAAGCGCTACTATCTTTGCAGGCAGCCATAAAGAAAGGTAAGCCAAAACATATTCTGCAAGCACACTGTGTATTGAGATATTCCCTGTTTTCCATAAGTAACGCATCTCAGGGAGCAATGAAGCAGCCCGCAGAGGAGAAACAGCACAGAGGGGCGAAGATAGAAACAATCTGGGCCTCAGCTTTTTTCCAGGTGGGGGAAGAAAGTTCCTGCGTTTGAGTCGATCCACGCCGCAGTGTCGACACGATAAACGGTAAATCCAGCTCCCGCTTCAAAAACCGAAGCGGAAAAAAACACGCCAAATTCGAAAATTGAATTTGACAAAGATTTGATATTACATTCAATTTCAATGTCACCTCCAGAGGGTGCCCACCACACATGCAGATTGGAATGTTTAAAAGAGGTGCGATGAAGAAGAATGAGCGGTGCAAATCGGTCCGGGGACGCGAGAGTCAGACGGCCGAGCGGCATCAAACGCTTCACCACTTTCTGAACTTACTCCCAGTCCACCTGGAGAAAATAAAAAAAGAAGTCGCCAAGAGCAAAATGTGGACAGAGAGGCGAGAAAAACGGACACCCAACCAATTTATCCGAAGCTCTGTGGCAAAGTTACTACAAAGCTGTTGGAGTCAAGTATGGAATTACACAGCCGGGACTTTTTTTTTTGTACCGAGTAGTATCACAGCAGTATTTTTGGTATTTATTGTGGCATTCGTTTCAAAGTCAAAAGTTTTCATGATGAGAAAACTCAACTAGATGAACAATTCTTCTGAGAAAAAAAAACAGATTTCCATCACTAAGTAGAACAGAATTAAATGGCGTCTGATGCTGTTTCTTTTAGCTTAGCGACGTCTAAGACGCGGCAACTACGAGGTGACAAGAGATATTTAACTTCTACTACGAGATTTAAATGAATTCTTTGTATTCAACATCATCCTCTATTATCGTTTATCATCGGCTGGCAAGCGTGTGAAGATTCTTGTGGGGGGGGATTTACTGTAATGAACTTATGCAGCACAACACAGAACAACTCTCACAAGGGCGACGTCTGGAGACGTTATTGTGTTTAATTTAATAAGGTCAAACTGGAAGCAACAAACAAAGGAAGTGTCAGCGATACACAGGCTGAGGTGGTGATGCTGCGTGCGATGCTATCTCCAGGATACATGCACTGTAGGAAGGAGGACATTCTTAACACAAAAAAAAACGAAGTGAGAAATCCTGTTATTGCCCCTTCTTTTTTTTTGTTTCGTACAGTCAGTCTCTGAGCAAAAAGATTAGGAGATTTTAAAGAAGTGCATAATCTTCTTTCACAGCTTATCAAAACTTTAATGATTTGGTGATAAAGAGCACAAAGTTAAGTAGCCGGTTAAGAGGATAACTCCCCAGTGCAGTCTAGTGATTAGTAGATGAGAATTGGGAGACTGGAAATCCGGGTTGCAAATCCCACTCCTGCCACTTATTCACTTTGAGGGAGAAGAAGCTCCATTTCAGCTTTGGGGGTATTGTCACGGGGTAATCACTTTTTGAAAAGTGATAAACGGAGCCCCTTTCACTTCACCCTTTGGAATCCAAAACACATCTTTATTTACGTATTTATTTTTTTTTGCTGTGTCTCTCTGGTTAACACCCGTCAAGACCCAATTATAGCTGCAGAAGCCTCAGCGCTTTCATGGGAAGAGGAGCTACAGACGGTGGTGTCAGGGCTGTGTACACTTTAAGCATCTTCTCATACAATCTGCAACAAACCAGATCCATGTTGGGGCTGTTTTAATGAGGGGTTTCCACTGGACACAATGCGGCAGATTGAGGAGTTTATCTTCATGACAGTGGGTCATTTTGTGCTTTAAGGGTGAAGGCTGAATAAACAACATGGATTTACTGGACAGATATTTCTTCTTATTTACATAAATCCATTTCTGGCACATGGGGAGGGGAGGGGCCTTGTATGAATATGTCTGATTTATTAAAGATGTACAGATAAAGCTCTGCAGAATTAGCGCGAGAACAAATGAAGCAAAATGGCAAAGCCCATCTCCACTTGCTCGCTATCTGCACCGAGATAGGGATTCACTTAGTATAAAAGAGGATAAAAAAAGGGGGCATTAATTACCTTGTGAAATCTAAAGACCATTAACTTTGTGTGTCAAGTGATGTTTCTCAGTTCCTAATCAGAGTTTTAGTGATATAAATTACTCTTTGGAGTAAAACAGATATGGTGTGGGAGTGTGTGTGTGTGTGTGTGTCTCTTTGTGCAGCTGAGCACATACAATTATTTCTGTGTGTTTGTGACTTTGAGAAGAGCAAGAGAAAAAAGTAAAAGAAAAGAAAGACAGACAGAAAGAGAGACAGACAGGAGTGGAGTGGATGGAGGATTGTCGGTGTCTTTTGCGGCGGTGCTGTGTGGCGTGGCGTGGTGTGTCGCGCTGCCGAGAGATAACGGGACGCCGGCGCTGCTGCTGCCTGCTTGCTTACCTTTGCTGTACACCACGCAGTTGTTTTTGTTGTCTTCCGCTCCCTGCCAAGTCACATCCAGCAGCCACCTGGGGCCGGCGCTCAGCACCACCGGGACCGTGCTCTTCGTCTTCTGGACGGGGACAGATAACAGACACTAATCATTTGCTTATTTTGGTGATTAAAAGAAACATTAATAAGCATTGAGTTACGCTCTTCTGTTGCTCCGAATGGACATAAACAGACAATTTCACAAACTATACACCATGCAACCCAAGTCCACCCCAATCCCTTTTTTCTTATTTTTTTTTTACAATGCTGAGGAGATTTAAGAATCAGGGCAGGTTTTGTGTGTGTGTGTGTGTGTGTGTGTGTGTGTGTGTGTGTGTGTGTGTGTGTGTGTGTGTGTGTGTGTGTATGTATGTGTGTGTGTGTATGTGTGTGATGGCCTACAGACAAAGGGCTGTACAGTGGTTGGAGTGGCGACAAATGGCCTGCATCGTATATATAAAAAGGAGGAATAACCGTCCAGGATTGAACCCAATGATTCAGCATCAGATCTCTTAAGATTAAGAAGAACATCTAAGGTGTCTGGGAATTATGGAAAAAGAAAGAAAGAGAGAGGAAAAAAGAAAAGGCCGGTGACTTTCAGAGAGAAGGAAGCGAGTGTTCAGCGGTGAACTTTGGGCACATTGTGCCTCGCTATCGCCAGGATCTCACTATTTCCTGAAACAAGCAGGGGGAGAATTTAAAGAATCAGTATCCATTTCAAAGGCCGATTGAGGTTAGAGTTTTTATAATATGCCGGAAAAAAAAATTATTCTGAATGCGTAAGGTCATTTTTCTTCTTGGTCAAGAGGTCAACCCGTGGAGTTTTATTTCTTGGAAGGGAAAAAAAAAATAACAGAGGGAGATAGAGTGCAACGCGATAGTTTCACATGGTCTAGTGTCACCAGATGCTCTATTTATCCTCATAGGATTTTCTGTTTTATTTTATTTTGGTGTTCTTTTTCTTTTGCAAAATGGTGGTTGTTGAGTGTGTGTTGTGTTGGGGGTGTGGGGGCTGGTAGCAACATCTCAGGCAGCTGCTGGGTACAGTAGCCTATTACTCAAAGGCAAAATGTCAGTATTTCAAGGCCATTACTTTTGAACCCCGGGGCCCTCCTTCATTAGGATGTTACAGAAATAGTTTAGCTAAGAGAAAATGGGTTGGGGGTGCAATCTCGACACTCCATTTCTTTTTCCATCCGAGGCAGCCGGGCGACAGGACACCGTCCATCTGCCTAATGCAACAGGAAAAATGCTCGTCCTCTCTCGCGCTTTTCACTTATTTTCTTCCCCCGCAAGAGGCAACAACCTTCAAGGATAAATGCAAATGTCACTTGAGCATGTTAAAGGTCTGAATTGGCACAGATATGCACAAGAGATGAGCACTGTGCTCCGGCAGTGCGCCTGCATGCCCCCTCCACCTCCTCCACCTCCTCCTCCTCCTCCAGCCGCCCATCTCTCTCTCTCTCTCCATGAACTCTATCTAGTCTGAGGCTGGAGGACAAACGGACTGTTTTTTTATAGAGCGTTATTTACAAATACATCTCCGAGAGATGATAGCAATCTGTTTGGATTCTGTCTGCAAATTAAGAAAACACTAAATATAGACAGATTTCTACATATATATGTATGTATATATATATATATATATATCTGCACATTGGCAAACTCCGCTGCCAAACTGATCAAACACAGACAGTAAATTGTGTCTGTTGATATTCTTATTCCTTCTCCTGGCATCTCCTTATCCCGTCCTGGCAGCAGATGAGAGAGAGAGAGAGGGAGAGAGGACCTCTGTAATTTAAGTCATCCTCGATTTCACATTTCAAATTAGCCTCACAATAAAGTCTTCTATCTGGCTAACCTGAAAATCTCACACCCCTGTCAAAGGAGCGGAGCAGACCGGCCGATTGTTGCTAGGGACGACTATCTGAAATGGGAATCAGATTAACCCCTCCTTAGATCTGCAGACTGGAGCCATCTCTTATTCAGCAGCGAGAGGCCTCTCTGCCGTCCCCCTGAGCCTTCTGGGAATTCATGATATTCCAGCTGCTCTTAATGTAGCCAACAGGGACACAACACCACGTTAACTAGATGTCTTCCCCATTGTTAGAATAGAAATTTGTTAAAAAAAAAAGATTACCACAATTGTTCCTTTAGTTATTGCTGAGATAGAAACTTTAAAAAATGATTCTGATTTATTTGTTAATCATACTATCTTCTTTGCTTCCTCTTTGTTGGAAACAGAGCAGCAGCAGCAGCAACCCATGACAGATTTACATAATGCATCGATCGTGACAATGGTGGCCCGTGTGCTTTGTAAGCATGCCGCATGTACCAGACGTCACGCAGACAAAGAAATGCAGAAAAAGCAACTGCGCACAACATATTTGGGATTAAGACACAGCGGCATCAATGCAAAAGGGAGGAGCCGGCGTCTGCGAATGCAAATGAAAAACATTTGTACAACCGGATCAGCTGGCCTAAAGTGGCCGAGGCCAGAAGAAAATGCAGACTGACAGGCAGAAAATTTAGATTTCCCCGCAGAGAAGGAGGCGCTTGGTAAACTGGCGTTACAGAAACAAACTAACACAAGCAGGGGGATGTGACGTATTGAAGCTCTTTCCTGTCCAAAACACAACACTGCAAAATATGCTGACCCCTATTGGATAGTTAAATATGTCAGTTACAAATAAATCTGTGCATTTGCATATATAGAAGTAAAAAAAACTGAATATATGCATATGTCGGTTAGAAAAAAAATGTGCATATGCATATATAGAAGTAAAAATAAACAGAATATATGCCTATTTTTTAATATCACATGTTTATTGTAGGTATTTTTTAATAGATATTCACATAAAGAGATGTTAAAAAAGCAGTTTGGTCTATAGAGATACAGTGTTTAATATCAGTTTACACACTATCATCCCTGTCAGAGCCTGTAAAAAGCTTCCTGTCTACTGTGTTATGGTTTATCCACCCTCTGCCTTCACTCCAGTGGTTTCAATACTCTGCCGGTATTTTTATTATTATATTTTTTTTTCTTCCCTGAGCTCTGTTACCGTTCCCCGTGTAAGAGATACAGTGACCAAAACAGTGTAGTCAGCGAGGAAGTGATTACAAAACTGATGCTCCAAATTCGCTATAAAATGAAAATCAATATTTCCACAAGTTGCTGCAACATAAAAGATAACCTTCATTGATTTTTTCTAGACTTAGGCCTCTGTGATAAAATCTAATATAAATTTTCAGCCACACGGATTTGGATCAGAGCGGAGCAGAGGCTGAACGATAAGTTCCGCGCACATCTCTCAGAGTTGGATTTTTTTCCCTCCCCTTCCCCACCTCCCCTTCCCTTTTCCCCTCTTCCAAGGCAGGGCTGTACTATTTATAATTGGCCCTGTGTGAGCAAAAGCTTCTATCAGGAATCTGTTCTAATTTTTATTACTGAGAAGCTAAAGCCTGTTCCAGATAATTTGGAAATTTCAGGGGAATTGTGATAGAGCTGATGGCACAGCCGGACTGACTCCAGAAAGGAGCTAACCTGTAATAGCCTCTGTGGCTGCGCTGATTAAATGTTGCCATAGATGAAAGACCTGCCATCACCGCAATAAATTAACCAATCACACAAATCCCAAGTCGCTACTAATCCCTCCTTGATACCATGATCCTCTGATCAGCTGAAGGAGGTGAAGAAGAAAGTGGCTTGTGACACTCAGCCTTCCTCTAACTCCCTGCTTCCCCGTGTAAACAACGAGCTAATGATATCACCGCTGACCATTTCACCACCACTGGCTACTCTTAACCCGCTTCATGGTCAGGGCAGGTGAAATCGATACAAACCTTGGTGGGAATGATTATTTTCCTCATGGCTTTTTCTCCCCCCCCTCCACCACCACCAAGGTCACTGACTGGCACTGTATCCGTCTTGATCCCACAGCTGCAGGATTTAGACAACTGAGAGATCAAAACCACTCCGTCTGAATATCTCCACACATTTATACGTCCCGCTTTCAACACCCACTCGGCATGAAGGAGTGAAACAAAAACACCAGTCAAATAACGCCATTAACGTCTTTTGAACACTGCATGTTTCCCCTCCAATAAATCACAGATATTGACTTTCTCTCCCTACATTATTGACCCTGGGTTTGTCCCAAATATTGCAGTTTTTCCACAATGCAATGTCCTTTTCACACGATACTAGCCGTATAACAAAAAACAAGCTTATGTATGGGTTATGTCAAGTTTATATGTCCTCTGTTTCTAACATGGGAGCGAGGATAAAGGATTTGTACCTGTTTTACCAGTCAGTTTACAGCAGACAGCACACTCACACCTTGATAACGTCCATTGCAATTAGTTGTTCGCCGCGATGAAACAAATTGCATGTGGTCAACTGGAAATTTCATTAAGGGAGATTTTCCTCTAGCCCTCGTTATCGCTCTGCGTATTAATATTTTCTTAGCCTCAAGGATGGATGGGTTGCAAGGGTCTTTTTTTTTTTTTTTTTGAATAAAACAGCCAACCTCACAGTCTGTGTTTCTACTATCCATGCCGGGGAAAAAAAAAGCTGTGCATATGCTTAGTTAGGTTGCTGCGTTTTTTTCCATTGCACCCTGAAATAAGATTCTCAGTCAACATCCTACATAAAGTGAGAAGTACCCCTCGTTCCTCAAGTCTGCTTTTGTGTCATTTTCTCCTCTTCTAAATGGCCGCGGTTACATCTGCTGAAATGAAAAGATACCTACACACTGCTTTCATTCCATTCTCTCCCCCTCCTCTCCCTCTCTCTCTCTAAGGCTATAGCATCTGCTATTGGGAGACTAAATAACAGAAATATGCAGGAATTGCACACTAATTCCCTTTAGAGATAGATCTTGGCTGGTGCCCTGTCATAAATCAGAGAATTTCGATATGAAATGAGGCAAGCTGCTCTAATCATTTCTGCATTTCAAATTGGATCACTGGCTCAATCGCTTGGCTTTTAAACTGCTTGCCTAAGAGCAAATGTGAGGTGGGAGATAATTCAGCTGAAATCTCTGCCTGCTCTGTGCAGCAGTTAGTTTACTGCTTGAGTGCAAGAGAATGCTTTTTTTTTTTTCTTCTTCTTCTTCTTCTTCCCTTAGCCCCCATCTTTCTCTTTTCAACTTTGTTAAATTGACTTTTCATTTTGAAATCGATTAAATTTGAGAGAGTCACTGCTGTTCCCCGGAATCTTTAAAGGGACACCCATCACTGTGCGCATGTGCCTTTATTTGGCTGCCCGCTATCATGGCGGCGCTATGGGGAATAAATATTTTCTCATTTAAATCACCTTTTATCCTGCTGACTGGACTGTAAGCATCAAAGTTCATGTGCTGCATTAGCTATTGCTTATTTTGCTCCATTGAAATGCTCACAGTGGTTTATATTGGCTATGGGTGGCACGGCATGATGACTGTATGTTTAGCTGCTTGTATAAGACACAACAGAGAGGTAATAAGGCAGACTGGCTGCACAGTGTTGATTGAGGAGTGATGCTGAATTATTAGCAGCACATCTAGGAGTGATTTTTATTTTAGTTTATTCTTAAGCGGCATCTTACTAAATGAGGGAGGAGAAGAGAGGAGGAGAATAGAGATGGAGGAGGAGGGGGTACTCTATCCTCTATACTCCTTTCTTCAAGACCTTCGGGCGCATTGAGGTGCTCCAACTCTAAAGCCAAACAGTTTAGTGTAAGCTGTACCTGCCCTGAAGACAAGCAACCCCTTTCTCCACCCCGGCCTCCTTTCCTTTCCATTTCTTTTGCCATTCCTTTCCGATCATTCCCTTTGCTTTGTTATGCTTCTTTTTCCTTCCTCTCTTTTCCTTTCATTTCCTATTTATTCTTTAGCTATTCCTTTCCTGTCCTTTCTCTCATCTCCTATCCTCTCTCATCTCTCTTTTCCTTTCCTTTCCTATCATTTCTTCTCGTCTCCTTGTCTTTCCTTTCCTCCTCTCATCTCCTATCCTCTCTCATCTCTCCTTTCTTTTCCTCTTCTCGTCTTTGATTTCCTATTTATTCTTTTGCAATTTCTTTCCTTTCCTCTCCTTGTCTTTCCATTCCCCCTCTCATCTCCTATCCTATCTCATCTCTCCTTTCCTTTCCTATCTTTTCCTTTGCTTTGTTATGCTTCCTTTTCCTTCATCTCTTTTCCTTTCATTTCCTATTTATTCTTTTGCAATTCCTTTCCTTTCCTCATCTTTCCTTTCCTCCTCTCATCTCCTATCCTCTTTCATCTCTCCTTTCCTTTCCTATCTTTTCCTTTCCGATCATTCCCTTTGCTTTGGTATGCTTCCCTTTCCTTCCTCTTTTCCTTTTATTTCCTATTTATTCTATTGCTATTCCTTTCCCCTCCTTATCTTACCTTTCTTCCTCTCATCTCCTATCCTCTCTCATCTCTCTTTTCCTTTCCTTCCTTTATCTTTTCTCTCCTCTCCTTGTCTTTTCTGTCTTTCTCTCATCTCCTATTCTCTCTCATCTCTCCTTTCCTTTTCTATCCTTTCCTCCCTCTCCTCATCTTTCATTTCCTCCTCTCATCTCCTTTCCTGTCTCATCTCTTTTCCTTTCCTTTTCTATCTTTTCCTCTCCTCTCCTCATCTTTCATTTCCTCCTCTCATCTCCTATCCTCTCCCATCTCTCCTCTTCTTTAATACTTGTAGCCTACATCACCCCCACCGCTCTCTACTGATTCAGTCCGAACTTCCTTTCCCTCCCCAGCCCCTCAGCGTCGTACAACAATGTCCCCGACTTTCTTTGTAATGTTTAATTCAACTTCACAAGTAAATGCGCGTGTACTTCCGTAACTATGTATAATGCGTATGTCCCGAGAACTATTTGAAGTTGTAAACAAGAGAAAGCTGAATTTGTAATGCATGTGCTCCAGGACTTAATCATATCTTGGAGGTATGAGTGCACACGTGTACTTCTTGTGTTTGGCTTTGGTCAGGGGATGGAGGAGCCCTGTCGCTTCACTACTCACTGTTTGAATTACTCGAAATTTCCCATTTGAATTCAATTGGGAAGGGCTTGTTTGATCTTTTGCATGTAAGTTGGGGCTGACTCCCCGAGCAGCGAGGAGCTGTGTGAGGGAACATAATAGGGGAACCTGGAGCCAGTAATGTTCACCTGTATGGATATTACCATGGCCCCTGGGGGTCAAGGTGGCAGGTGGCGTATTCTCTGGACAGAACCACCTCTTTCTCTGTCGGGAATAAACATGCGGATGGGGGATTTCTTCAAAGAGGAAGAAAGGGGAACTCAGGAGTCAATCAGTCAATGGGGTCACAACAAATCCCCGCTCTCATAACCACACACGGAAGACCGGGATCAGTCAGAGGCGGTAAATAAAGACAAACAATAAAATAGCAGGCATGATGCTTGAATAAAGCCCCTGACTTTAGATAAACCTCTGTGCCCCCCCTTTAGGTATTGGATTTTAATATTCTTTTGAACTCCCCTCTCTCTCCTCTGGTGGAGTTCTAAGTTTCCTGATGCATTAAAATAGCATCTACTTTATGTGATTTTATATTTCAGGAGACTCTCTCAAGTCTGTGCATTCGGAAACAGAGCTCCATATCAAAGTGTGCAGAATCATAATTACAATAAACACAATTTAAAAAAAGAAAATTGAAACAAAGAACAAAGAGAATAAAACGTGTAACTTTGTTCTAACGACTAACAAACCGATATCTGTGTATATTTGCATACCACCTGATCGTCGACATATTGCTGCAGCGTGCAATAGTTTGATCCCCGAGTGCACTTCAGTGAAATGGGGTCTGACTAAATCCACCGTAAAAAGACCAACAATATTTACACCAAGTTAAGTAAATAAGATAAAGATGGTGAACTTTCCCCTCGCTAAATGCATTAGACGTGAACTCTCTTATCAGAGTCTCAGCACACTGACTGTTAAAAGATGGGTTTCTCGAGCTGGAAATGGTCTTTGTTACCCAATTAGTTTGCAGACGACCCCGCAGTATAATATTCCTGCTTTGACAGCCTCATACACATCCATCTAATGAGGTGCTGCCGGACCACCAGGGAGCGAATGAACACTGTCCAGACCTTCATCTCCTCCAGCACCTATCAGCTTTCTTATCTTCAATGCTAACCTTTTTTTTCTTGTTTTGTCAGAAGACTTGAATTTTTTTCTGCTTGGTCGTTCATCCGTCCGGAGTCATTTTGACAGCGCTTTGTCTTTGGTAGGCCCCGAGCCAACTAGGCTGAGGATCAGAGGGCTAAGGCCAGGACAGGGGACCGCGAGGACTTATCAAGGTCCACCAGCAGGGGTTTGCCTGCCTCCCTGTAGGGTGGCTGTCCTTCTTTCTCTGAAGGAGGTGAAGCAAGCAAAGCCTCTGTGCTTCTCCACTTCCCTCGCCAATGGGACCAAGAGGGAAAGAGAGGAGGGAAACTGCTGAATTTATAAGAATGACAATGCTTATGTAGAAAGCTCTTCGCACATTCTAACCAGAACATGGAGAACTCAAACTTTAAATCTTAAAGGGGACATATCATGAAAAACTCACTTTTTCAGTGCTTGTGCACATACACTTGGGTGGAGTGCGTACCAACAAACAAACTGTGAAATAAGACAACCCAGTCAGTTTTTGTGGGCTGCCTATAGATTAGAAAACATGTTTGTATACTGCCGTATTGAAGCTTTGAGTTCTGCATTTTCGCCGACACCATCTTGGTTATTTGCAACGAGAATTTGACATGAGAGGGTGGAGCTAAGCACAACCGAACGCTGAATAAGACATTTTTAGGCGATCAAAAAGGTTATATTTAACTTTGATGAACTGAAAACACACCGTGAAAGGGTTAAAGTTGTAAGACGAAAACACGGAAGCATCCCCTGCTTTATGGTCTATTTGACTCTAAATTCAGACAGACAGTATGAGAAAAATAATGTGTTTTTTGAACATTAAAGCATGTAAACATGTTCTAGTATAAACCCACAACACAAGTGTGAGCCTGGAAATGAGCATGATATGTCACCTTTAAAACTTCCTTTAAAAGAAATGATAAGGACAGCAGCTTTATATCTCTACAATCACCGCTAATAGAGGGATTGGTCAGCCATGAACTCACTTTGTGCTGGAAATACCAAGAGGACTATCAGGGGCTTGCAAATGGAAACAATCGGGGATTATCTGCACCACTTTTCAAGAAAGTTGTTTCAACATATCACAAGTACAGCCATGACAGTGACAGATGGCAAAGCAGCTGGCACCACTCAACTTTGTTTCACTTTTCTTTCTTTCTGCCTCTTCTTCTTCTTCTTCCTCTTCTTGCGCCTTCGCTGCAATAGAGGTCTGTTGTGTATTGAAGTGTTGGATAATCATTCATTTGGGAAGACATATTGCGTACTGTAAAAACAAGGCGATATGTGTGAAGCCAGGGAGTTGTGAGCTTCACTATTGTTGTCAGACTACCATTGTGTGCAGAGTGAAACCTAGCTTTGCTTGTTTGTTAGATTGTAAGGTATATATCACAGCTATAGAAGCATCTCCCCAATACATAAAACTCTGGAGATAAGTGAGTGGCGTGTGACTTAAGTGTTCTGCCGTCCCAAATGGAACAGTTGTTCATGAATGTTAATGTTCATATCAAGCTGTTTGTGCGTGTTTGCGACGTACAGAAAACATAAGCATGCAGATACTGCATCTCTTCAGTGTGACAGTTTGCTATCCAGACTGTGCCGCTCCCTGATGGGCCACTGGCAGACAGCAAACACCCAGAGAGTTGTGAGGGGGGACAGGGACACCCAGCTCACCCTCCTCAAACCCTGCGGGTGTGAAGTGTGCCCCCCCCTGCCTCCCTCCCAGGACCTGGAGCCTCACTGTGGGGCTTTCAGCCGTCACCGGTCCTGCTCTGCTGCTGCTGAGCTATGGCTGAACACACTGCTGCAGGAAGACAGCTGCCTGTCTATCTATTACAGTAGAGTAGCCACATATTCAGTGTCTGTGTGGATGGAGTCATACATGTCATTACAGCGACATGAGCAATGTTTCCTCAGTGTGAAATCTGCAGAATAACGCACGTTCATCTTATCTACTGCAGACCTTTACCTGCTATAGAACAGGTGTTCTCAAACTTTTTGGGGCCAGAACATTTTCCAAGGACCCCCCTCATAATGCTTACTACCATTTGTACTCTTAGGTTGAAAAGTTTTCAGAATACAAATAGTTCCAATGGCATCTAAGTACTTCAGACCTGTTTGATAGTGATAAACGGAAACACATTTCAATTTGAATCATGTTAATACCAATTAGTATTTACTTTTGAACGAAGGGTCATTTTAATCAAATGGCATTTGGACACGACTAGACAACATTTATACTTTCAAGTAATTTATTTTAAAAGCTTTCAGGTAATGAATAGTATAGCTAGACTGGCATAGTCCTAATAAATCTAGATATTTACCAGTCTAAAGCTGACTGCCAGTAAGTGCTTCAACTTAAAATGAATGAACTTATTGCTGTGTGTCACAATCATATCAGAGTTTCTATTGGCCCAAAGCTAACGTGGGTGGGAGTAATGGACACAATATGCTTGTTTTATTGGCGCAAATGGTCCCCATCTATAGATATGCACTTTTAAAATGATACAACACAATTTTATAATTTATAGTAAATTATTTCCCCCTGGGGTCTGGACCACACTTTGGGAGTCCCTGCTATAGAGAAGTGGCAGAGAATAAATAAATTACTGAATAAAATAATTTTTAGCATTTGTAAATGATCTCAGGAATTGAAATACTAACAATGAATGTTTTAGAAGGTTTCCAACAGTAGCTGCATGTTCACAACAATAAATCTGTGGGCAACTAAATCAGATTTAGATAGAAATCTGCAGCACAAGACATTAACGAAAAGGCAGCGTTGGGAGAAGTTTTCACATCCTTTACTTAAGTCAAAGTAGCAATAAAACAACGTAAATAAACTACTCCATTATTAAGTTACAGTCCTGCATTCAAAATCCTACTTAAGTATAGAAGTAATATCAGCTAAATGTACTTGAGTGTCAAAGTAAAAGTACTGCAGTGTTTTATTATTAGCCCACAAGCCCACAGTTCGGTTTCTGTTGCGGTTTTCGGGCCTCGGTTTCGGTTTGTTTTGCACATTAGGGAGAAGAAAAACATAACCAATGAATGAATGATATTTCTATATTATATTAAGCCATAACACTGATTTAATACATGAAATAAGGCAGGCTACCTAATGGTCAAGTAGGCCTACGTTCACATAATTCTCTAATAAGTCTCTTCTTTGTCTGTGGCACCTCATCAAATAATTAGCAGGCCTGTATTTAATAGTGGTGCAACGGTTTCGGGTTCCACGTCACTGAACGGTTCTTTGTTTTTACGATTTGGATTTGCATAACTTATATAATTACATTGTATTTTAAAGGTTCATTTTTTTTTAGGGCCGTCAATTGATTAAAATATTTAATTGCGATTCATCGCAAATTAATCGCTCTGTTCAAAATGTATCTTTAAGGGAGATTTGTTAAGTATTTAATACTCTTATCAACATGGGAGTGGGCAAATATGCTTGCTTCATGTAAATGTATGTATATATTCATTATCGGAAATCAATTAACAACACAAAACAATGACAGATATTGTCCAAAAACCCTCACAGGTACTGCATTTAACATAAAACAATATGCTCAAATCATAACATGGCAAACTGCAGCCCAACAGGCAACAACAGCTGTCAGTGTGTCAGTGTGCTGACTTGACTATGACTTGCCCCAAAACTGCATGTGATAATCTTAAAGTGGGCATGTCTGTAAAGGGGAGACTCGTGGGTACCCATAGAACCCTCATTCTCACATCTTGATGTCAGATGTCAAGGGACCCCTTTGAAAATAGCCATCCCAGTTTTTCCTCACCAAAATTTGCCTAAATTTGGAGCGTTATTTAACCTCCTTCGCGACAAGCTAGTATGACATGATTGATACCAATGGATTCCTTTATATGAAACCTAGTTTCATATGATATAATCTTCACTCTAGCTTTAAAACGGAACCCTCTACAACCTAAAAATCACAAGTTGCGTTAATATGTTAAAGAGATTAGTGATGTTAAAACAAATTTGCGTTAACTTTGACAGCCCTAATTTTTTTTTAATTCATTTTTATAGCTGTCTGATAAATGTAATGATACATCGATGAAATGTTGTGGAGTCGAAGTATAAAGTAGCATGCTTATACTGCTTTTACTTTGGTGAAAGCAAAAGAAGAAGAGGAGTGAAAGGATATCAAAAAATGTGTGTATGTTTGTTTATCTTGTATTTTGAAGAGATAAAGAGAAAAGCTGTGATCCCTGTGATATGAGCAACAGGATTTATGACAAACATGGTCCTAATTTGGAGGAAAATACTTCCACTATCACTCCCACCCATGGTCTAAACTTCAGCACCATTTTTGCTGTAATTATAATAAGAAAATAACATAGATAGGAATGCTGCACTCACTACTCCAAAGTCATTAAAGCAGTGAGCACTGAATTATGCTGCCCATCTTTATATATGTGTGTCGATCTAGTCACTGTATCCTTGGCGTGTTTGAGGAGAGCATGCAGCCATTACAGTGAGCACAAAGCAAATCAGTGAGTCCTGCTCTGCTTATCAGGGGGGGAGCTGCCATATCAGTTTGGGTATAGTTGTGTTGTGATGTAAGGACAGCAAAATGTCAGGTTCACTTGTAGATCAAGTCAACCATGCATTATCTCTCAAACAGTGGAGCTCGGGCTGTGGCCGTAATAGCTCCGAGTAGCTGACTGACTGAGTGCTTCACAGCTAATACAAGGAGCTGTGGGCGGCGATGACTTCCAGCTGCATGCACACAGAAACTTTGAAATAAATAAATGTATGTAGCGATAGAAAAAAACACAGCCTGCAATCCATTATCTATCCGACTCACAAACAGACATCAGTGTCATGTTGATCTGCGTTAAAACAGCTCGGATTTAAAGGGCCACTTCAATAGGATTCGCTTTGATGCTTCCCCCTTTTAACGCGAGAACCATCGATAATGCCATCGATAAATATATGGATGACACCGAGCGAGGGGAAAGCGGGGCCAGATAATTACCATTTTACCCATCTGAAGAGACCCCAGCCCTGATATTGGTTTAAACCCAAGAAATAATTGATGCATGCAATCACAAATTGGTTCTCCGCCTAAAATTTGGGCCCATTATTTCATTAGATGAAGCCACATTCTTTGTGCCAAAATTATTTGTGTGTCCAACACAGAAATTCAAATCCTGTTAGTCCCGATAATGTCTGGCGTTTGCAAAACCGTATCCGAGACAGTGTGACTTACAGATAGAAAAAGCGCAGGACACCTTTAAATGCAAACATAAATCAAAATGTGTTTTTTTTTTAAGTTTAATGATTTGTTTGTTTATGTGCATGTGCATATGCATATTTCAGGATGTGTATGTCATTTAGCAGCTATGGTACAGAGAGGTCCTATCCTGGGGTGCCTTCTTGCATATGTAATTGGATGTTACTGTAAATAATTGCCTGGGCATGTGCCAGTGTGATGATGGCGATGATTTGTGTGTGTGCCGGCTCATGTGTGACTGTATGTGTGTAGAACATGTGTGCATCGTTCTGTACGTATGCATGTGTGTGTGTGTGTGTGTGTGTGTGTGTGTGTGTGTGCGAGCGCATCTGCCCCATCCGTACTCCACTCTCAAGTCCCACTGATTCTCCTTTCCAGCCATGTTGAATCCTCTTTTCCTTATCAGGCGAGCCCAGGCCTGCATCAGGCTCTCCTTGCTATGACAGAGGCTACAACAATAGGCCTGCGATACCGCTGCTTAGCGCTGCGTTTCGGAGGGGAAACCTGCCACGGGCGCAGATTAACTACAACACACACACACACACAAAATAGATTGCAGCCTCCAAAACAAAACATTTTTCAGAATGCCTCCTCTTGATTAATGAAGCAGTGACAAGAAGAAAAATATAATTTCTGAAACAGAAAAATCCGCTGCCACTTGTTAAAGTTTAGGGGTAGCTAACAATAAACATATTGGAAGGGAGAGGGTGGGCAAAAAGAGGGGTGAGATAAATGGCTTGAGTGATGGGGCTGAATAATTTCTGGAGCATTTTTTTTTGGGGTTGCACAGGCCCATATTCCTACCCTTGTACTAAATTACACAATAATCACACTCCATCGGTTGACAGCCTCTGCCTCTTTCTCTGTCCCAGGTGAAAATTAGGACAGTATCTTGACATTTTCGCTCCTCTGTCGTCTACAAGCTAAAGCTCTCTGTTCACAGCCAAAAAAAAACAGCACGCGGTCTGCCGAGGCGCGCGCACATGCACCTCCCACACATACAGTATGACCCAAAACACACACTTCGGTGCATGCACACTCAAAAACGCAGACACGTGGTGCACATGTGCGTTTAATAGCTCTCATGCACGTTTTAGCAAAAATATATGTGTGACTTAAACCGCAGTAGATTTAAAAGAATTTATAAATGACAGAATTAGACAGGAAAGTGTTTCCTGAAACACACTAAATATTCCACCTAGCCTTTATATACAAACACATAACACAGTATTATTTGATCTATGATGACTTTTAAATCAAGGGTAATGAATCAAGACTACATTGGTTATTTTACCTTATTAGCCTATAGCGCTTATTGACTTTTCTTATGCCCTTGCAACCTTCCAAATCACTGCCTTTGTTTCAGGACCCTCGTATGAAAAAGGGCTTACAGTAGTAGAATTGTTTTATTATAAACCTCACAGCAAATCTAGCTGCTATACAACAAGTTTATTAAGATAGAGGACGAGATAAAGCGTTGCCTGATAGATCTTAATCTGGAATTAAGCAGAGTCTTATGCATTACAATTACCTTGTAATTTGCACTAAAAGGCCCTGAAAACACATCCAGGACCAGGATCCTATTGAATCCAGACTCATTACGGTGCACCTTGACTAAGCCCCGGTAATTAGCATTGGTAAGGCATTGTACAAGAGGCGGCAACACCCTCATCAACACACATTTACAACAGAGCTCTAAATCTGCTGCTCATTAATAGCTCGCCTCCCAATCAATTATTAACACCTACAATGGCAGCCGGGCTCATCGGGGCCGGGCCTCTCACTCCAGGCAAACCGCGGGGCCGCCCTCTCCTCCCGGTTCTGTCCGGCGATAGGTAATTACCTCTTTTAAAGACACCTGCTACTCAATAGCTTCGACCCAGACTGTTAATTTAGCCCCTCGATTGCAGACATTTATGTCTGAGTGTCACTATTAATTTGCGTTAATTTGGGAGAGTGCGAGGAGGAAGCCGGGGCGGAGGCGTTGTCGGCAGCCGGGCTGAATGTGCTCGTCGCTCACCTGCGCCGGGGCTGCGGCTGTAATTGGAGTCTAATGGTCTGATTGATCAGTGAGAGAAGTGAGGGATGAGACGGCACTCTGGCAGCTCCATCAGTCAGACGGAGAAGAGAGGAGGAGGAAGAGGAGCACAGCAGAGAAAGCGGCTGACAACAGCAGCACAACTCTCGGGTGTTTTATTCTTTCTAGATTTTTTTTCCCGCTCTCTTATTTTTTTGTCTTTGCTGTCTGTTACTTATACCCTCCTCTGCCTCGCTCACCTTCGCCTCACCTGCTACAAAGTGCTCAAACCGGGTCCACTTAGTTTTCAGCTCAGACTCTGCTGGTCTTTCAATCTAGTTGAGAGCCTTCTGTTGTCTTAGAAACGTGGAAACTTGTTCTGTATTTGGACTAAAATGTGATCTAAGACTGATAAAGAATAGGGTTGGGCGATATGACGGTATATACCGCGCGACAGTAGAAATGTGCACCGGTAGGGATTTGGCAATATGGTTTCCACCGCGGTAGCTATTCTCGCGTGATCTCGTGATTCTCGCGAATCCAGCTGCCTCACAAGGTGACGTGATTTGTGAAGACATGGAGGAGGAAAGTGAAGTAGAGCAGGAGGAGACATCCCTACCAAGCCAAAATGAGGAAGAACTCTGGTCACATGATTACCAGACATTTGCACAATGTAGTTTATTTTGTTTTGTCAGCTTTTTGAAATGAAAGATGAGCAAATCCTTCAGGAAAAGTCAAGTCTTTTTCTTTTGTTACACTCTAAAATGCAAATTTGTGTGATTTTCTTATATCACTGACTGAGGACAGGTTGGTATTTATTCACCTGTTAACCAAAAACCTGTAACACTTGAAATTATTGTTCTCAGGAAACTAAAAGCTTCCATTTTGAAAGTCTGAGTCTTTTGTTTTTAACTAGAGCTGTCAATCGATCAAAATATTTAATCAAGATTAATCGTATGGTTGTCCATAGTTAATCACAATTAATCACAAATTAATCGCACATTTGTTATGTGTTCAAAATGTACCTTAAAGGGAGATTTGTCAAGTATTTAATACTCTTATCAACATGGGAGAGGGCAAATATGCTGCTTTATGTAAATGTATGTATATATTTATTATTGTAAATCAATTAACAACACAAAACAATGACTAAAAATGTACTGCATTTAGCATAAAATATGTTCAGATCATAACATGGCAATCTCAAGCTGACTTGAGTGTGCTGACTTGACTATGACTTGCCCCCAAACTGCATGTGATTATCATAAAGTGGGCATGTCTGTAAAGGGGAGACTCGTGGGTACCCATAGAACCCATTTTCATTCACATATCTTGAGGTCAGAGGTCAAGGGACCCCTTTGAAAATGGCAACGCCAGTTTTTCCGCGCCCAAATTTAGCGTAAGTTTGGAGCGTTATTTAACCTCCTTTGTGAGGTGGTACCAATGGATTCTTTAGGTTTTTCTAGTTTCATATGATGTAGTATCTTCACTCTAGCTTTAAAACTGAGCCTGCATAATTCAAAATCGCAAGTTGTGTTAAAGAAATCAGTGGCGTTAAAATTAATTTGCGTTAACGTCTTATTATCGCGTTAACTTTGACAGCCCTATTTTTAACTCAAGTGTTGTCTCATGTGTTTTTGGTTTGTATGGAAGTTCCAAATAAAAGAAGGAAATAATCAAATGTGATAAAGTACTGTATGGTTATTTTAAACCATTTCTTAATGGAATTCACAGAACAATTATGGTGATATATACTGTTATAGGGATATAAAATGACCTACATCGTGATAGAAGATTTCTGCCATATCACCCACCCCTAATAAAGAACGTGTGAAAACACCACAGTAAGGCCAGTTATGTGAGCTGTCCAATACAGAGCAGTGTGATTGTGTTAACAGGTCTGCAACAGCAATAACTATAACTCCAGTGCCTCATGCCAAGCTGAGCCCCTGGGGTCTACAGACCTGCCACGGCCGACCCATCAGCTGTGAAATCTGCTTTCCTCTTTGATAAACGGTCGAGATGTGACCCTATCTCTGTCCTGCAGATGCCCAGATTTCCTGTCATGCTTTTTCCCCTCTGTTTTTTCCTGCCTCCTCTCTCTCTCTCCCTCTCTTTTCATTCTTTCTTTTTCAAGCTTTACACCTCTCTTTCCAGGCCTGTCTGGACAACCGCATGTAACGCTCCACTCGCCGTTTCTTTTCTCAGCATCATCCATCACTCCCGGTCAGCTACCGAGGCCTGTCGTCCGCCGGCAGCCAGCCCACATCAGCTCCCACGCCATGCACGGCACATATAGCTAGGCCGGCTCCAGCTCCTGCTCCCATTTGCTGCCTCCAGGGACCAGTAACCCTCCCCTCCTCCTCCCATCCTTACCCACCTCTCTCCCATAAGACTCCCCAGACACCAGCCGGACCTATACATATACTCTGCTCCTAAACGGCTCTGCTCGTGCCAAAGTGCTGCTCATGTCCAGTTTAATGCAAAAGCCGCTTAAATTCACTGTACTCTCATTATTTACTGTAAGGAGACATTACACTTTAGTCCCTCTCCGGGCGCGATGCCAAGGATTGAGAAACGGACCTATGCACCGTATGCGGCGGCTCGACAAAAATAGCTTGACCTCTAAAAAGGCATACCTTAAATGACGTGTCTGGATGAAGGGATAAAATATGTTTGATTTCAGAGAGGGCATATCAATATCTCACCACGCGGGTCATGTGTTTCAGGCAGGAGAGAGGTGTCACTCCTGCCATATACCTGGCTGCCTTCGGGTAATTCATTCACCTCTATGGTTTCAAAAAAATCTGAGAGAGTAAAAGGAGATTTAATAGTCTGTGGAGGTCACACTTCATAAGAATGTCTGAGAGTGCCTCCTAGCTGAGGTAGAGACCCATGAAGCAATGAGCCTTTATTTCTACCTCAAACGCTTTCTACCGTCTCCTGACCCCGCTCTGCAGCACCGGCCACCCTGACATGCATCAAAACTAGCCTTCTTCTTCTTCTTCTTCTTCTTCTTCTCCTTCCTCTCCTTCTTCTTCTTCTCTCTCTCCTCACACTCACATTTGTTATTTCTCTCCCTCTCCAGGTGAGGCATCGGGGTTTGTTCCCGTCTCCATGTGTCAGTGTTTGAAGATTTGCACAACTCCCTCGCCTCCCACTGAAATAACTGAGATAAATGCAGCACCACATTACGGATGTTGCCAACGGCTGCGTGTTTAACAAGGCAACAGCTCAATAACTAGAGGTTTGACTTAAAAAAACAAAACTATGCTACTGTAAATGAGATGATGTGCAAAAAGAACTGGAATTGACTGGTATTTTCTGGCTTAAGAAACAAAGTAAAAAGTTACGCTGAACCCTGAAAGGAGGCTCGGTAAAACAAAACACGCCAGTTGGGTTGACCTAGCCTTTAATGAGAGATAGTGAGAAGCTGCTAACAGCCAGTACCCCATTTGAGAGATGAAACTTAGGAGAGGAGGAGGGCAAGCGGCAAAGCATTGAGAGGGCCCCCAGGAGAATAGACACACATGAGATCCTTAAAGGCAATATGCCAAAGCTTCTTCCTCGGCTTTTAATTGCGAGGGAGGTGCGGCACATTCTGTAACCCCTCCACAGCCTATTACAGGTGATGACCAGCACCTGCTCGCTTTAAAAAAAAAAAAAGAGAGAGAGAAAACCTGAGGAGGATCTGGATGAATTCCTCAGAGGGCACTTAGTTAAGAATGTATCACTCTTGCCAAGAGCAACAATCAGTTTATGCATCTGGCTCTGTAGGTGATGAATTTGTAAAGTTTGCATCTACGAAAATGCAACCAAGCAACAAACGATTCACAGAGATAATTTATAATACGACATCACTTGGTGAGAGTGCGGGTCATTTGAGGGACAGTTGAAGGTTGGCATTGGACGCCTTTCAGGGGAAATTCATGCAGAGATTGCCGGAGAAATATATGGAGTGTGTTACTTTGGAAGGCAACTTGAGGTGTTGCTCTGTCAAATCACTTTTCCGCCCAAGGATAACTGGCTTTACCCTGAGAGAAGCCATATTTCATGGCTATAATACGGCCTGAGTTATTGAAAAGCCACTGATGACTTCAAAACCATGAGGGGAGCTTAGAAAACAGTCGAAACTGCTCCGAAAAATGATTTAATAAAGTTTAAGGAATCTGCGAAAACGGCGGGGGGGAGGGCCTCTGAGTCTAAAATCCTCATGGACTTTTCCTTATGTTTCCTTAACAGGATGAATGTGAGCTTGGTTACAATTTTAATAGGAATTTCTTAATTAATCCAAATGCAGAATGGAATATCAAACCCCGCGGAGGGGCTCGTCACTCCACCAGAGCAGCAGGTCAACACCAGCCTCTGCTGGGATCTTTGAAACAAGAGATATAAAGCCGCTGTGTGCAGGGTAACATCAAAAATAATGGATTGTGACTTCATTCAATCGGAGCCTGGACGGAGCTCAAAACCCACCAATTAAAGTGTTTTGTCATAAAATATGCAGATTAAATGGTTAAAATGGATGCACTTCAAAGGCTTTTGTTGGGGGCCAGTTGGGTCACCTCAATAGGTTTGAATGTCAGGGGAATCGCCATTAATATGCTCTTTAGATGTTCCTGGTAATCATGTTTCCATGGCTGCTGAAAGGCAAAGTTCCACCAAATGAAGTGATTTCACTGCAGGTTTCAATGCCCCCTTTAGTACAAACAACAAACACGTTTTAATAAGGCATACTTTAGAGGCTTAATAATGGTTAATATATCAATTATTTGCCAAGATGACCTACACGTATTTTTTAGTAATTATTCAATATTTTTTGCTTGTCTCTTTTTATTTTATTTTTTATCCTTATTTTCTTAGTATTGCTTTGATTTTTGCAAGTAGGTACTTTAAAAAAAATATAATTATTATTAATATTATTATTATTATTATTATTATTATTATTATTATTATTATTGTCCCATTTTTATGTCTTTGGGATCATGACTCGCTATGACTTGCTGCTATTCCTATATTTTGTGAGGATGCATTTGTATCTGTATTTGTATTTGATATTGTATCATATGTCACTGTCCATTGTTATGATGTGTATAAGAAAATTCAAATAAAATTTGCAAATTGCTATGGTTCTATTTATGTTGACCCCTGGCATGTTTTATCCTACTTTATTTTATTTAATTTTATGTTTTTTACTTTTCATTCTTTCATTTGCTTTTATAAATTGTACCTATGCACCTGTTTGATTTGAAATATTACTGTTTATTTGTATTATTGTTAACTGATTGAAAATAAAGTTAAGAAGAAAAAAAAATCGACTCTGCCTCTTGTCACGTGACATCCACTCCCTCTCCCGTAGCACAGCTAGCAGTAGCACCTGGCGGCTAGCGCGGTTAGCTTAACACTGTTTTATGAAGAAAAAAAACAGCTGTGGTTGCTAATTGTAAAGCAATAAAAACATGACCTGCAGGATATTACCCAGCGGAAAGGGGCAAAACATTACATAGACTTTTCAAACAGAGAGGTAAGAAAAGAAGGACTAGCTGTTTTCCAGCAGCGACAGCTTGCGGACAAAAGACGGATTCTGTGTCCTGAACAATTTATTAAGAGCTCTGCTGAAGCATGAAACCAAGCAAGAGCTAGCTAGCTAGCCTGCCAATCGTGGAAACTATGTTGAACTGTGTGTTGTTCGTGTTGGCAGAAAAAGGTGACTAGTTAGCCACACATTCACCGTGTTTACCGGAACATGGACTCATATTCAGGATGATTTAATTGAAGCCCCCGTGGAGAGGACCTGTTCAGCGTTAACGTGCAGAAAGACCTCCAGACAGCTTATTTCCATTGTAAGGAGACACTTGAAATGTGGGGAATACACCTAACAAGGAGGACTTTTACAATAAAGTCATTGACATCTTTGTCCAGAGGGATAGGCGCATGGACTTCATCTACAAATAAAGTAAGTGCCTCTCTTTTCTTTATCGTGGTGTTTGTTGTGTGTGGTTATCGGTGCACTTTTGCGCATTTTGTTGGAATGAATAAGTTTGTTTCTACTGGTGCACTGACACCAACATTTCTCTGTCTTTTTCTTTATCCTGGTGCGCCGTCACAAGACGCTCACTGAGTTTGGGTGAGCTTTTACGCATTTTGTTGGAGTGAATAACTTTGTTTCTGCTGGTGTGTCTCTGTCTCTCTCTCTCTCTTGGACGTTTATTGTGTTGTATGTCTGCCTAACTAATGAAATGTAGACTATATTTCAGGCTATATTGTATCTATCCATGCGTAATGTAGACATATCCATATGCAACACTGATAGGACACTGCTTACCCAGGCAAACATTTCACCGCACCTTACTGGTTATTAGCTGTAACCCCCTTGTAAGAGCAGTGCAGAGTGGTGGTCCTGAGCTAGCCAGTGGGACATGCTCACATGCACTAAAAAGCATGCGTGGCTGGCCCGGATATGACAACAAAGCACAGAGAAGCTCAGATTACAACACACACAGATGGAGAACGTTTCATTTTCTGCTCAGGTAGACATTATTCCTCTATATCTTCACATAGCAAATCGTTGTTTGATGTTATATTAATGCTCTGGATATCATATGGAGAACCTTCAAAGCATTGCATGACCAGGATGAACTGTTTAGTTCAAGCCAGGGTCGAAGCTAAAGACAAGTGGTGATCGGCTACTTTCTATTGAGGAACGATGTGCCGGGTAAGATTTGTTTAGCTGTGTCTGGGCCCTTTTACGGCGAATAACTTCTCAAATCACCCTGACTTTAGATACTTCAGCTCCCTTCTATTTTACTCATTTCATCCAGTCATTTGTAACTATTATTGTGTGTTAAGCCTGTCTTGTTGTGGTTGGCTAATATTACACAGTGGTACCCAAACATTGAAAATGACACAGTAGTTGACTAAAACAAGGACATACCAGTGCAATGGTGTCAGTGCTCATCTCGATCTTCCCCTCGAAAGGTCCCCATGTTGTCCCCACAGGGAGCTGCTGCCGGCTGTGGATCCGACGCTCGCCATCTTTAAGGAACCCATCCAGCTCTCCTAAAAAACCAGAACCCAAAGCAGTCAGCCATAGTGCTGTGTATATATATAGTTCCACATCAAATCACAGTGACGTTCATTCATTTGTCAAACCTACACGTGCGATCCCGTTATTGCCTCGAAGCCCCGCAGTATAAACAGGGAAGGTTAAAGCCAAAGCTTTTTCAAAATGGATAAGCAAATCGAGCGAGCATCCATCTGATGGTGTTCCTCAGACACATGGCGCGCTAACCTTCCTTGAAAGGTGTCTTGTGTTGAGATAATCTCTGTGAGACAGTGCAGGCTCGCTGGCTGGCGAGAGCAGCCAGTGGCAGGCCTATTTCTGTTGCTCCAGGAAGACTGGGCCCTTGTTAGTGCTGTGCAGAGCTCCAGTTAATTAACAGTGAAACCGGATAGCGCTGGTAGAACTACCGGTGCTCACCTCCCTGTCACCCCCCCCCGCTGCTACCTTATCTCTTAGATTCAGTGTACTTTTTCGGGATGGTGATTAATCAAATAGTTATGATAAACCCCATGGCAGGCCGTGACATAGTTTACCAGAGAGGCTGTTTCCCTATGTGTGTGTGTGTATGTGTGTGTATGTGTGTGTGTGTATGTGTGTGTATGTGTGTGTATGTGTGTGTATGTGTGTGTGTGTGTGTGTGTGTGTGTGTGTGTGTGTGTGCGTGCGTGTGTGCATATATCTTTGAATGTGTGTCGCAAAGGGAAAGTTCTCAACTGTACATTTCCGACCGGTTGCCTTGACAACCCTGAGAAGTCTTGTTAGAGGAAGTTTGATGATTCAGACATCTGTAGCTACAAGATCTATCTGCTTTTATAAACTTTCTGGACACAGGAAGTTCCACAAACTCAAACAAAGGACATTTTTTATCAGGATTGATTCATGTCTTAAGGCTGGCCCACACTAAAAGATTTTTAACAGATGTTGAAAATGTGAGAGAAGCCACACATAATGACATGTTATGTTAAATTTAACAGTTTTGTTCCTATAGTGTGTGGTGAGCAACGATTTGGCCGAAACAGAACACCACACACTAACAGATTCATTCATGAACAACATGAGTCCTAACCAAAAAAAACAGAAATCTCTCAAAATCTGTAAACAAACATGGTGGACGACGGGCAGAATGAATAAGCAATGTTAGTTTTTGCTTTGTACTGAAAATTCACGAAGGATGGATGGATTGATTAAGTCATGGAGACACGTTAAATAAACACTTGCGTTGTTGCCACAAATCAACAAGTTGGTCCTCCAACTCCGAGCTCCATCTTACTATTACTTTATGCTTCATTTTTTGCATTAGCTCAAGTATTAGCCGCGGCCGCCATGACGGCGGTGGTTATCCTTCGGCTTCAGGCAGCTTGGTTCCCAATTGGCTATCGTTCTTTCCCACGTGACTTCGTCATCGGCTGTCCACACACAACAGGATATCCCATAGTATATTTTTAACATGTTTATTTTTTACGATTTGAAATCGGTGCGGCCAGAATGGACTTCCGAGCCGATCGGGGGATGTACAAAACACTCTTAACATACATCACACAACAGCAATATTTGGAAAGATCATCTTTAGAACCATCAAAAAATTTGGGCTTTGCTGACGATTGTCGGGAGGGGGGAATCAAGCCCAAAATCGACTTGATTCTTGTGTTGTGTATATCCGCTTTCATTATGTGTGACCGTTTCATCATTGGACTGATCTTTGGGAGGTCAGCCACAGAACATTGTCCAACAGAAGGACTGACACTTTAGCGGGAAGCCAACATGCCCAACTATATATTATCTAGCCAGGCAAATAATCCGTATAATAACGTATTATTATTCAAACAAACTATACACGAGTTGTTAACATTGTGTCTTTTTAACCTATTTGTTCACACATGTGGCTAATAGGTATTCAGGGCGTTGGGTTCATGCTGAATGGGCTGAAGTGATCACTGAACTTTCTGATGCGTACGCGGCATAATGACCTATTCAGCCCCGTTCTACTGTGTAAATATCAGCCGTGTATCTGCGGCGCGCTATTGTGTCCGTCTGTTGTGCTAATATGGAAATGTGCGCTTATGTGCTCCTTTGCATGCATAAACACGATCGAAACATCCGGTAAGTGTTATTATACCCGCTTGCTGATCGTATACTCATCGGTGGTGGTCACTCCGCGAACAATAAAAAGCTAAATGTCATGCATAATACAAATTCACTTGTTTGACCATAAAGGTAGATAAAAAAAAATTTCTGCAACACGAACACATGGCCTTAGTTATATTTGAGAGTAAATGCAGGCACAGATTTGGAATAGGCCCAAAGTATAAGATAATCTGGACGGCGTTATCTCCTTCTTTCTTTCACTCCGTCTCCCCTCCCGTGTTCCTGCTGTTGCACGCTGTCTTCCCCGGTGCTGCAGTGGAAGGTGGGTAAGCTCATTACAGAGAAATAATTAAACATTGGTGCACAGCTGGTCGTCATCACTGAGAGCAACAGCCACCGCTTGATGCATTCTGTTTGTCCTCAGATAAGACCCACGGCCTTTAACCGCTTGGATGCAAGTTCCTGTTTAGCCCCGCTTGACAAACAGCACAAGCCATCCCTAAGCCAACCATTCTGAATCCTTTCCTTTACCCTTTCTTTCTTTTTTTTTGCTCGGAGTAAAAAAGGGGGTAATGGGTAGTGTAGGTGCAAGAAGAAGGGAGGGGGAAAACGGGGGTACGATTCAATTTGTGCGGTTTGTGGTCCACCATGTTTAGGTGCCAGTTGTGTGCATCTCGCACCAAATGTTGCCTGAGGACCTTGGCTCGCAGATGGCTTGTCACATCTGTTGCAGATACTGGTGGAAGATCTCCACAAAAACACCCGTGGATGAATAATGAGTTCCCTTCATGCACTGTCTTGTATGCTCTCTATATGAGCATTTACAGGTTTAGTAATATTGCAAACTGACAGATGTGTTCTGTCATCAACTGCTACTGACAATTTCTGTAATTACGGGTGCAAAAACTCTTGATGTCTGATGTCGTGATAATTCAATTCCTTACAAGCCCCAAAATCCCAACTCTATTACAAATAGCACAAACACAGAAGTGTTTAACCCGTCAAACTGCAAACGACAGACTGAACCAAGAGGAGAGCTCATGATGGGCTGTTAGGAGATTTAACAAACCCGGCTCCTGTGTTGTCTCGTCAACGCTCCTCATCGTCGTCCAATTCTCAAATGCCACACACTTGGCAAAAACAGAGCTCACGATGTGGCTCAAGAGCTGTACCCCCTCCTCCGAATCCCAACCAGCCCCTCTCCGCCACCTTCACCCTCTACCCCCCCCCCCGCCACAACCACCACCTACCCCCTACGCCCCACCCCTCCCTCGATAAGATCATCATCTGTCGCTAGACTCTAGGGTCTGTTCCTGCACTCCACAGATACTTGGCAGACCAATGAATGTCCCTTTGTGTGGAGAGATCCTCCTCAGATAGCACCCAAGATGCTCCATGCTGGCATCTGTTTTTTTTTTTGTTTTTTTTTATGTGTGTCCTGTCTTTCTTTTCAGTTATGGTGTAGACTAGAGGAATAGGGAACTCCATCATCTCTCCCTTCAATGGCATACGACTGAATACTAATGAGTTGTCTCAGTGGCAGGGTGCCAGCCTGGTATGATTTAAAGAATAAAGGGGGTATGGACTGTTGACAGACAGAGACCCTAAAAGAGGTCAACTACCACTTTCTACTTATAAATGACATTATTAGACATAATTTATTCTCAACATACCCATAACATGCAATTTCCCACTTTTATTTCCCAGTAAGGTTGGGAAAAAAATCATCGTATTCATCACATGTATGCTCTGTACCAGGTTTTAAAGCTATATGATGTTTAAGTTGAAGACATGCGAGCTGCAACGATTAATCAATTAGTCAACTATTAAATTAATCGCCAACTATTTTGATACTCGATTTATCGGTTTGAGTAAGAAGTAAGAAAAAAAGGTCAAAATTCTCTGATTGTAGCTTCTTAAGTGTGAATATTTTCTGGTTTCTTTACTCCTCCAAGACAGTAAACTGAATATCTTTAAGTTGTGGACAAAACAAGACATTTGGGGACATCTTGTTGGGCTTTAGGAATCACTGATCGACATTTTTCACCATTTTTCTGACATTTTATAGACCAAACAACTAATCGATTAATCAAGAAAATAATCAACACATCAATGAACAGCGAAAATAATGGTTAGTTGCAGCCCTAAAAACCTTGAACTCTCTTTGGTTCCAAAAAAACTCAGTTTTTTACGGAAGATGAATCAAGAAAATATTCCGTCAGATTGCTCAGTAATGAAAATAATCATTAGCTGCAGCCCTGAAATATATATTTGAATTGGTTTAACCAAACAACTAATTGATTAACCAAGAAAATTATCGACTGATTAATCGACAATGAAAATAATCATTAGTCTGAGTCCTCTGTATGGCGGTGCCATACAATCCAATGGAAATGTGCTATATAGATGATTCTTGTGCATAATTTTATACATGTTTGGATCTCCTCTGGAATTTATCTGAAGTTCTGTAGATTTGAAAAAATCTAAAGGATATTGGATAAAGTTCATATCAAGTTTTCTAAGTGACACATTTTAAGGTTAAAAAACATTACTCTTTTAATCGAAATGCTATAAAGTCCAAACAGGTTTGATTTAAGACTGCAACTAAAATATTCTTTACCTTAATTCTTTGAAATGCTATGATAGATTCACATTTCACTACGAATGGTTCCATTACTGCACATGAAGCGTAAGCCTGGATTTTCTTAATATAATTTTCTGGCCCGGAGTAAGGTTTCCGCTAATGGTCAGAGATGACAAATGACATCATCAACTCGCTACTGCAGATTAACATTTGTTAAAGCAATGGATCTGTTCGAGCTCTTTTCAACATGAATTTGACTTCTCTAACTAGTTCAAAGAGCCAACTTCAAGGAAAAGAAATTGCCCGCGGCACTAAGAAAAAAACCCCGGTTCACTTCACCTTTTTTTTCCCAGTTATCTTGAGCATATTAACAGTAAGGGCGGATGTTATGGAGAAAACAAAGAACGACAACTGTAGAGACAAGCTGGGAAATATGCTTGAGCTTCACAAGCCAGATGATCCCTCTTGATATCAAGCAGTACCTTTTGAATCAAAGCAAATAAATGTCTGCTGTTCAGAGTTCAATAACCTGTGCGTGGCAATTCACAGATGTCCTCCCGAATCCCAGTCATCTCCACTGACAGGCCGCGTAATAGTGCCAGCAAATGGGCTATAAATTAATATACCATGAGAGAGGCATAAGGGGTGAAATGGAATGTACGGTATCGGTTCAACAAAAGGTGCCACATCTTTAAAGCAGATATGTGATATGAAATTTTACAGCTGAAGGAGAAATGTCACAGAGCTTTGATAAGAGAGCGATGAACTTTCTCCCCCCCATACCCAAACCGCTATTATCAGGTCCTAGTGAGCAAAATGCATCATTTATAACCCACAGGCCACACTATTATCTTTGAGAGAGGCGCTTGTTTTAAAGCAGCGGTGGACCCCCACCACCAGCATCTTCCTCCTCACCCTCCTCAGCCACCTCCATCTCCCACAAACCCGCCCTAACCCGCCTGCTTCTGGCCCTGAGCAGCGGGGAGAAAGTTGACAACCACGAGTTTGGTCACATGAGGGGGGTTAGTGTTAGGGAGGAGGAGGGAGGGGTTCACCCCGTCAGGTCAGGCTTGTTTTCAGGCTGAGGAGGGTTTGGGGGGGAAAGAGTTAAACAAGCCAAAGGGATTAGGGCGTTTTAGCTGTGGTACTCCACACGGGCTGAGCAGGGGAGATGGTTGTGGGGGGAATTGGGAGTAAGAGGGGGGATGGAGGACTCCCACCACTTTGTTGTAGAAGGACCCAACAGTGCGTACAAAGTATTGTTTTCAAAGACACTGCTAGGAATACAGGTGTTTCAGCCCCATCGGCAGACAGGAACATTGATATAGAGTGCTACAGGAATGAGTCCTAAAACCAGGAAATGAGTTAGCATTTTGGCGCTTCTGGTTCCTTCCTCTGGAAGTCAATGGGTTTTTAGTTAGATGCTTGAAATAAGGTCTGTGATTAACACAAGCTCAAGAGATTTGTTTTGTTCGTTTTGTTCTAAGATATGAAATACGTCAGCAAATATCCCTCTCGTGAATTTAGAAGCTTTCATGTGTCTTAAAAAAGGCGGTTGCTAACAAGTGGCTGAATGAGACTACAAAATGTCATCACGCCGACTCGTCCGCCTTTACAGCCTCGTTGTGTATACTCGCATTGTACTTCGTTTATAGCCTAACGTTATCTTTTTTACTTCTGGCGATGCATTCATGCTTCAAAAATCATAAAAGTGGTGTTCATTTGTGAAGATTATCTTACTGAACAAAACGTGTAAGTATCATAAATGTTTGTTTGCAGCAGAGCTTATTTTCTGCAATAATCCAAAACCCAATGGAAAAATCCCATTATGTTTTTGTCGAGGGAACCCAGGACAATGCTAACTTCCTGGTTGGCCTACAAAAATATGTCATCCCTGATTTCTGATTTCCTGATTTCTACAATATCTCTGCATGGCAACAAAAAAAAAATGTTTTGGGCATTGTGCTTATTCTCTTGGTAGAGCGTTAGATAGCAAGAACGATACCACTCTTATGTCTGTCCCTTGAATTCCTAGCTACAGCTCGCAGCTGGCTAGCTTAGCTTAGCATAATGACTAGAAACATGGGGAAACAACTACCCTGGCTCTGCCTCTAAAGCTTATGGTTAACTTGTTATATCTCTCTTTTTTGTTTAGTTCCTACAAAAACCAACGTATAAAAATGACAATCTGGGGGGTTATGTAGCAGACTGTTTCTTGGCTCTGAGTAGTAACTTGGTTGCCTGGCAACGTCTCCAATCAAGAAATATTTTGGAACATAACCCTCCAAAATGGGTAATCGTTGATATAAGATGTTAATTAGTGAGCTTTAAAGGAGCTGGTGGGTGGATTTTGTTACCTTTGGACAGAGCTAGCTGTTTCCAGTCTTTGTGCTAAGCTAACCTCGCTGGCTGTGGCCTTTTATTTAACGGGCAGATAAGAGAGTGGTATCGATCATCTCATCTAACACTCTGCCAGAGAGCAAACACTATTCCTTTAATGAAAAAGCAAACCTTATGTGCAGGTCTGTGACAGGACTGTGACAAGACAGACGCGCTACATGCCCATCCACCCCGACCTCCACACACTTAACTCTCCACCTTGCTACATAATCGACACACTACTTCCTGCGTTGGTATTGAACTTTGACAGTGGACGTAAATCGTGAGGTGGGGAATTGTCCAATATGGACATAATTCCTAGAGATACTGGACTTTATGGGAATCCAAAGATAACCCAGGATCTTGCTATGCCCCCCCTGACCCTCTTTGAATGTGAACTGAGAAAGTTTAGTTGTAGACGCACACTAACTCACACACACAAGAACTTGGTCCTGCAGTACATTACTAACACTGAGACTGTTGTTCGGTGTCATTGAACGATTGAAATATACCAGCTGCGAAGCACTCCGTTTCATCAAAACGCCCGGCGAAGTTAGCAGCAGGCTCGCTGACAACAATCTCTGAGACATCCATCTTTGGAGAAGCACTGCAATTTCTATTGATAGCATGTAAAGGGAGACAGCGAAACCTAAAGAATGACTGTCCTCACGCCGAGATATCGGCGTATCTGCAGACAACATCTAGAGGACACACACCACTCCTGCTGGAATCTGATTATTTTAAATGCTTTTCTTAAAATTTCAAAACCATCAAAAGGACATTACTCCACCTGAGTGTGTCAGGATGAATGAGTAATTGATGGCATGTGCACTGGGAATGCATGTATTTGAGACGGATGGATACCAGGGCTAAGACTTCAGCTGCAAAAGGAAGTTGCTGTTTTGTCTGTTCAGTTGTCATAAATAAAGTGGGTAAAACATAGCTTGACATGAAATAGTTATATTTTGAAGGAAATATACATAGATATATATAGGTAGATGCCGCATTGGCCTTTGGATCGTACGTCAACGTCGCCGCCATATTGGGGAGGTCAGGACTGGCCTGTAAACACATACTGTACATGTGAACAGGGGAGCTGCTGTTTTTCTAGATAAAAAGCACTGTAACGTTTACATTGTTTTTATTTTCAAGCGTTTATAATCTACATGGAGTACTGTAGGTTAGGTTCCCCCCACAAAAAAAAGAATTTGGGTGAAAAACAGTTCAGTATTAAAAAGTCGCACACTCATAACACATTTCCCTTTTAAGAATTTTTCACATCATCAACATTAAAGTTTAAGTTACATCTTTACAAAACATTTGCTTCCGTAGGTAATCAGATAAGAGCTAGCTAGCGTTTGTTATTGTTAGCTAATCCTCGTCCAAAGCTAATGTTGGCTTATAAATCTTCACGTTTAACATATTAAAACTTGAAATTTACGATATGCGTCAAATATCGCAAACAATAAAACTGATGTCATGTCTTGGGTTTTTGAACGGTATCGTTAACTCTTGTAAGTAATTCAGTTCATGTAACGTTAAGATTAGCTAACGTTGATACACACTCTTTTTAGCGTCTAGCAGCGATTTATAGCCCAGTATCGAGATTTTAAGTAGGCTAACGGGGCTATCTACTTCTTGTAGATCATAAATCATAAATCGGTTGAGAAATGTAAACTTTATAGTGCTTTTTATCCAGAAAAACAGCAGCTCCCCTGCTCACTTGTGTGTTTACAGGCCAGTCCTGACCTCCCCAATATGGCGGCGACGCTGACGTATCGAAGCAACGGGCTGAAGCAGCCAATGCCGTATCTACGTCTATGGAAATATAGGTAGAGATTGGTTTGATGTGCTGTGTAATACCCAAACAAACAACTTTTTAGCGAGGAACACAAGTAAACATTGCTACCTCCAAGTTAATTCAGGAAGAGACTATTTTTAAAGTGCTCCTGAATCTCCTCCCAAGTCAATTACCAGGCTGCAACTTCCCCTGGGTAACGGGGAATTCTGTTTTTTTTTTTTCCTGGGTGACCTAGTTGTCTTTTGTGAGTAGGTTTTAGCCGGAGCAGTTTGACAGTCAACAGATAAGATGGATTAAGCTTTTTTTTTTTTTTTTTTCATCCAGTTTTGATGTGAACAGCGTAAAAGCGGGTTAAATCATTGAGTTTCAGGAGTATTTTTAAATGCCTGGAGATAGCGCGATAAAGGAGCTAAACCTAAAGACTCGGGCCGGGAAGGTCAAGGTCGCGGCTTTTGGAGAGCAGCTACCCGGCGACTGCGGGGCCCGGCTCTCGTCTCTCTCGGAGCCGCAGCCGAGCCCACCTCTCATCACTCCCAGAAAAGATACACGAAAGGAGTGAAACAAAATCCAGCGAGAGCTCGACGGGGCGGCATCAAAGAGCAGCGCACCCTCGCCCTTGTGTGGGTGCCTGTGTGTGTAAGTAAGCATGTGTGTGTGCGGAGGGGAGGGGGGGTTGTTTAGTTTCTGCTTTCATTTGCGTGCATGCATGAATGAGATGGGAGTGTGTGTGTGTGTGTGTGCACTGTAAAATATCGCTCCTCCATGAGCAACTAGCTCCATAATTATGTTTTGATTATTTGCGAGTACTAAAATAAAACAGCAATTAATCTGTTGATGTAAGACAGAAAATAGAAGTGCGACGTACATATTAAACAACCCAGTTTACACAGCGATGCGACATTAAAACAAAATCACATTTTGAGAATATAATTTGTGCAACACCCCCCCACCACCTCCCGTTCCCGCCTCCCCCCCTCCTCAAACCTGATCTGAGGCGTGCTTAACATGTGCATAGGAGCTGACAGCCGTACAATCACGTGACGCAGACCAGCCAATCCTGAATTCATTTGAATGTTTAAGCCGCGCCGTGATGAAGCCACTTGAGCATAAGAAAAGGTGAAGAGAGCGACGGAAATAACAAACAAATCAGAGCAGATACACCGGGTCAGACGCTGCGTGTGACATGTTTGTTTTATCGCATGTCACATCTGGCCGACGCTGAGAGGTTTTTGGTTTCTGAGGGGACATATTTAGACACATTTTTGTGGACGTCTATTCCCCCACTGCTCCTCATGTCGGTGACAGGGGAGAGTAATCCTATACACAGGCTGCTATTGTGAAATGAGAAACTAGCCTCCTTCACTGCCAGAGACCAGATGCACCTCTCTCCCTCTCTCCCTCTCTCTCTCTCTCTGTCCTAATCTGTAAACGACTTAAAGGAGCCTTATCTCCGGGCTCTTCTGCTTCATTTCATGCTTGATTTACTTTAATTTGTCTGATAGGGCACAAGGATTTGGAAATGGCCCATCTTTCGGTGGAAAATGTTCTGATTTTTCTCCGGCATTGTTATGTGGAGGTTTTTGACTTTTCTCTCCCCCTCTCTCTCTCTCTCACTCCTCCTCCTCCTCCTCTTTCCTCCATCTCCATCTCTTTCCCACTCTCCTTCTTCCTCACTCGCTCCCTCCCTGTCTCTCTCTTTCTTTCTCCATCATCTCTCTCCTTTTTTTTTTTCTTTAGAAGGATGTGGTGGTGGTGGGGGGGTGATCTTGCTCCAGTGCAACAGTCTGTTTGAGTGCATTTAGATTCGAGCTAACACAGCAGAAACAAGTTTTCCATGAGGTGTGATTTTGTGATGGGCGACGGCGACGACCGGAGTCGTGTTTGCCTTTCAGATCCACATTGGGGCGCGGAGCAGCCGAGTGCTTCAAACCACAAAGATCTTATGTTTAAGTTAAGAGGCGACCGGTCCCCTCCAGTTTAGCAAGTGGGTGAGCGGCTGGTGCTGATAAAGTTGCTCCACAATGAAGGACGGGGACAAGCGACATGTCTACAGATGCCTCGAGTTCCTTTTTTCTGCCGGCGGAACTCAAGTACTCGCACGGCTGTCTGGCTGCTCCCGTCGCAGCCAAGAAGACATCCCCCCCCCACCCCACTTCTATTTAGTGACTGAATGACAGTAGAGGCAGTGAGCTATGATTAGAGAAGCCCATATCTTACCAGATCCTGAATAATCTCCCATCCCCCTCCCACCGATGAGCAAGGCACAGAGGTGGCACAAAAAGAGGAGAGGAGAAAAGGAGGCAAAGGCTGTCCTGTGTGTACAGAGATGTCATATAGTTCCACTGGCCTCCTCTAGACACACTGGAGAAATCTAAATTCATTCAACTGGAGTGACTAATCTGAACAGTGGTAGTCCTAACCGAAGAGCGTTTAACATTCAAATCTGTGAGGAAGAAAAGGGCTGATCAAAAAGAGACCTCCCACATGAATCAGAGGTCTGTATTAAAACAATTAAAGTAATTCTCAACGTCACATCCTCACTAACCACACCTCCAAACACAATGTGCATAAATACATGGTTAACCACACACACACACACACACACACACACACACACACACACACACACACACAGGAAGAAACAGGGAGACCATTGAAATTCATCTCACAGCCTGAATTTACTTAACTGCGGGTCTGCGCGTGGTGATAAACGGAGTGATGATCCGGCAACACGTCTTTATCCATGCTTTGCTTTAATTAACGGCGGCTTGTTTGTTGAAAAGATGATTAATATGCCAATGAAAATTGCATAATTGAATACCACAACAGCCGCACAATCAGGGAGGAACATGCCATTTTTTATTAACTTTTTATTATCGTTATTATTACTATTATTTGGGTATTTTAATTCACTTGACAAGCGAGTCGCCACCTCCCCCCCACCCACCCACCAACCCTAAACAGAAAAAAAGAAAAAGGAATTGGCGTGACCAGCGGGCCAAGCTGGACCCAGCTGTTCATCATCCAATGAGAGGCCTTCACAGGCGGGGGCACTGTTCCGATATCAATACCTATCAGTGTGAAGGCTCTACATGAGTGTGTGTGTGTGTGTGAGAGAGTGAGTGGGGGTTTTGGATGGGACTGAGTGCATTCCTATATAGCCAAATAATAATGCGAGGAAAGTCAATGGAAGTAAAACAGTCATGCATATAAATGAACGCACTTTTGCAAAAAAAAAAGAAAATTAGCAAATTCATGCATGAAAAGGAACTACAAACCACTCAAATATACTCTGTAGTTTTATTTTATTTTTTTAAAAAAAGGCAAAAAGAAATGAACATTTCCACATGCGAGGAAGTTTCAGTCGAGCAATCCAGAGTTTACCCAGCGCTATATCCCCCTAGCGCCGCTTCGCACGAGCGTCTCCCATGTTAATGCTAAACACACACATCAAATATTCAACCAATTACAATGATACCTCTTAGAAAGACGTGTGCGGCTACAGCGCCCGGGAGGGTAAGCATTGCAGAACAAACATATTCAGAGAGCTAAAGAAAGACGCGATGGGTGTCAAGTCCCCTGGGGGGCAAGAACACCACCAGCAGCACCACCACCACCAGCCACGCTTTAAGTCGGCTTCATATTTAGCAACAGCTCTTTGGGACTTGTTAGTGTGAAATAGTAATCACGGTTAAAAAAAAAAAAAAAGATGGCTTTGTGAGTGGACACAAATTCAGTTGAAATGTGGACAAAATGGTTGGAAGTGAATTAAGGGCATTCTCAGTGTGCCACATCCCACGTATCCACACAAAACTAGAACTGAATACAGTGACATCTTCCTCAGATGATAAGAACAGTGATTGCATTTTGCCCTATTTTAGATTATATAACTAACAACCATGAAGTTCCTCCATAAAGCCTCTTAGTATAGCGGATCAGTGACTAAATTTGCATCAAGACGATGCGGCATAGGAGTACAGTGATTTGTCTAATCTCTTGTTGCATATTTCATCATTCTAATCGCACATTGTGAATTTGTGCAGAAAAAAAAATAAAATGTGGCGGTTGGCGGGGTGTAAGGGGGAGGGTGTTTTCTCTACACACAGGTGATGCATATGGTATAAAGCCTTCATCAGCAATCTCTTAAGAAACGAATGTATTTGGGGGAAAAAAGGCGGACAATGTTTACACACAGCACTTTGATTGCAATTTAATTTTACATCACTCAGGGCCCAGAACTCACAGAGAAGCTGATGATGGACTTTCATCATCGGTATCAGCAATCTCAGTGTCATTCATGTTTTGTGAGACTTGTCTGAAGACTTTGAATAAACCCCTGGAGGAGCGAGATAAAAACCTTCCTTTTCTGAGAGAGAATTGCCATGATGCACGTCCAAATTTCTTGATTACAAGACGAAGGAGGTGTGGTGGGTGGGGGGGGGAGAAAAAAAAATAAAACCTTGAATGAAAGCCTGCGCTGAAAGTTTTCAGTTTGCTGATATAACAGTCAAGTGTGTCTATAAGTCTACTTAAAACGCTTAGGTATCAGTGGAGACAGCTGCGACACCCTCGTCTTATGATTCTGTCGAGACAGTACACTATCAAACCTTTCATACCGTTCCCAAGCTACATTTCCGGTGACAAAAGCTTTGCGAAAGCCTCCTGAAGGATTCATCTATATCCTAATATTTCCAATCCAATTTAACTGGAGCAGCCGGAGTGGTCTGAGCACTAGTTTACCAATCTTTGCTTTCCAAGACTCCGTGTGCTGAAGGCTTGAGGGGTTCAATCAATGGCGCTTTGATCTCGGCTGGAACCATAATTATTTAACATTGTTACAAGGATTTCTCTAATCCATCCTACCATTAAATCCCTTTTACACCCTCATCTTCTGCAGCCTAATCTGCATCTGGGTGCTCCGTTTGTCTCCCTCTCTCATTTCGGCTCGCCCCTCCCTCCTCGACGACACCCTGACTTTATAATGGACTTGGGTGCTGAGTTAGAAAATGCCTTGTTTACTGAGAGCAACCTGACTGAACTGTGCTCAAATGGACTGTCGCTGTGTGCAAGAATTTAAAAGTTTTTTCTGCTGTGTTTGTGCTGGAGTTTGGGTCAGTTTGCTTTCAGTTCAGTTAGGGCCAAATGTTGAAAAGCTTCTGCAACTAAAATACGAACATTATGAACAGGTTGATTACAATCCTCTCAATAAAGACTCCATAACCTTGCACCTGCTGTCTTAGCAATTTCCCGAGAAGTTTCTTTAAGCCGTGTTTTCACTAGGCTTGCCGCAGTAGTTGGGTTACACGGTGTTCAGGCACAAACCGATTACATTACTTGACCACCGTCGTTTTGTTTTTTTATAGTAATAAAACCCATTTCGTTCATTTTAGCGTGACATCATCTTCAACGGCAACCAAACAGAGGAACGTCTGCACATCGTCAGTTGTACGGCGCAGTGTACTGGGTCGGTTTACGAGTTGCCATTTTTTTAAAATATCGTTCAAGTGAATTAAAATGACTGTCGCTATTGACGGCAGTTTTATTATTCTATTTGTTGCGAAAATTGGCAGTACAAGACAAAACTGTATTAAGCATGTGGTTGCGATGGATAGCGCTAGTCCCAATGGGATTAATGAATGAATGACATTAGCAAGAAGTTATCGATTAGCTGCCTAGAGCACAATCACTACTGACTAATCTTTCCTACATCCTTTGTTTTGCGACCATCCCCGATTCCAAGCTGTTCTGCAACCACCTGCCACAATCTATCTTTAAATTCTACATCTCTGCCTTCTTTTATTTCTTTATAGTAAAGTGTTTTGTGCTGGGAGACGATGTGAATGTTTTTTTTGCCATTTCGGATGATGACGTTTGCATGGACGGTGACTCTGAGTGGGCAAACAATCCTCTTTTGGCTTCTGACAGATTTATTGACACATTGACACTTTATTGAGAGACGAAAGTTTCGAAGTCGGTGTGTAAACGTGATTGACACAACGTGAGGTCGTATATATATTTTTAAACGAAAAATAGGGACCTGGTTTGCAAATGCCTTAATGTGTAACAAACTGTACTCGACTGCTTAATGGAAACGTGCCATTAGATGAACTGAGGGAATTTCAAAGTTCAGGTGCCTGATGCCCAAAAGGTTTAATCCCATCTGTTTATTTTGCTGATCACTTTGACTCCCAACAAAAAGGGCCCACTGTCCTTTTGCAAATATTTGCGTGTCTGTGTTTCACCGTGATATAAATAGCAGCATGGGCAACCGCAAACATTTGTCGAGGCACCTGCCACAGTATCGTGGCCATCTGGTCCTCCAATTCTCCTAGCATGACATATGTGCATTAAACCTGAAATGGTTATTGTTTTTTTGTTTTTTTTTGGAGACTTGAAGAAGATGGCCACGGACCCTTCTGGGTTGGCTGGAGTCAAAAATGAGACTCGAGAGTTTTTACATCTGAGTGAAGCTGCATGTGCATGTTTGATGTCTTGAAAAGGTAAGGAAGGGGGTTTGTAGGGTGGTGGTGGTGGGGGGGCTCTCTTTGCTTGTGCTCCGTCTGTGTCTGACCGTAAGGTAGACTCTCAGATGGCCACTCCTTTAGCTGACCCCTGCCTCTCGCCCTGGCCGATGCCCAGCTGGCACCGGGGGCTGAGCAAGCTGGGCCACGCCGGCCCGTCAGGGACGGCCAAGAGAAGAGATTTGTGGACAAGGTGATCACATGGCTTCTGTTACCTCTCTGTCACACTCGTCTCCTCCTTCTGTATCTCCTCCTTTGCTGTGTGCCTTATTTTACGTGTATTTGCTGCAATATCCTATATCCTGATGTCACCACTATGTATTATGCAGTAATGTACACTTGGCACAAACAGTTAAAGAGTACAGTTTAACCAGAATGACAGTTGCAGTAGCATAATTCACTCTACACACTAAGGTTTTTAAAAATGTATCTGTACTTTTATTACTGTTGACTTTATTGCTGGAAAGCACCTCATGGTTTATGTAAGTGTTTTTTTTCGTGACTTAAAGCGCAATTATGTAGCATTTAGGGGGATCTATTGGCAGAAATAGAATATAATATTAATAAGTATGTTTTCATTAGTAATATTATCACCTCAAAATAAGAATCGTTGTGTTTTCGTTAGCTTAGAATGAGCTAACTAAACTGAACTAAATCCTACACACTGGACCTTTAAATCCTTGCCTTTTAAATGCCCACGTCTTTCAAAGTCCATGCCCCCAGTTTGTATTACAGGCTTTCTGATTAAAACATGTAGTTCAAGCTCAAGTCGATGACATCATCAGGGTTGTTTTCTTTAGACTTTGGAAAGCCCCCCCCCCAAAGCCAAGGTGAGTGGTTGCGATGAGTAAACTGAACTTGCTGGAGTGTCCCTTTTAAAATGTTGTTAATAATGTTAAATTATTTATTTAAAGACAAATTTCCACATCGGTGCACAATAAAGTTGTATCGTCTTCTCCCCCTATTGTGAAAAATATTTATGACGACTTGATTAGCCCGAAAGAGTATATATGTACATGCTACAATACAATAAATTCAAGTTTGGGGCTTTACAAACAATATAGTGTTCACCAGTTATATATGTAATCAGCATCACTGGTGGACAACACACACTGGAATATATGCAGTTCCTATAGTTTAAGGCCAGTAGACCTCTAATCCTGCTTGAGATATTCATTAGTATATAAAGTAGATTAACATATGTACTGTATGACTGAATACCACACTGAAACAAATGGTATCTCACAGGCTGAATACTTTTAGCAGAAACGGCAGCGATCATAATTACAGCGCTCTTAACGAACCCTGGATTTTCATGACTTTCATAAGGGGGTGTAGTTTACACGAGCACGCATTTAGATAAGGCAGAGAACAAGTTCATTAGCAGAGTTAGCTAGCTAACAGACACCACTCCCAATTAGCCTAGAGGAGAGCGAGTGGGAGAGAATGAGAGAGACACAGTCGAGATTCCTATCAGCGCCAGTCCATGAAAATGAATAGAATAGCATGACACGCTATCTCCCGAATCAGTGGCTGATTGCGAAACATCCGTGACGAGAAATGAACACGAGACAGAAGATCAGTGTGCAGATTTGCTTAAGGACATACTTGTAGAGAGAGATGAGGAGAGAGAAAAGGGAGCTCGCTGGGTGTTCCACATCAGAGACCCGGCACTCTCTGCACAGCAGAGACGAGGCAGCTATCAGATTAATAGTGAGTCATTCTGTACGCTCCTCTGCCGTTACAGACAGAAAGACAATCAGAGAACAGGGGGGGCAATCGCGGACAGCACTTGACATGAGTTACGAAAGTGGAGATGAAATGCAGGGACAAGGGGGAAAAAAAAAGTTCAATTAAAGGATGTAGATTGTAAAGGCTTTTGTTGTTACTCAGCAAAAGGGAAAACGGCACTGAGGTGCTTCAATAGAATCACCAAAGCAGGTGGGCATGTTCCGAGTTAGCCCACCTCATTAAAAGGCTTCACTCTCTCTTTATGCAACGGCCATTACACATCCCCATTCAGATGCACACACGCCGGTGATTAAAAATTATCTGTTGGAGATCATAATCACACCTGCTTAAACTTAAGCCAAAGAATAACAAAGAACTTTTTGAATGCTGAACTATCTGAGCATTTACAAAGAGATTAAAGGGTAGACAGTCTCAAACTAAATAAATTTGCTTTTAATCGCTTTGAACAGGAAGTCATGTCATTTCAAATGTCCCTATCTGATTGTCTGATTCCCCCCTCTTTATTCGAATTATAACATGCCCATCTGACTTTTCCGGCACAATGGGAAAAATTAAAAAGGGAAATGACCTTTCATGGCAGCCATGATGGGAGAGTGAATGGCATTATTATGCACCGAGATTAATTTCTGCCCACTCTACGCTGCCCATTGAGAAAACAGAGGAGGGGCACGAACGCCTCGGTGCAAGTCATCATGATCACAGAGATGTCGAGAAACATCTCTATTGATTAAGAACAAAATTTTTACGTTTTTCTTTTTTATAAAACCTGGCTTGGTTGTTAGCATGTTTCTTTAAAGGGGAACACCACCTAAATTAATAATTCTAATATGTTATTTCCATGGTCTAGGAAAGTGCAATCAATATTTGTGAACATGAGCTACCCTCTCTCTCAAAGCCAGAAACCAGAGAAGTAAGTCTCAAACTTGTGATGTCATCAAGTTAGGGCTGAATCTATTCAAATATTTAATCGGGATTAATCGCAAAATTGATCGCACATTTTTTATCTGTTTAAAATGTACCTTAAAGGGAGATTTTTTTCAAGTATTTAATACTCATATCAACATGGGAGTGGGCAAATATGCTTCCTTTATGCAAATGTATTTATATATTTATTATTGGAAATCAATTAACAACACAGAACAATGACAGATATTGTCCAGAAACCCTCACAGGTACTGCATTTAGCATAAAAAATATGCTCAAATCACAACATGGCAAACTGCAGCCCAACAGGCAACAACAGCTGTCAGTGTGATAAAGTGGGCATGTCTGTAAAGGGGAGACTCGTGGGTACCCATAGAACCCATTTTCATTCACATATCTTGAGGTCAGAGGTCAAGGGACCCCTTTTGAAAATAGCCATGCCAGTCTTTCCTCGCCAAAATTTCGCGTAAGTTTGGAACGTTATTTAGCCCCCTTCCCAACAAGCTAGTATGACATGTTTGATACTAATGGATTCCTTCAGTTTTGTAGTTTCATATGATGCCAGTATCCTCACTTTAGCTTTAAAACTGAGTCCGCTACAATCTAAAAATCACAAGTTGCGTTAATGCGTTAAAGAAATTAGTGCCATTGAAACAAATTTGCTTTAACGCGTTATTATGGCACTAACTTTGACATCCCTACATCAAGTATAAAGTCTAGATCTGCTCCATAGACAGTGAATGGGAGATTAACTGTATGTTGAATTCTTGTTTATACCCAAATGAGCTTTATTCTATTGTATTGCTCCCAGTTGTGAAACAGAAAATGTTCCCATATACTCACAACATTCCCCTGGGTGCTCTCAGTGTCATCTCTCCCAATTCATTGTCTATGGAGCGGCTCCAGACTTCATACTCGATGACATCACAAATTTGAGTTTTAGCGCTCTAGTTTTTGGATTTGGGAGAGTTGTTCATGTTAGACCATAAGAATAACATGGATGAGTTTTGAAAATGGGCATAGTTCCCCTTTAAGTTGGATGCAGCCATGTGCTAAGTGCCATTTTTCAGTTTGTAATACAGCAGAGATTAGGACACAGTGCCGAAGTCTTCAAACTGGATGTCACTTGATAGCTTGGAACCACTCAGGCTGTGGTTTAGTAAAACATGAAATGGGCATCATGTCTCACATCACCTCCTCTGCAGTTCAGCCATCCTCACTGTATGCACGACACACTTTACTCCCATAAAACTCGAGTCTCCCTCCTCTCTCTCTCCGCTGCTGCCTGTCCAGCAGTGTGTTTCTGAGCCTCTAATTCTCATTCTGATGGCTAAGTAGAAGGGGGGGGGGGGGAGGATAATTACAGTCAGTCATACATCTAGTCATGCTACATCCATCCCCTTCCTTTTCAAAGCAGTATTTTTAAGCTCAGCATTTTCTCGCCCCAAAAAGGGCCTTTTTCCGCATGTGATGCCTTCTTTTTGTCATGGCCCCCATAGTTCTGAGCTGACCCCCTCAGCCCTGTCTCCTGACTGATCACAGTGATGGTTTATTACTGTCGTCCCAGCGTTCTTATCTTTAGCCAGCAATGCTCATTTCCTTCCCCAGATTTAAATGCAAATGTGAAATTTAATGATAAATGCATTATCTGATAGGTGCGATAACACTGATTCACTGTCAGTATAAAATACACACCCCGGGGGGCTTCGAGCTAGCAAGCACAACTTGCCCAAATCCACTTTTTTCTCCCTCTCTCTCTCTGTCTCCCTCTCTCTTCTTTTCTCTCTCTTTCTCTCGCATGTACCTGCAATAAATTCTTGAGGTCATTTTATGCATTAAAGGGAATCATATTTTGTGTGTTCAGCAGTGTGGGTGCAGGCTATTGCTGAGCAGTAATTGCTGTGCAACTATCTTGTTCAATGTATTATCCATCACTTTGATGAAGTTACTTTTAGTAAAAGGGCAACACAAGATAAAAAAAAAATGTGTTGTAAACTCTTCAAAAAAAGCTACATCTGCATTGCATTATAGGGTTCTCTAAAAAAAGAAATAAATAGATAAACCTGCTTTTTTTGAGCAAGCAATTGTTGGTAATTTAATGTACTGTTAACTGAATGGTGGGCGTGCATTCAGTTAAAGTGGCTTGTTATATAGCATGCAGACTTCTGACTCATTTGTCCATCTAGCTGCTAAATGCAAGACACAATGCTTTCTTACTTTTGAACCATAGGTGTCCATAAATACTCCTTTTTCTATTTCTATTCAATGCCAAAATTAATACCTTACCTCAAACTAGGAAGCAGGCATTGCAATTTAGTTATCGGCTACTGTCCAACGTGATGTCATTCATACTCGTCACATTTTGACGCATGGGCAGAAGCAGCCTTTTACGTAGTATCTTGACGCAGAAGGTTTGCGCAAGGTTAACCTTTCAACACGTGGTCGTAAAACATGGTTGTAAAACATGGTTGTAAAACGTGGTTAACGTTGTAACATGTGGTTGGAACACGTGGTTGTAGCGCGTGGTTGTTATATGTGGTTAACGTAATGCGTGGTTGTAACACGTGGTTGTTATACATGGTTAATGTAACACTTGGTTGTTACATTTTGTTGTTAAACATGGTTAACATTGTGAGACGGTCACGGTTAGGTTTAGACAACAGAACTACTTTACTAGGTTTAGGGAAAAGATCATGGCTTGGGTTAAAATAACTACAGAAGTCACGTCATGTGACTCACGCAACAATGTCATCAGTAACGTTGACAACATCATCAGTAGAAATGACTCAAGTTTTGGTTTCACTTGGTATGATATGAAGGTCGTTCCCCTGGGTCAAAGTCCTGTGTTCGTTTGTCCCATCCACCACCCGTCCCTCCCGCCTTATGCGGACTTTCTCGCTCTTAATATTTCCGTTGATCTGCATATAATAATGACGACAATGGGTTTACATTGGAGTTAGTTGAAAGCCCGTTGTGTCTCAAACAGATGCTAAAGGGTGCCTTGTGCATGGGTATCAAGACGCCAAGGGACACTGTCCAAGCGTCTGTATTTGTCGCCCTGGGAGTGAAACCAGGCTGAACCGTCAGATGGCCCTAAGTGTCTATCTAGGAAAGTGATATGAAGACTTTTCTTACTTGGACCGTCCCATTCATCTGGCCCCACGCCGGTATGCCTGGTCTTCTCGCCCTGCCCGTCCATCTCCGACTCTCCTGCTTCTCGGTTGCCATCTTCCTCTCCTGCAACGCAGAAAAAAAGAAATAAAATGAAGTCCTATAAAGCACACAAGACAAAGTGAGAGAAGCACTCAATTTATTGCTCACACACCTAATTTAATGAAGCAGTGCATTAAGGACTGTGCTGCCCTTCCAAAGGGTAGATTCTTAGGACTTTGGATATTATCCCGGCAAAAAAAATCATTAAGCTTTATAACCCTTTCCTGTTATATTTAAGTGTCACGATCTGAAGTCATGTGAGCCATTGTCATTGCGTGCGACTGTGTATATATAGTCCTGTACATGTATATTTGCAGTGAGCTCACCAGCGGGTCCATCTGCGTACTTTTATGTAAAAAGAGTTCCCATGAGTGCTCGCAGGAACAGGAGGAAGCCCCGTGGAACAGGAAGGAAAGCAATGTGTGGGAGAGAGGTGGCTATTTATTACCGTTTGATCTATTGTGGAGCGAGCCAGAATGTGTGTTATAGGATGTAGGGCTGATTTACAGTCGCGGGGCTCACACAGACCATGCTAAGGGATATTTGGGTATCTCTCTCCAGGATGTAAGTGCTTAAAGACCTTGTTAAACAGACTCCGCCTGCGAGCGTGCAGCAGTAACACTGACTGCAGCGCTTGTTGAGCGCTCTTAAGATGCACTTACTGTAAAAAAAAGAAAAATCTATTTTTGCATATGTACAGTACGCACAGTTTGTACTCAAAGTTTATAGGTGCATAAATCAGTGCTTAGTAGGTGCCCCGTATGTGTGGTGCTCTGAATAAAATCCAATGTGGCTGACACAGTGGTTGTCTCTCGAAACTCGGACAAGTTAAGAGCAAATCTGCTCGGGGCTGCGTAGCGGTAGTTGATAGTTTGCGGAGGAACATTTCTCTCACTTTTGTCACCATATCGTTTTCATCCCTTTGATGTTTCAAACCCAATAGTGAACGGTCAAGGACAGACCTGGATTACTACAATGGATTACTCCACTTCATGCACTCAACAAGGAAAAAAAAGGGATCGATGTGCGGATTTAAACGTGAATATATTAGGATGTCAAAAAGATAATATATCGTAAAGATGTAGCTCGTACAGCATGTGTAATAGAAATCAAACCAGATACGATACATATATGTTGTTGTCATATGGTTGTTTACTACATCTGTATCTGATCCCCCCCACCCCCTTACAGCTCCCAAAAAGCATTTCAGAGTGTTAGTTATCACACTCCCAGTGACAACTGCCACGGGACACACTGCTACTACTTCACTCCAGCGCCGTCCGTCCTCAGTTAGGTTAATCTCCAGATCAAGCACACACACCGTGCTTGTTTAGCTTTTTTTTTTTTTTTTTTGACATGGGCTCACTTCAAAGAAGGTAGCAAACATCGCCAAAAGGATGTCAGCTTTCCGCCTGGCGCTGAAAGAGGAGATGTATATGAAGAGAAAAAAGTGATACTGAAGGGAAGTCTGCAGAAAATGTCCTACTTACAGTACATGAGGTCATTATGACCCAGTTTTGCTTATGCAAGTGTCTGCTTGGGCTGGCGATTTCTCCCCCCCCCACACTCCTTTCCCTTCTCCCAGTATATTATCAGGGAGCCCACTCAACTAAATTCCCCCCACTATTTATTGTTGGGCCCGGAAAACCTCTTTAGCACACTAGGCTCGTATTATGACGAGGATAACAAAGGCGTAATATCAACAGTTCCTTCCAATGGAGCGGAGTTTAAAAAAAAAAAAAAAGCCGGCGAGATAACATTAAAAGGCACTACCTTGATCTCAGGCGAACATGTTAAGCCCTGTAACGAAACGTATTGGAAGTGTTTAATTACAGCCCGGGAAATGAAGCTACAAGATGATTCCTTAATTAAGCAGTGATTAAGGATTTTCTGCCTTCTATCTAACGCCGTTTGCAATGCATTTTAAACACAATCGCCCAGGCAACCTCGCAGGGAACAATGTCACAGGGCTTTGATGAAGTTTTCCTGCACAAATGTCACTAGGAAGAAAGAGCAGCGGCAGAGGAAGAAGTGCTGGAGCAGCACTCCTTTGCTTACAGTTGATAAAAACCTGCAATACAGACGAATATGGAGAGCCATTTTTTTTTATGGTTTTAAACGACGTAGAGAGATCTGACCTTTGTGATATAGGAACAGATTGATTGAGGTGCTCCAATTTCATTCACAGCGGTCCACTATAAGTAATAGAGACTCTGCCTTGTTTCATCATTTGAATTGAAACCCTCTGCCGTCTTATCGAGGGAGACAGATTGTCAATGATCATCCTCTACATTATCACCTAGATCATAATTTACATCTGGCTTAGGTTCCTTTCCCCGCGCAATCAAATGGAGATACTTAAGGTTGAGTGAGAGAACCGAACAGAAGGGACGAGGAGGAGGGTGGGGGGGGCGGTGGGGGGAGGGCGAGGCGGCCTGCTGGGCGCAGGGTTGGCGGGCATGCAAGAGGAGCCAGTGAGCTGTTAAAATCAGCCCTATCGCCGCTCTATCAAAGGACAGCTCTCTAGCCAAATCGCAGTCGCATGCAGCGTGCCACGCATTCAGGTCAATAAGCTTATAGGCGATTTACACAAACAATTCCTGGAGCAAGGTAGCAACAAAGTCATATTGGCTTTTTCCCTCTCCCTTTTAGCATTGTCTCTGACGAAGGAAGCCCTTGAAAATGTCAATCTCTGGCGTGCGACTTTAAGGAGCTCAGAGCACTCTAATCCTGACCACTGAGTCTGGAGACAGGTCGCACATTTCTGCAAAAATGGAGTATAAGTATTTTTAAGTCTTCATATGAGATTGCACAGTTCTATATGTTACTGGGCTCGATGACTTTAACCCACCGCCACTTTTCTAAAGCCATCGCAATCTAGTATTGGAGCTTGGCAATGAGAATGTAATATTAGGCGGTGGGGGGGATGCCCGCTACCCCCCCACTCCCTCCTCAACAGTGGTAGTGTTAGTCAGTTGATATTGCATATTTGCTTGTTGATGCAGATTAGGCTGCAACAGATAAAGTCAATTCCAGGAAGCAACCTTTTTCACCAAAGTCAAGCATAGCTGTGAGACTCCCCCGCTATCTGAAAAATAGGGTTGAATTGCATGCAATTTGTGGCAGGCAGAGCACTCCAATGGAGGGAGGCTATTAGCGAAATGCCTTGCCACTGTCTCTTTAAATGCCAATAAATTCCCATCATTACAGAATCTGGCAGTTTTCCTCCCTGTCTGCAGCCCGGGTCTTTATCTCGCTCTGCCTCAGTCTCTGAGCATGTAGATCTGGCCCAGTTAGATTGTCATACTTAACAAACATTAATGATTAATTTCCTCCACTGAGTCAAATGGGGCTAAAGGGATGACTCGATTCATCTTATCGCGTCCACAAATTAGCATTTCCCCCCATATTCTCCAGCATCAACTGTGCATTAAAATTCCACATTTGCCATTCTGGGCACTGGCAGCTGTGGCGAAAGCGCCAAGGAGATCTTCCTCCTGTGTTGCTGGAGATTCTGATTACATGTGTGTTCACACAAAGAGTGGCGTAATTAATTCTGCCACTTTCCCGTTGGTTACTGTACGCCTCTGACCGCTGCAAGTCAAATTACTCACCGAGAGGTTATTTGAAGGGGTCAAGGTGGGTTTGTTATTCGCTGTGTTTAAGTACTGCGTACGCAGTCCTGAGCTTTCACTCTTCACTTCCACTGCGATAAAATGTCTCTGCCTATATTATCATTTTTTTTTGGTAATTTGAGGAGAGTGCAATATGTTCACACTAGTTGTGCTTGATGTATCCTGACACATAAATGCTCACAACAGCGTCAGAATCGAGTAGTTTGAGCTGAAAAAAAAAATAAATCATGTCGCATTACTTCACAAAATGGTGTTTTACATGGAGGAAATGAGATACATGAAATGACATGTAAATTTACTGTCAGAGCTAACTAAGGAAGTCATTTGTCATCAGACAACACTTGGAACGCACAAAGGGAACAGCTTGTGGCAACACCCTGTGCTGAACTTCACAGATAGCCAACAATAAAAGAGGGGGTGAAGCAGCAAGGTGAAATTTCACAATTTCAGTAAAAAAAAAAAAGATGTATATAAAAAAAAAGGTATCTTTCTTACAATTATGGAGCCGGGTGTGTCAATAGAGTATAAATCTTTGCTGTGGACTCTTCACAAGCGTGAGCTCTATAAATGTGAAATTGACCGAGCAGGAGAAGTTGTTTGAGGTGCGATTCTGTTTTAATCGCAGGAAAAAGCCAAGGTTATTTCTTTAGATATGTGGCCTCACAGAGCTCTCAATAGGCAGACACCCTTTAATTCCATGTACATTCTTTCTCCTATAGAGTACACCTTTAAGTTGAGTGACACTGACATTCATTTAATTGTAGATGAGTGCTACAACCATAATAGTTTAGGCCTACACGGTTTCTTTTATTATTGATAAGTTGACCCCTTAAATAGTCGCAACATAATTATGAAGGGCAGTAGTGGAAGGAGATCTTTTATTTAAGTAAAAGTAGTAAAACCACGGTGCAGAAATACTACAACTGAAAGTCCTTCATTCTGAAATTTACTCTAGTAAAAGCACAATATTATCATCAAAGTATCTAGAGCTGCCACGATTAATCAATTAATCGAGTAGTTGTCTACTATTTAATTAATCACCCACTATTTTGATAATCGATTAATTGTTTTGAGTGATTGTTTAAGAAAAAAAGTATCTGGTTCCAGCTTCTTAAATGTGAATATTTTCTGGTTCCTTTACTCCTTTATGACAGTAAACTGAATATCTTTAAGTTGTGGACAAAACACGACATTTGAGGACGTCAAATCGATTAATCAAAAAAAGTCTCCCCTTTACAGACATGCCCACTTTATGATAAAAACATGCAGTTTTGGTTATGGTTATGATTTGAGTATATGTCTTATGCTAAATGTAGTACTTGTGAGGGTTTCTGGACAATATTTGTCATTGTTTTGTGTTGTTAATTGATTTCCAATAATAAATATATACATACATTGGCATAAAGCAGCATATTTGTCCACTCCCATGTTGGTAAGAGTACTAAATACTTGATAAATCTCAATTTAAGGTACATTTTGAACAAATAAAAAATGTGTGATTAATTTGCCATTAATCGTGATTTAATATTTTAATCGATTGAATAGCCCTAGTAAATACATACATTTGTTTTATTGTGAATTTCTGGGGAATTTGACCTTTTAGGCCTCTAAAATGGTTCATATAGAACAAGGAAGAGAATCACTCTGGACATATGCAACGAGTGATGAAGGTAGCAAGCAGATAATAGTTTGTGTTGAGGGTCACAGGTCTAAAAGGTGAGGAACCCCTGATAAAGATAATACAGCAGGGGCTTTGGAGGAAAATGTGTTCACTTCTCCTTTTAAAATGTGTTACACTCACCGCTTAGCTTCTGTGAGATTTCACATTTATGTTGCAGATTTAAGGCCAACAGTGGTACAATATGTAATACCAGCAGCATCTTAAAAACCACGTCCACGACAGCACCAAAAACCACGAGAGCCATGACACCATTAACTAAACAGGTTACGGAGTCAACCATCAACCAATTTAGAGGTTCCCAGAGCCTCAGACCAAGATGGGACGCCAAGGTGCTCCATGCACTTATCTGGGGAGTCCCTTTTCTGCAAGGGTAAGGCAAATGACTGAGTCTTTGGTGGCATTCAACTTCTTGACCTTTGCGCCTTTAAGCGGCTTTGCTACTTCACCGCACTCTGATCAAAGTTAATAAGTGCTTCATATGTTAATGAAAATTGGTACTCCTCTTTGTGTTCCTACAGCTTTTTAATACCTATTATAGACTGAAACTTTTAATGGAGGTTTTAGGTCCCCCTGACAAGCCCATTTCAGAGAGTGACTACACAGATACAAGGCTAAGCTAAGACCAGAGAGTCACTGCTCAGTGGAGGAACCTTACACGGGAGACCTTATTCTCCGGGAAGCAGCGGCAGATAAAGGCCATGGGATGAGTGGCTGCTTTAAAACCCACGTTCAAGTCCGCACAGGGCTAATTACAGCACGCCATCACATTTGAGAGGGTTTAGTTAATCAAGGGGGCTCTCTTTTTCCTGCTATAGTCGAGGAATAACACACTTAAAACCATTTAATGCCGCCAGGATTGCGTCCTGTTTAATTCACGGCAGTTTCACATAAGTGGGGTAAATTTAAGCCACTCCGACGTTAGTTTTAAATAGATCTAATTGAGGAAGGGATCATGGGGGAAAATGGCTACACCTGATGATTGCACACAACTTGCCATGAAGGGAAAAAAAAAGACATTTGGATAGTACATCATTTAGGTCTTAGGAGGCAATGGGAGACTTAGCTTCTGTAAGCTCAGATAGCAAAGGAATAAAAAAAAAAATCTGACTAGTAAGGCTTGTGTTTGACAAGGAAAAGATTACCAAAAAGTAGTATTTGACATTTGGGATTGCTATTTCGTGTTGACTCTATTCATAAACATGGAAAGGAGATTTGAGGCCCGGTTCCTCACATGGTTTTATCCAAAACAATAGAAATATCAAACGGCTCTGACGAGGTTCTTTGAAGATTTTCACCAAGTTGTACTTTTTTTTTTTTCCCTCCTAGCTGTAGCCACCAGTTTGTACACTACCGCACCATCTATTTCATAGCTACTGGGTTATTACAAGACCATACATTCTACTTTGAAGTTTGTGTAAGGACACATTACGATGGAGACAAAGGGCGAAGCAAACGAAGCGTCGCCGGTAATTGCAATTTCCAAACAATTGCGCCGTTCAACTTTTACCCGGAGAACAAAAGGAAAAACATTATTGATACGATTACCGGGGCATAGCCTACCTGAAACATGAAAGATTTGCTTTTTCTTCAATAATGTAATCCCACGAGGCACATCAGTTTAGAAGTGTGAAGGAATAATTCTAAACAATTTTCCCCTTTGAAAAGGAGAAAGAGGAGGCAGACATTCAAAGCGTTGGTTCTTCATTAAAAAGTCAAATTTATGGCATCCGTGCTGCCAGTAAGAGTGGGGACACCTGGGGTAGTGGAAGCCACGCGACCGGGGGGTAGGAAGAGGTGGGGGAGTTGGGGGGTGAGGGTGGGGGAGGCGGGACAAGTCTGTCATCTTCACACTGTAACCTGGAGCAGACCACAAATTAGCTCCTGTGATGGCAAGGTGTGACCGAAATGAAACAAACATACAAAGAAGCAATCTAATTGAATTGGAGTTCAAAGGGGGGGTGGGAGCGGGTTGGGGGGGCTCGGGCGCATTTGGCGACGCAAAAGGCGCTTTTATAGTTGCTTGGACCTCCGAGCAGTAGCAGGTGCTGCTGAGCGTTCACAGAGCTTCAGTGCCGGCTCAAAGGGAAGAGTGCCACGCTCTCCAGTGCATTGGTGTACCGTCGCACACCTTCACACAGCGCTATCACAGAGGGAGAGCCAGCGTCGCTCCGATGCCATCTCCCTCTCTCAGATCAAACCACTGCTCTTGGGTGGATTGCTGGGATCAAATATCAGAATGGATAGTTTCAACTCTCGGCAGTTGATGCGGGAGGAAATTGTCACGCGGACACAAGTTGTGCCAGGTTTGATTTTGTTGAGGGATTTCATTAGAAGCCATTAGTAGGAGTTTAACTTATTATTGATGCTTGGCACACGAGGGCGGCGTGACATATTGTCACACTATTAAAAAACAGTAAACGGCTTAGAAGGAGTTACCGATCCTCACCTTTGTTGCAGAAGTACTCCATGTCTTCACAGCTCATGTTCTCCGTCTCGAACTCGGCGGGGAAGTTCTCTTCCACCGAGAACTCGTCTTTGGCCAGGAGCTCGTTCTCCTCGGAGACGCACTCCTCCTCCTCTTCCTCCAGGCCATCCTCCAGAGGACCTGAGGGAACACACACACACACACAGATGCACGCACACAAGGGAGATGTTCAGCAGTTTCATCACATCCTTCAGGCTCTCAAAAAAAAGAACGTCTCCTTGGTTCTTTTGTTGAGATACCACAAATGCAGATGCAACTCAAAGAGCAGCACCGAACCGTCTGTACTTCCCATGTTCAGACATTCAGTATATAGACAAAGACAAGGCCATGTCAATAAGCAATATTATTTTACAACAAAAGGTTCTTCCATTATAGTTATTGAAAAAGCCCTTCGAGACAGTGCACTTTCTGAAAAAAAAAAACAAGCTGACTCGCAGCCAAGGTGAGCGTTGATGTTAATCCGCTATACCTGCAAAACAAAACCTCACACAGACGGAGGAATAAAAAAAAAAAAAAAAAAAGTTCCATTCCAGAGTTTTCATATAGGCATCAGCACGGGAGGAGGAAAAGAAAATACTTTTATTAATTTGTTAGCCTTATCACAGGGTACAATGTTGATTTTCCATTTACATTCCATGCCTCCGGGTAATACACCAGTGCAATCTTAAAGGAGACACTTTTCCGTGTGATTAATGTTTTCCCCCCTCTGTGCAATATTATTTCTTTAAATCTAAATGATTTCAGAGTTTTCGCTCGTAGCTGTACATCTCTTTTTGGTATTTGCATATTACCATTTTTGCTTCAATCAAGGGCGTTGATGGAATTACTGTACTGCTACCTGAATTGTATTAGCTCTGAAAAACATCTCATCCGGCGTTGAATGTTATTAATATAATGTGCATCTTGCGCACCTCTTCTCCTTCCCCACTGAAACACGTCTCCGATGTCGGCGCACGAATAGCAAAAGAAGTGACGGAACACTCCCGAGTTTAAGGTTAGATATATTTGAAATAATACAAGGAACCTGCGTCATTTTCGGGGGGAAAAAAAATCAGTGTTTAAAGGAATAATCATATCAAAAGTGCTGCCATCGCTGGCTGCTATAGATGTTGATGCTGTCTCTGTTTCCGCCTGTCACACAAGGAGCTACGTCTCTACAGCCTCTTGTGCATCAGTCTGGAGCTCAAACAGAGTGCGCTGATATCCTCTCGACACCTTTCAGCGTGTTTGTTCTATTGTAGCGGGAGCGAGCCCCTCAGCTTTTAATAAAGCAATAATTTCAGTTCACAAAGTGGGGCTGGTGTTGCCTCTCCTGTTTCTCTTTCTTCCCCGCACCGAAGCCTCATAAAAGACCCCCCTGATGTCCACAAACTGCTTGCTCTTTTCATTAGTCTTATAAATTACTCCTTTGTAGAGAGGCCTACATCTGCAGGAGCCCCGGACATGAAAAGAATTAGCGCACGGATCTCTAATAGACACTGCGGAGGGAGAGTGCTGCTTTTAAATTAGGGATACAGTTTTATGATCTTATCTGATGCCTTCTGCTGATTCGCCGAGGAGCGAAGTGAGGCGTGAAGTGACTCGATGAGTCTGCCATCGCTTAAGATGATACCGAGAGATAAATATCGCAGTATCAAGGGGAGATTGTATGACTGGCGTTAAAAGCTCCTGCCAAGGCAATTGAGGACAGCGTGAAAAGAAAAGCGGAGGGGAAATACATTTCTATACACACACTCGGTACACATTCCATTACACAGCTGAATAAGAACTGTGTGTACAACTAAACGATTCTTCCTCTGTTGCCGGCAAATACAGCAGCGCCATTGCACCGTAGAAAATAGACCTACAGTGTTGCGCGATAATAAGGGTAAAGGGAGATTAAAGATAAACTTCATGGTCAATAAGACACAAAGATTAGGTAGATAAGATGAGATAGAATTGAGGTTTAATAGACTCCGAATAAGGGCATCTCACTTCCCCACTCTAACAGATAGCAACTAAATGGAGCTTTTGCAAACTGATAGAGATACCGGAGGCCTCGCTGAATATGGAAAAATGAAATACTCCATGCAGGCATTAAAGGAGGTCTGATGGCTACTTCTCGGGCACTGCGTAGATTGCCAAAGTTTGTGCACACATTCTCACATGTTTAGTTTATTATACAGTATTCATTGCATGGAGAGACCTGAAATTATTTCAGAGACAGCAATGATAAGAATAATGACTTTCTAAACGACCAGCACCACACTCCTAACTCATTTTCTGATAGTGGCGTCCCTGCTATATTTAGTTGTGTACTGTTTAAAATCCTGTCACATTCGCTGTGTGACCCGCGCTTGTTGGTGCATTTCTATAGGGTCTGCTGACGAATCGGGGCCCGAGGAATGTCTGCCGCCTCACCCCTCTTATCGAGCCTCCTCTGGAGTTCAGATGGCCAATGACACCGCGGAGAGGGAGAGAGAGCGTCCGCATTTCACGTCGGCAGCGGAAAACAACCACGGTCTGCTTTAGAACGGTTGCGCTCATTAAAACGGACACACAAATGTGTACAAAGCAGAGTTTTACATGAGAGGTGAATTAAACACACACTGTTTTGGAAATTTACTCTGGAATCTTTTGGTAATCTTTGGTAAAATATTGCATCTGTCTACTAGTCCTTGTAATATAATCTACAAACCCTGCTTTGAACCATGTGGGTGTCTTAAAGGAACAGTGTGTAATATTTAGAGGGATCTGTTGGCAGAAATGGAATATAATATGAATTAGTATGTTTTCTTTCATGGTTTAATCACTGGAAAATAAGAATGTTTTCATTAGCTTAGAGTGAGCAGTTTATATCTACATATAGGGAGCGGGTCCTCTTCACGGAGTCGGCCGCCATGTTTCTACAGGAGCCCAGAAAGGACAAACCAAACACTGGCTCTAAAGAGGGCCGTTCGCGTTTTCACGTTTCTGCGTCGGCCGCCATAGTTCTCCTATACACGCTTGGCACACGGGAGAAGTTTGCAATCTGTAACCTCACCGCTTGAAGCCGTCAAATCCTACACAATACACTTTAAAAAAAGCCCAAGTCAATATTAAATGGTAGCTCTTTTCAAGTTTGCATCTAAGCTTTTAAAACATCCGTCAGTTACATTTCTAAAAACCCTTCTCTGCCGGCTCTGTTCTAAGGTGTCGCAAGCCAAAAGGTTTGAGAACCACTCGATTAAACAATGAATCAATTAATCATGTGAAATAATCATTAGATAAATAAAAGAGTCCCTACAATACTCGTCTTTACCCTGAAGGCTGACTGAAAGCTGTTCAGGTCAGACTATCAAGTGCTAATTCACAAGCTTTACTCTCTAGAGAAAGCCTTGCTTTGCTAAAATTCATCCCGGCACAAAGACTGTCATATCTGCTCAATTCTAAGGAGGATGTTTCAGGAAGCTGCACCCTGTCTGAACTTCCTCTCAATCAGGGTCAGTGTCCAGGTATCCCTGCCCCCCCTCCATTCCCTCCCCCACGGCCCTGTCATCCACACCCTCCGCCCTCAACTGTATCATCCGCATTCATCAGACTCTTCCTCTGCCGACCAGAGAGAGAAATCTCAGCCCTGTTCAAACAGTCATGCAGGCAGGAGCAGCCAATGCTAATAGAGACATTGGTAGCTGAATGCAGGCCTGATCACAGTGGCTCTTTTGTTCATGGCGTGGCCTCTGTCTGATAGGGATCGGCCATGCGGAGTGGAGCTCCGGAGAGGGATATGGTAATGCCCCCGCTGAGTCTATAAAATGGGGTGATACTCTGAGACCATATGATGGACAGAGGATTAATGAGTCACAGAGGAAGGGGAGCAGGGAAGAAGAGGAGTACGGACAGAGGTGGTGGAATGAGCATATCTTTCAGGAAAAAACACGAGTCTGTGGACTAAAAAAAAAAAGCACACCAATATGCCAACCTTGCCTCTGAAACTCACACTTAAAAAAAAAGACGCTCTAAACAAATATGTGTGCAGAAGTGTAGTGCTAATTTCATGGCGTGCTTTTTTTTTCCAGCCGTCCGCATTGAGGGGGAGCTTGTGGCCGGGCTGTGATAGCGATACCTCACATTATCAGCAGGCTCCACAGTGCGATGTGTGGATCACAAACCCAGCCTCCTCTATAGCTCCCTAATTAGAGGTGAGGTAATTGAATCTGACAGAACAAAGCGGCAGATCTCTATAAGCATGGAAATCATTTTTTTTTGCTCCCACCTATACAGTTATTTCATCCAAAAAGGTCCATTGAAAACGTGTCCAAGCTGGCCTGGGGATAAAACGCAGCACCTGAGACTGAACATGAATGCATAATGCGGCCCCCTAAAAATCCAACAGGGGCCACACGGCTCAACCTCTGCCAACTGCGCTCCCTGTGACTGCTCCTTTGTGCCAACACTGATACTGGGCCTTCCTCACTTCCAGGGCGAACACACACATACTCCGCGGGACTCTTCAAACTTCGGCGGAGGCGGGAGGAAGTGTCTCAAGTTGCGCGTTAGCTGTGCGCCAGGTAGGCTTAGATACACATTCATACTGTGTGTTTACGTCCACAGCTGGAGAAAAAAAACACTCGCTCTCTGACTGCAAAGTGTGAAAATGGAAAAAAGATAGTTGCACTAAGGGTTGGGAAGGCTGAAAGGGAAGAGAAAGTGGATAGAGGCAAGGAGAGACTGGGGGCCATCCTCTCTCCTCCGCTCTAATGACCTTTGGGAAGCAGAGGGCTCCCTCAGCCTTGGAGGAGACTTAGTGTATATGTTACAGGGCTCAAGCATCTAATTTAATCCTTGATCACTGTAATGAAATAGATACCATTTGCGCAACTCTTAATAGCTTAATATGCTACAGGAAAACCTCAAAGGAATTTCTCATTTCTAACATCTTTTTTTTTTTTTTCATACTGCGTAAACGTTACCAAAGAGAAGAAAAAGACGCCTATTTTTCCGAGTTGTACACTGTGATCAAACTAAATGTGGAGCGAATGCTGTAACACAAGTCAAAAGTAAATTACCATTTGTGTTTTGTGTGTGTGTACGCGCTGGGAGGAGCGCGGAGCAGCTTCAGTGGAGACTGATGTGTTTCTCCGAGCTGCAGTCTGTGACCAAGAATAAGCGATGGTATTGTTTAACTTGATTTTCCGGTTGCTAAGCAATGTAATTCTCGTGATTAGAAATGGCTGCCTTCCTAAATTCGGGCACTTACAATCAACAGTCAACAAACTGCTCGAAAACGCAGCACCGAACGCTCGTCTGGAAATTGCGGTGAGAAGGGAGGGAGGGGTGGGGGGGATGAATGTATTCACATCCTTGTACAACACACACACTCTTCTGTTAGGCTGCAGTGCTGTAGAGATGACAAGGCGTCTAAATGCAATCTGATGACATCATGCGTTTAGATGGCCCACTAAGTTTACATTACGGTACGTTTGTGCTCCGTGCAGTACGACTGGGACACGCCCATCGCTGTCTGTATCACTGTCTCCGTGTGAAAGTGTTGCCCAGATGCAGAATAATGTCATTCCTCTAAGACGGGAGATTATTTGTGTTCACATTTCTCATAATTCCAGTCGAGTATCTTACTCCAATCAGACACGACGTTGGATCCCAGCATGTTCCGCCGGAGTTGCTAAAGTTCTGTGTTGTTGCGCCCAGTGTTTCTGTCTGGACCGTTGAAGGGGAATAACACGCTCTTACTTCTTTATCCAATGAATTGGAATTGGAATGGCATGAAAACATGCTGGCATTTGACTATGCCATTAAAATGCTGGAGGCACCTCTGAGCGTGCCCGAGGGCTTCAGCAGATGCCAGCCAGTTCCTCTGTGGAGTTAGCCGGGTCCTGCTTCACTCTGCTGCCTCTACTCGCCTCTCTAGGGTTTACAGAGACACACACACACACATGTCCAAGTGGACACTGGTACAACGTTTGGTCCATAAAAGTCACAAAGCTTGTCCTCCAAGTAATATGGGCTTAGCTAAATGCTTCTCTCGCAGGGTAACACTTGCTTTGCAGGGGGGCGACGGACAGATTAAAACAATGTTAAAATGGCCGGCCTGCTGTATTTAATGTATTTATTGGGTTGGGAAAAAAAAAACTATACCCCTATGTATCATGATTTTTTTTTTTACGATTTTGAAATTGATTTTTTTAATGCCAGAATCGATATATTTGTTTCATCTGAGTCTATGCGGAGGTAGAAGGAAGCTACCGCTTTTATTGTTGTAGTCTGAGTCACGTGACGTCATATCCGTTCCGTATCCGTCAACCAAAACAAACCGCAGAAAGTAAAAAACGGCGGCGGGTACACATGGATACGACCGTCACTCTCATCTTTGTGGTCAAATCGGCCGACGCTACAACTGTAGAGCACCCATATACTGACATTTATGTTAAATGCATTCAAACGGCCCCGATGGAGCTGACCATGGATGTATAAAGAGAACAGAGCTGACGGGAGAGCTAGAGATGGACTTGGAGAAGTTAAAGGAAGTATACACTTGTGACTACGTGTCTAGTTTTCAAAATACGGTGTGAACTGTATATACAAAATTCATATATGGAAATAAGATTGATTGGATTATATTCACCAGAAGTAGTAAACATTACATGTTCCTTATAAATTATAAAGAAAAATACCACTAATTTGTGAGGGAAATGTCTTTATTCTGACATTTTTGGGTTGCTGGAAAAAAAATTGATAAATAATTCCTGAACAGGACTGATATATTTGATTTCAGGACATCTCTGACTACATAAATGCTGAAAATCAAAATGTTTTACTGTATTAATTTACATATTTTCCAAAGTAAAAGTCCCTAGAAGTGTATGATTCAACTTACTCTGGTCGAGTGTTAAAAAAGTTAACAAAAATCCCAATAAATCATAATATCGAATCGCAATACTTAAAAATCGTGAATCATCACCCAAGTATCGGGATAGTGTCAAATCGGGAGAACGGTGTATCGTCCCAGCCTCTGCAACGTTTGCTTTGCAGGGGGGTGACGGACAGATTAAAATGCTTTTAAAATGGCCGGCCTGCTGTGTCTAAGCATCCTTCCTGTTCCACGCCTGCTTCTCCTCTGGCTGAATGATTTATTAGTGTCATTCTGTTACTTATAAGGAAATAAAAGTTAACCATGTGCCTGTACACCGGATGTGACAGCTGAAACAAAGCAGGTAAAATATGTGTGGTCTTAATTACTGGTTTATAAGCGAGCTTTTCACGAGAACGTTCACTTTTAATGAAGCCATTGAGTGAGGCTCCTCCAGGGAGCTATCATGGTTAAGTGGGGGCATCCATCTTCAGCCATTGGCTCGTCTGCAGACGAGCGGAGGCTCTGTCTACGGCGGCGCTCACCTCATATTGGCTCACTTTATCTCCACTAAGTAAAGTCTGTTGGAAGGTGCTAAAAGTGGCGAGAAAATACTTTTCTCCGGAAGCTCTGATGAGGATGAGAGCGTTTTCATCCTGCTGCAGCAGCAGCCACCAGCCACTTCACTGTGTCTTTAAGTGCTTCTGCTGTTTAACCTGAAAAGCATCATATTCATAACAATCAGTGGCCCGCCGGTCTGTGGGGGCTGAAACAGCAATATTGTGAAGGCAGCCGCCGCAACAATTAGCTTTTAGCCGAGCGACATTTCAAAGAACTTAATGGGGAGCCTTCAGAAAAAGAAAAAAAAATGATTACTGTGTCAAATAATGTAGATAAAACAATATTTCCCCATCAAGGAAATTCTATGAAATGGATATATCTAAGATGTCAATTTCATTCCAGTATTATGAAGGATGGGGGAGAGAGGGGGGGTTCCTTTTGCAATAAATTCTTCATTAATTCAATTCTAATTTTCCTCTGGTTCCTATTTCTACTATTGATAGTTCCACTTCTTAATACCTCGGATAAGGGGGGAGAAAATCATTGCAATAGCTCAGTGGAGACTGCGAGCGGGCAGATAGGATCTAAATATTACCAATGCCAAAAGAAGTGTGAAGTCTGATGAACATTTCAAAAGAACAATTCTTTATGGATCAGCTAAATCTTTCCCACTTTTTAATTAAAAGTAAAGAAAATAGAAGTTAATTATCCTGTAAAGATTAGCTGGTGGGCATCTTTCTGTAAATTAGTTCTAATTAAAAGGAAATTGTCAAATGACATTCAAAGCACTGTCCTTTAAAACACAGACCGAGATGGGCTTTTTTCCCTCCTTCCCCCCCCGCTCAGCCTCCCTCCTAATTCTTGATCTGGCCATGTGAAGCTTCTTGCTGGAAGATTAGGATTCTGCCAGTGCTTCAGACAGCACACACACACACACACACACACACACACACACACACACACACACACACACACACACACACACACACTGCTCCCTGGATAGCAGGCCTCTAGCACACTGTGAAATACTGCTGCATCAATGGGGAGCTAGTGGCTGCAGGAGATAAATACTCCTCATTGATAAATGATTGCACTGATTAGCTGCTTGGAATCAGGCTGTTACATCAGGCTGATATTGGATTTTTTTTCATGAAATATCTGATATTGGTCATGTGCTCCAGTCCAGTGTAAAAACTCCCTAGAACACCTGCAATTTGATTTATTAATTTGATTTATTTTGTCATAAAAAACACATTAAAGTTTCACCTACTATTGAATATAGAGGATGTCTCATGACATAAAAAGCAGCTCGTGGGGAAATATTAAAAACAACAGTTGTACTGAAAGATGTTAAACATAAAAACAATATTTTAGCTCTGTTATAAGTTATACCAATTCAAAAATATATATTTCAGGGCTGCAGCTACTGATTATTTTCATTATTTAGCAATCTGAGGGGAATATTTTCTTGATTCATCTTCTGTAAAAAAGTGAGAAAATAGTTCACGGGGAGCCCAAGATGATGTCTTCAAATATCTTGTTTTTTTTTAGGGTTGCAACTAATGATTATTTTCACTGTTGATTAATCTGTCGATTATTTTCTTGAATAAGCGATTAGTTGTTTGATCGAAATGTTGAAAAATGTTGATCAGTGTTTCCCAAAGCCCAAGATGACGTCCTTAAAATGTCTTGTTTTGTCCACAACTCAAAGATATTCAGTTTACGGTCACAGTGGAGTAAAGAATCCAGAAAATATTCACATTTAAGAAGCTGGAATCAGAGAATTTGGACTTTTTTTCTCTTAAAGAATTACTCAAACCGTTTAATAGATTATCAAAATAGTTGGTGATTAATTTAATAGTTGTAAACTAATCCATTAATTTTTGCAGCTCTATATGTTACCAGATATGCCAATTAAAATATATATATATTTCAGGTCTGCCGCTAATGATTATTTTCATTATCGAGCAATCTGACGGAATATTTTCTCGATTCATCTTCCGTAAAAATGTGAGAAAATAGTTCCCGGAGCCCAACATGACGTCATAAAATGTCTTGTTTTGCTGGAACCAAAGAATGTTTGAAGTTTTTCCTTGATGAATACGTTTAACCAATTACCAAAATGTATTTTCTGTCGATCGACTGATCGATTAATCGACCGATCATTTCATCTCTAACATCATTATCAGCCCCCCCCCATTAGTCAAAGCCTATTAGCTTGCATGATACTTTCCTTCCACCAAAACAAAAGACACAGACGGTACATAAGCAAACCTCCACTGTCATCACTTCACAAATAAATGATGAATCAGACTGCCTTCTTGTAGCTTTCATCCGATTTCGTGTGGATTTCATCATGCGTCGTCTAGCTCCGCTGTTGCTCCCATCCGCTCGCATTGTATCAAACCAGCAGATTCCAGCACTTCTAGTCGGACAGAAGCGAGAGAGGGAGAGAGAGAGAGAACGGCTGCTGAAGCCCCTCCATCTGCTCTGGCTAATGATGATGCTCTCCCTGGCCTGGAGCAGAACTGTGCGAGGGGAGATTTACACCCATAATACCCCTGGGGGGCCTCTGGAAGCCGCACCGCGCTCCAAAACACCGTCACTCCATCACTTCCTATATGATAGCTGGCAGAGCAGGTAACAATGGCCCGGCAACAATGTCTTTTTGTATTACTGACAAGTGCCTTATTTGGTTGACATAACCTGCCTCGGTGTCTGAGGAGTGGCACTAAGCACACGGGGAAACGGATGACAGCTACACCATTGAGACATTGTGCACTTGTAACAATCATACCAGACTATGTTTTTAAAAAAAAAAAAGCTGTGTGTGTGATGGAATAACAGCGGTGACTGAGGGAGAGGTGGCTGTCTTTGCGATACACTAATTGGAAATCAGGCATCACAGTGAGCTTCTTTTTTTTTTTTACTCCATTTACACAATTATAAAGGTTTATAAGTTGTAATTGCCCTCCAATTTGGGAGCCCACTATAAAGCTCTGTGTGGGACCAGCCTTGACACCTATCTCCTAAAACAAGTGAGTTAAATGGTGAGAGGCAGGAAGGGAAAGACTACGAGTGTCACAGAGAGAGAATCATGCAGAGGGTGGTGGTGGTGGGGGGGGATGTAGAGAGCTCCCACTCCTCAGGGATTGAGTGTTCACACACAGTAAATGGAAGTGGCACAGCTCTGACCTTTGAGCCGCGGCGTACGAGCAAAGCGAAGGCGCTGTCAAAATATTGCCTCAGAAATGACAATCCGCCGTCGCCAGTCCCCAAGTCTTGACATGGCAGGCAAGTGGCGAGCCGTAACCTGCTGATCCCGACATTACAAATGAGGGGGGATTATCATGACAACAAACCGCAGCCCGACACGCCGCATATACCCTAAAGATATTCTGGCGTCCCCCCCCCCCCTTATTATCAGCAATGTCCCACACAGATAGCCAGAGATGACTCTTAGAGCTCCCAAAAAAAATCGAAAGAATTCCACATTATTGCTACCAGCGTCAACTTTTGCTGTTATGATTTTTACACTTGCAGTTTGTGAACTTGGGGGATTTGGCAAGCAGAGCTTCCCCATCTTCATTTACACCCATGTAATACTCAAGTCCACAGAGAATAACTCAATCGTAAAGAATACCGAAAAAAATCACAAGCAAATTACTAGTGCTCTGAGAGGAAGCTCGGGAGGAACAAAGACAGGCAGCCATAATTATATCTTGGCGTGTATAGCATGTCAATGGGCCACCTTCGTTCTGGAGGGCATTCCCCCGGGCCCCTCAGGCATCAAAATGATGTCCAAATTATTTTGTGCTCTATTGCAGCATGGGCGCGATTATCATATTTACCGGCGGTGCATTATGACAACATTGATGTTTACACCTGTCTCCGTGAGAAGGCAAGGTTTACACTCTGTAATTTAGCAAATGTACAGTATGCATATGAGCTTGTTGGCAGGGATTTAAATTAGGTCAGAAATGGAATACATCAATAGCAACCCATATGTGCATCTTTCTTTTTCTTTTTTTTCTCCTCTCCTCTCCTCCCTCCCTCCCCTCCCCAGCCCTTCTTTGCTCAGAAGCTTGGCGATGAAGCAGCTTGACGACTGCAGAAGTGTGATATGTGCAAATCACATTTGCAGATGAGCTTGAAACTCCCTTTTAATATTCAGATATCAGACATCCTGCACCGAGAAGCCCGCTAAGACGCGATTCGGAGGGGGGGAGAAAAAGCAAGATCCGGCGTCATTAAGGGAATCGTTAGAGGCTCGGTTTACATTTTACATATTTCACAAAAAATGTACGACCAAGTAAAAACATCGGCAGTTATCTGTGATAACAATGCAAATTTTTTGTCAGAGAGCGCATGAAGATTCTGTCAAAATCCAAAGTCGCTCAGGTCTTTCTTTTCTTTTTTTTCCCTCTCTCCCTCTCTCTCTTTCTCTCTCTCTGTCTCTCTTTCTCTCTCTCTCTCTCACTGTGGCTTAACACCCTCAGCTTATTGGCGCTTTGATTTCTTTCATATTTTTTCCCCGAGAAGTCACACAGGCTTGTGGAGTCAAAGACGGTGAAAGGTGTGTTTGCCACGAGGCAACAGGAACACGTGTCCCCATAGCCTGCCAATAGCTCATCAAACACACAGGCCTGCGGATGGACGCGAGCCCGGCTGGCGTTTAGGACGCCTAAACGGCATCCGCTCTGCCACACGAAACCGTCGCTGACTCCTGTTTACTTGCTTCAGTCAGAACAGCCCCCCGTTTCCTGACCATTCTCTGCACACAAACGCACCGCGATGTCACCAACCACCGCCGCCACAAGGTTGCATTTCTTTTGTACCTGCTCCTATGTGGTGTACAGTTGCTGCTTTACAGCCCTCAACTTTTTCATTGGATGACAGAACGTAGCCCCTGCAATTTCGCCCCCTACCTCCTTCATTTCCCCGTGTCTTAGCCCTGCGCCAAATTTGTCTCCGTGCCATTTTAATTACAGCCAAGGCAATCTTTATGGTGGTATTCTGCGAGAACACCAATCTGCAAAAAAGGTGATAAGTAGAACCGCCACCCAGCTTTGGTATCAGTAATAAACAGACACTTAATTGAATAATTTGACCTAAGAGGCTGATCCTGGGAAGTAGCATGTTGGAAAAAAAAAAATATTTTGAATATTGAAAGACAGTTCGGCGTGTTTTTTGCGTGACGCCCTGCAGTATGGGAGAGAACACACAGTGGATTTGGCTGGTTGCCCGCCAACTCGCCAATGTGGGCCATGGCGAGTCTTTACGGAACAGATAAGTGAGCCTTTGGTATCCTGGAAGCGCTCAGATGTGTGTGTGTTTTCTGGAGGTGGTGGTGATGGGGGTGGGGGGCGAACAACACATGTATGCACGAGTCTGTGTGCAGACGTGTGTGTGCATGTGTCCGATATGTACGGGAGGGTGAAGTGTGCCCACTCGAGGTCCATCTCCAGCTAGCAGCCGCATGGGCACATCCCTCTGCGTCCGCCTGCCCCAAACACACACACACACACACACACACACACACACACACACATGAAATCACACAGCAGCTTTCCACAGAGCCTCAGAGACAATGACTCGCGGCCCCTTCCTGTTTAAGGATAGCTGTCAGAGGATGATGGCTCCGATTCAACACTGCAGCAGGTTTGCACAGAGCTCCCTGATAAAATGGAAAAAAAGCCTCCACTCTCTCTCTCTCTCCTCTCTCACTCTCTCCATCACTCTCCCTCTCCCTCTCCACAGTTCAACACTGATTTGACTGCTAGCATAATTTTGCAGAGGCGACTATTTGCAGATGCAGCAGAGTTATCAATCCGAACAGACACACAATCCGGGTCCAATGTCACTTCTCCTCATTATGTTAATGGTTAATACATGCAAATGAAAACATTCCGGCAATTTGATTTCTTTGAAGATAGTTTGCATATTGTCTTAGCCATAATGACGGCACACTTTTCTCCCCAGCTCCCGATTTATGCGAGGCTAGTTAGTTCATTTTTTTATCAGCTCCCGAGTTCATTTCTAGGGCTACTGGAATGTGTTTTCGCCTTCCCCTCACTATTTAACTAATTAGGATTCAGGTACCATAAGCAGATTTTTCACGCTATTGGTGTTTTTCTTAATTAAGAAACAAATGAATTCTCCCCAGCAAAATAGATGGAACAACGGGATAGGGTGCCAGGGGCCAGATGCGGCGCTTCTTAATTAGAAGTCACTCCATTGTCTGAGGTTTTTTAATGAAGCTCCAATCTAAATGGATATCAAAAAAGCTTCTAGTGAAGAAAAAAAAAACACACACACACCGGCCATTTAAAATAATAAGGAAATAAAGATAATGAAAGACAAAAGATATGTACTGGCAGCCCCGGCTCACACCTCCAGTTCAGTGCACGCGGTGCTCTCGTCACCTCTGGATGAGCCCTATTAAAGCGGCTCGATCCCTCGCCTGCCCCCGCCCAGCCTGCCCGCAGCCATGTCTAATGTTCTGCCAAGCCAACAGTGAAACACTCGCTTTTCAACTTCTCATCAAAGGTGGAAGTTTCATTACCCCGTGGATGGTTATCAAACTAACTATTACTGAAAAACTGTTGCAGCTGTCAAATTCCTGTCTTGAAAAAAAAAACAGTGAAGCTTATCATATCATTGTCATTTTCGTGATAGGCGTGATGTTGTGTGCAGGGGAGGCCAACGCGAAAATTTCTAATTAGCTGGAACAAATTGTCACCTCAACACAATATGGAGGAAAGAAACGGTGGTTCGCAATTAGATTTGAGCACCTGGGCGGTTTAAAACTAAAGAAACGGTGCAGATGGGACGAAAGAAAAGTTTTTGTTTTGAAGTTAATTTGCGGGAGGTTTTCTTTTTTTTTTTTTTTTCTCCCTCCTGTGAAGCCCAATCATCTCGGTCAGCCTCGCTGATGCTGCTGTGGCGGCGACTGAAGGCGATAACATCGGGACTGTTTTTTGACTGAAATAAAAACCCGTAGCAAGCCCATATGTGCTGCCAAGCCCATCAGTTCTTCTTCAGACGGCATGGCTTAGGAGCTCCCGGAGGATGGGCCAGTGCCCACTGATACGGGCCCAGCAGCAACCGTCTTGTCCAGGCCAAGTATCCCCGCGCCCAGGGGCTGTGCCATCAATGCCACGACTTGTGCCAGACTGGATCCCACCCAGCAATCCATTTCAAAGGCTTTTTTTTTTTTTTTTATATGGATCAGGTATGCAGTGTGATTTTCCTTTCCCTTTGTAATGCGCCGTGTCAAAGGCGAGCTAGGCTGACTTTAAAGTCATAAACTAGTTTTTTCCGCCTTTCATTTGGGGAAGGAGACATAATTGATTTCTGACTTTCCAAATGTCAAGTTGGAAGAGATGAGAAAAAAGAGCAATGTCCTAAAAAATCAATCGGCAATATGGGCACGTCGATTTGGATGGTTGGATGGTATTTAGTGTTTGTGGCTTTTATTTATAAGTTGTTAATCAAATGGTGAGCAAGTATCTGTCATCTAAATTATTCCCAGGGGAATTTGACTTCCATGGAGAGTGTCCTTATTGAACAATGTAACAGCTTAATACAGTATTTGTTGTCTAAATCCGCTAAAAAGATCATCACTTCATCATTTATTCATGCAAAGTATTGGAGTGAAATACAATTTACTGATTAATTTGGGTTCATGCAGCAAAAACACAAACAGATCTTTTTTGAAGAAGTAACTTTCTCAATAAAAAGTCACCTTTTTTTTTTAAACACCTCTATTTATCCACAAATTACCATAATCCTCTGGATGTTCACTCGTGTGCTCCCTCTCGTTCAGAGCATTTCTTGTTTATTTATATCTGTGAATGAGATTAGAGGGGAAGATTACTTCGCCCAGACACATGAATAGCGATCAAAGACTGGAGGATAATGTAAGTCTTTCGGTGATTGCTCAGCTCTTTTCAAATCTACCGGTTGGAGTATTAGAACAATACAAGTGGCTGTGCTCCATACAGTGTGACAACAATAATGCGAAATCCTCAGGGAGTGAACCGCATGTAAACACTCCAGATCAACACACAGTACGCTGGCACAAAGTGTCCTCTAATGCGGCAAAAAATTAGCTTTGATCCCGACGAGGGGCACGGCAAAGTAGCAATCAGTTCGGCGAAATGACATCAATTGTGGGACGTGAATACGGTTTGAGGCGCGTCTGCTTCTGTATATCTGTGCGCGGCAGTTGTGTTTTACACTGTTTCTGGAAGCTCAACTGGGGGAACATCAGCCGCGAGTAAACAAGCAACATTATGTCCTTCTGATTATTCCAAACAAAAAATGCGGACACAAATATGACACCCTCGTCCAGATGATTTATGAAGAACGCCATGACAGCTGAATTGTCTTTTTCTTCTGTCTGTCGGCGCTGCACACGTTTGGAGGGAAGCACTGGTCCGGCCAATTATCGGTGGCAGGACAGAGAAACCTGTCAGTCGGATATACATGACAAATGAAGAGGGACAGCGCAGCAAAAAAACGCCAACAAATGAAATCTTAGAAATGCACACATGCATGCAAAAAAAAAAGAAAGAAAGAAGAAGAGCCAACAGCGTCAGGCTGCAGTTTTGACAAACAAACTTTGCAAGGAGAATGTATTTGTAGCTGCTAATGAAGGGACGGATCTTAGGACCAGTTGGCTAATTATTTATCCTGCTGGCTTTATGGCTCTCATTAATTTCCCCCCTCTCTCTCTTTACCTTCCATTCAAAGTCTGAAGTCAACCTGCATCTGGTGCTGATAACGCCGGGGTCTCAGCAGCCTCCCAGCCTCCCCTCTAACCCACCCACACACAACCCCACTAGAGAAAAGGAGCAGCTTTCATACACACCCACTGGATAATGCCAATAGAAATAACACTGTGTGCTTCAAAATCAACAAAGATGCGCTCGCTCAACTAGGAAAACATACAGTGCAGTATATTGGGAATGGGTTATGCTTCATCTCTTAATGTTCATGGGCTCTATGGCAGGACTGATGTATGTTACAGGAACACAGGAGCAGAAGAATAAGAAGTGTGCAATGAAATTATGGATGTCACGAGAAGCGATACTTCGGTACCAAGTCAATCCCAAAACTCTGAAAACGTTACAGTACTCGTTTTTCTTCTGTGCTGCAGGTACCAGGGCAGGCGTGTTAAAATCCGAAAGGACGCGTCCAAGGGGTGTGCCCTGTTTTTTTCCCCGATGATGCTACATTGTGAACAACAAATCTGTGTTGAAATCGGCAGGACGAGAGCTAGTTAGGGTTAGCTGTTAGCAGCCAGTAGGCAGTAGGCAGTACAGTTCTGCATGGAGCTAACAGCTAACGTTAACAGAGGTTGCATTGAGTTACATTATGATGCATTCAGGATCTATTCTAGTAAAAATGATTATATTGGACAAAGGTAAATTATAACGTCAACATGATGTGTTCAATTGTATCTTGTAAAATTTAGTTTTGGGGAGAAAGAATACAGTTGTACATCAGCAATATACAGTAGATATTAGAGAGGGAATTATGAGCTGTTTAGCCTCCTAACACTAGCTCAAAGTGTTTATTGGTTTGTTTTAGTTTTTTACCGTAGTAACGAATTAGGTATTGAGAATTGTGGAATTTCTCTGGTATTGGTATCGTCTATAAAATTTCTGATATCGTGACATCCCTATTAAAATATGCAGTCAATCTTGTGCTTTTTGAGTACCGACTGATATGTTTCAGGATCCAAAGTTGCCTCCAAGTGCTTGGTCAGATTGTATACTTGTTTAAATAATGATTTTTTGCTAACTTTAGACTTAATTTGGTAAAGAGTTTTTTAGGAAAACATGTTTATATTCCTCAAAAAAGGAATAAAAAGTGTGCTGGCGCTGGTGCCCAACCCTATTAAAATAGAAATGAAATGAAGGGAGAATCATTTTGTTAGTTTAGTGTATTCGTCTGGCACCTTTTCTTTAACCCTCTATCTGATCGTCTCTCTCTCTCTCTTCTACCCTCTGTCACTTTTTTTGGGGCGGGGGGGTTTGGGGGGTAGACTGAGATTGGCCCACACTTTGGTGCTTTTGGTGAGATCGCACCCCAGCAGGTCTGAGCCGAGGCCATTCCTGCACCCTCCACCCTCTCCGTCCCCATCACTGCCCACCTCCTCCTCCACCCGTTTAGCTGTCAATCACGTTCAACCCCGCGACAACAATGACCGCCAAACCCCTCACTTTGCGAGGACCTCATCGCCAATCCCCAGACGAACCAAACGCCCAATTTGAGCCATTTTCTTCCAAGGAGTGAACTGATAGACTCCACGCTGGTCACACTTTCAAACGCAACAGAGAGACACAGTGGGCGAGAATTGCTGAAAAGCAAATATTGTCGACTTCTGCTGACTTCAAACGGCAGTCAGATGGCAGAGACTACCTAGGCAGTAAAGAAGCTGCATTACACACAACACAAGAGAAAGGGGCCTAAAGAACTCTCGGCGATTCCTTTCATGTTTGTCTTTACAGGGAACCCAGAGCATTCATTTCTCTTCTTCTATGCAAAGGGAAGTAAACATGGCACTCTCTGCAGGCTCATGAAATTGAACAGTTCTGAGCATAACGGCCGGTCCTTTCTTTCTTGTGTTTTAGAATTAGATGTGTTAGCTCTACCGCAGCTTTGGCATATTCTATATATATATATATATATATATATTTTTTTAAAATGCCTCAAAGATGAATTTGCATTTAATTCATGATACATATTTCATGCTAAATCTGTCACCATTCATGTGCCAGTCCAGGAAACTCTGAAGTTTGCAAACTGAACTTTTGTTCAAACAGTTCACACATGTACAGGTCAGTGATTCAGCACACACACACACACACACACACACACACACATGCAAACACAAACACACAAACTTAATGGGAAAGAAAAGTTGTGTTTCAGTCTCCTCAATGCCCCGCTGATGCTCTCCTGCAGTCTTATTGGCCTATCAGTGCTCAGGGGTCATGGGCCTGGCCAGTGGAGATAAAACAAACCCTGATGAAATGAACCATGTGGGAGCAGAGAGAGAGAGGGCTGCTCTCCACTGATGGAAGGAACCCAGTCACTCTGAGAGGTGAGACTGGAACAGTGTCGTATTGACCCGAGTGACCCGGCTCACCGCTTGAACTCCAGCACTCTCTCTTAAGAGAGGAGAGAGGATTTACTGATGTACTAGAGGGGTCTGGCAGCCAAAACAAATAATTAACAGAGATCTTGTGCAGTTTAATATCATATTGTATAGATATGTATAAATCTAATTCCCATGCACATTTTAAATATTATATTTTAGCAGTTGAATCAATAAATAGAATATAATAAAATGTCATTGCAGGTGTTACAGACACCAAACAAACCTCATTAGCGGCGGGAAACAACTTTGATTACTTATTTTTTTCCCATTCTTTGCTACTTTACACTTAATTTCCACTATATTACATTAATGTGACAGCTAGAGTTACTTTGCAAACACACAAAACACGCGATAAGGTTATAAAATGTGATGCATTGTTATAGATTTATTTAGCAAACACTGCATGTCGACACAGCAGGGATACTCAACTTGCTTTGCCCGGGGGGGCGCAGAGGCCAGTTAATAAACAAACATAAATAATATTTATTGATAAAATGAATAAACACTAAAATGCCTGAAATTCATTATTTTCAAATTAACAGACTTATTAACTAAATTAATTCGGCACCATGATTGACACTCGGCCTGTATGACGGATAAATCAGATGTTTTACTGCATTGAAAAGCTGCAACTGCAATTTATTTGGAAAAGCGGGCGTTTGTAGGATTTGAGGACATTCAGGGCTTAACCCACACCTCAGTCAGTGGTACTTTTATTTTATTTTTTATAAACAAGCACTCTGGCACCTTATTCACATTAAAAGTACACAAAAAATTCCCATTGTGAATCCATTTATTGTCATAGTGAATTAGAAAATGGTCGTTGGTATCACAGTACTACAATACACCAATGTGTTTATCCAGATTATTAAAGTACAACGGTCATACAGTATTGTCTTATTTGGGCTATTATAGGTCTCTCCTTGACTATATACTATACGTACCTTTTGCTGTTTATACTTTTTACTTTTAATTCATTTAATTATGAATTTACTTCTTAATTTCTATGTTGTTGCATTGCTGCTTTTAAACCAGATTTCTCAAGACACTTCTCACTGTGAGTGATGTCACTGCCAATGTTAAATCAGTTTCTGTTACATGAGAGATTTGTGCTTTTCTTTGTGCTTTTTTACTCTGATTTGAAGTAGGCTCGGTTGGAAAAAGGTGACATCACGCAGCTCTGTATACCAATATTTGGATTCAAATCTAATGAAGGTTGTGGGTCTGTTTGCTTATGTCGCCGAGCCACTGTCAATCAAAAAGGCTGTCCTTTTGAGTGTTAAACTAAATATAAGAATCTTCTTTTTACTGAACTTTAACTTTGATCGTTGCTTATTTTGACATGAATATTTAATGTCATAGAGAACTGCTCAATATTTGAAAGGGGCTTTAAATAAAGGATCTGAATACTTTTACCACCACTGAACCTCATAGCAGCAGCAGACCACATGACAGAGCACAACTATATATATCAATCTGACAGCTGCTCAAAAGCGTTTATCGCTGATTTGATTGAATGATTCATGAGATAATTGATTGGCGTTTTCATCCCTTCGTGTATTTAGCATCCAGTAGCATACTGTACTCGGCACAGAAGAAACAACTCCCTGCATCTTTCCCGTCTCCGGCAGTCACATTTTAAACATTCAGACAGAGTCTGACAAAGTTTGAGACGGACAAAAATAAGAGTCGGTTTTCAATATTCCAACGCTATTTGATTGAGCCGATGACACAAATCGTTATTTACCACTTTCAGATCAGAGTCGCGCGCCGTATCGCTATCGTTGAGCTGGTCAATATACATCACTTCCACCCCAAAGGATTACACCTCTTATCTGAAATGATATTCAATAAAGTATGACCGCAGAAATACAGAGGAGTGGAGTGTTTCTTGCTTGGATCTGGCTTACGCTGTGAAGAAAGAAAAAAAAAAAACACTTTATTGGAATTAAGATCCAAGTCAAGATTACCTGAGGAAACAGCAGTTAGATTTCTGTTCCGGTGCCACGTCCTACACTTTATTCTCCTGCTGCTTGGGGACTGTAGACCACAGTGTACTGTTCCCCACAAGCCATGGGGGTGTAATAGGATGCCTTTATGAAATATATAGAGACTCCCTGGCACCTTCCACACATCATAGCGTGGACTAGGGCAGTTTGGTGAGCCAGAGTTTTGTCTGTGTGTGTGTGTGAGGGAAACTAGAGTGTGTTTGACTAATATGGCCCTGCAATCCAAAAAAAAAAAAAAAGTCAGGGAGGAAAAAGCAAAACTTTCCTCCATGCAGGTCCCTCTCTCTGATGCTCCACGGCCGTAATATCATCAAGGTGCATGGGATGATACCGCTCACTCATTTGTGCTGCCTAATTAGCTGCTGCAACTTCCCTCCTCACCGCTTCGCCATCCATTCAGAGCTGCTAGCAAAGCGTCCGTCATTAGCTACAGCGGGATGAAGTTAACTCCAGCGCTGCCAGCCAGCGTGTTATACACTCTACTGAATGTGGTCTGGATCAGTAGCAAGGTGGTTTTCTTCTTAAACACACAGTCATCTTTTTTAGGGTTTAACCTAAAAAGCTGTCATCACATTTCTCCTATATGTGTGTTGTGTATAAAGTAGAGCTGGCAATCTATTAAAATATTGAATCTTTAATTTTATCTGTTCAAAATGTACCTTAAAGGGAGATTTGTCAAGTATTTAATACTCTTATCAACAAAGGAGTGGGCAATTATGCTTGCTTTATGGAAATGCATGTATATATTTATTATTGGAAATCAATTAACAACACAAAAAAATCACAGATATTGTCCAGAAACCCTCACAGGTACTACATTTAGCATAAAAAATATGCTCAGATCATAACATGGCAAACTGCAGCCCAACAGGCAACAACAGCTGTCAGTGTGTCAGTGTGCTGACTTGACTATTACTTGCCCCAAAACTGCATGTGATTATCATAAAGTGGGTATGTCTGTAAAGGGGAGACTTGTGGGTACCCATAGAACCCATTTTCATTCACATATCTGGAGGTCAGAGGTCAAGTGACCTCTTTTGAAAATGGTCATGCCAGTTTTTCTTTGCCAAAATTTAGCGTAAGTTTGGAACATTATTTAACCTCTAGAATAACATGGTTGGTACCAATGGATTCTTTAGGTTTTCTAGTTTCATATGATACCTGATGATCTTCACTCTAGCTTAAATACTGAGCCAACTACAACCTAAAAATTGCATGCAGCCTAAAAGAAATTAGTGGCGTTGAAACCAATTTGTTAACGTGTTATTTTTCACGTTAACTTTGTCAGCCCTAATATAAAGTGGAATTTTCAGCAAAATTCTGAAATATCTCCCGTCGTTATACATTCTCTTTTCACTTTTTGTGTTTTATTTTTCCCTGACAACAAATGCCACAGCCACCCACCCGCCCCGGCCCTGCACTGTATAGCTTTTCTTTTCTTGTCGGGAATTTGATAAAGCCTTTAGCGAGTGTGTGGTTAGAGCACTTGGGCTGAGGATCTGATGAGAAGTGTGGGGTCTGTCACACACACAAACACACACACACACACACACACACTATAAGTACATTCTAATTAGCTGATGTATGCAGGACCTCATCCACGTTTGGAGGGGTATCAAAAAGCAATCAACGCCCCATCCCTGATGAGCTCAGAGAGACACAGAGATCCACATTGTCTATGGAAAGATGATGCGTGGCTTGGGCCTCCATTCGGCTTTCCAAACCACCATAATGCCATGCAATCACAAGACATTATGCACAGATCAGAACCCCCAAAGCCACAGGATAGAGAAAAAAAAAAGAAAAAAAAAAAAGTAAAGGGAATATTGAGTTCATAATTCAAAAGCCTGATTATGATGGCCGCTCTTGTGAAAAGCTGCTGTGGAGAGCCAGAAGTGGGAGAATTGGCCTGCGAGTGCCACAAAAATATGGTTATAAATGCAGAGGAGAGACGTGTTTAAAAAACTGTCATGATCAAGAGCAATACGGCTCAGATAGCGGAGAAATCAGCGGAGTTAAGATGACAACTCGTTGCCATGGAAAACTGAGAAAAAAAATTAAGTCAGTGACTGTATGAGGAGACATTTCTGAAAGTGATTCTTCTCAGTGGAGGGAAATCAAATAGAAATACAATATCAGCCCCAGCAGAAGTCTATACGTTATCAGCGTGAAATAGTGGGGAAAAAAAATATCCCAAACATACGATCTAGGATTTTGTCACCCATTCATAATCTAATTTGACCCGAGGCCATGCAGCCGATTCGTCTCAGTAAAGACCATAGGTGTTTTAGCTGCGGGCTCCAAAGGAGAGAGGCATGTGTGTCGCACAAAGACCCATCGGTTAGCGACGTACCGAAAGGGACTCTGTATCACCATCTTATCTTCAAAGGACTGGGCAGGGGCTCAGGGGAGCTGTGCCATCGTCTCGCCTCCACACAGACACACACACAGGGAGGGGAGGGGAAGGAGGGTGGAGGGGGGGGGGATTTGGACCTGCAAGCAGGAACCAGAGATCTCTCGGCCGGCACCCAGGCCTGGACCCTCCTCCAACTCGCCCGCGGAGAACAGGCAGGGTTCCTGCACACGCGGCACGACATCAGTGAGCTGATCCCCCCCCATCACCACCACCACCCTCACCACCACCACCACCACCCTCACCACCCTCCCTCCTCTCTCTCTCTCCTTCCCTCCTCCCCCTCCGCCGACTGCCTGCCCATTTGCTTCCTGGCCTCAGCTTGACGGAGGGGATGGGATCTGAACTCAACTTAGACACAGAGTTTCCACATTTCACAGATGGCTGGGAGAGGCTTTGCATGGAGGTGAGGAAACAGAGAGAGAGGAGAAAGAGAGAGACAGAGAGAGAGAGAGGGAGCCTCATCGCCGCCGCCACCGCCGCCGAAGCGGGGCCGATTTCACACCGCGGCAGTGTGCGCTAAAGCAGGCCGCCGTTAATCCACTCACTGAGGGGAAGGCCTGGAGCGATTCCGCCTGCCCGACCGCCATCTCCCTCCACAAAGCCATAAATGGTGCATTATACAACTGGGCTTCAGAGACACTGCTGATATGCTGATAGGTGGCGGACAAAGACCAAAGCAACCACAGGAGCAGAGCCACATGCAGGACTGAGGGGCCTTGCAGGAGCAGAACAGCACACACAACAGTATTCAGGCATGATCTCTGCAACGCCGTACTTGCTGAGGTGTGGACTGTTAGAGTGCTATATCTGCGCTTCTCATCGGGGGTTAGCTCAACCTCTGGATTCGGCCTCGAGACAGAGATGGACATGCACTAACACTTCTTCTGCTCTCCAACAAAATAGCTTCTTTTTCTCTCTCTCTCTCTCTTTCTCTCTCTTTCTCCCCTCTGTGAATCCCTATCTGTAAAGTTACCAAAAAGTCTTGAAGATGAGTCTTTGAACTCATGAAAGGCAATCATTTTGAATGAAAGGAGACAGGAAATATATAAACATGGGGGAATTTAAATAAATTGCCACAAAGAAAATCGCGGAGAGAGGGCAGCGAATTATGTAACGATAAGACCGCCACCAGCCTAAGCCACAAAATGAGATGTTTTACATGAAACGAACAGCGGTCTAGATTAGAGAGCCATCCTGTTTAGACATGAAGCCAATTGGGTTGATATCACATGTAGAGGGAAAATTTGAAAGATAAGCGGGAACTATGAGAATTGTTATAATCCAGCTGTAACAAAAAGCTGAAGTATATTGGCTTTTTTCCCCCCAGAAGCACGGTCGCGATAAACATCTCTGATGAAAGAAGTTCATTACTTGCGCTCCGGCGCGTAATGTAACACGCTGCATTATGAGTCCACGCCAACCTACAGCGGAGGCAGCCTCCAAATGAAGCCTCAGGCGTTTTTAATGGACATCATTAGGTGAAAACATATAAGAGATAATTATGGTAATTACAAATCCCTTTTATTCGCCCTGAGTCTTTGACAAGAAGGTTGTCATATCAGCCACTTCAAACAAACAAAGAGTTGTTGTCTCTTCCCCGAAATGATGTCCGGTTTCCATTTGGATGGGGATTGTCTTCGGATTATCCTTTTTTTATTGTTTGGTTAGTGGCTCTGAATGGAGGCTACATTTCTTTCAGGGGAAAAACTTGATTAAAACAAGTGATTCACAATAGTGGAATTTGACTTGCATTTGCATAGGCACTTCATTACAAGTGAGACCTTGATCTTGAAAGCAGCCCCATACAAAGCTAATGGACATGTCTATTAGAGATGGACCTTCTATTTAATATCACAGACATCACTGTGGGCACCCAAGGCCCGGCTTCTTATTAAATTTCAGCTCCATAACAATAGCTGAAGAAGTGGTTCTCAAACTGTGGGGTGCGCCCCCCTTAGTGGGGCGCAGAGGCATGACAGGTGGGGGTAAATGCAATGCCCAATTAATGTTTTGATGGCGGAACAGTAAACAAATCGTCTCTTTATACATCCACGGTAGCGACAGTGTTCATTCAGACAGTCTGTAGGTTCACAGAACGGACAGATATTTGACAAAAAGAAAAAACAGACGATGCTCCAGAGACGAACAAGACAACATGCTCATCTGACGGTAATGAAAAGAAAATATGACGAAGTAGGGCTGCACCGAGTGCTTGGAAACTTCATTCTTAACATTGACATTTTAATTATTATTGGTGCCTTCAAATGGGGTCGTGTTTACCGTGTTCACGAGAAGAGTCCATATTCACAACCAAGTGGAAAGTTTATGAAAGCTCCGAGTTCACGAGTTGTGACGTGTTTGTTGACGTTGTCAGAAATGGCGGAGTTCATGGAAGTAAATATTTCTGTGCATAATAAGTGAATATATTGTAGTTTTAGTCGTATATTGTTTTTCTTTGTCATTGTACAATATGTCTGAGGAAAACGTTTATATTCCCAGCAGCCTCATCTTCTTCCTGCCTTTGCATTACCTGCATTATGTTATCCATTTGCTAAATCGTTAGCCTCTGTGGCTTCTAGACGCCGACAGTAACGTTAATATTGCCGTTGCTCAGCAGCGGCGTTCTAAAGACTTAACCACTTGAACGCCAAGCATATTGTGTACGCGACTGCCCATGTTGTAAACACGAGCTCACGAGTTTCATTTGAAGGCACCAATATTTAACTTACAGAAACATTAGCCCTACCTTTCACCCTTTTCGTCCCTCTTCTCTCTCTCAAACACACACAGAACAAGCGATGCGGCGCTCCGTCCCAAAATTCTAAATTTATTGAAAAATGAGAGACTGTATTATTTTCAAAAGTCACTACATGTTTTCATGTAATAAAATGTTCTGCTTCAGTCCATAATTTTCCAAGTTTGGCCTTTCAAGTACAACAGTTTCACTGCGATTTAAAAACTGTTTTCTTTCCCGCACGCACCTGTATTAACGGGGCGGTCTAGCAGCAATCTAACGGCACCAAAAATTACATTTATATAAATATAAATAATATTGAAGGCGGTGGCAGATCAGGAGAGAACAGTGTGTAGTTTCTGTCTGAAAACTCACAGTGTGAGACCCAACAAATTAAGAGGACATTTAGAAACATTACATCCCAATCACATTAATAAAAAAAGTGGTTTGATAGAGTTTAACTCTCATCCTACCAACCTATTTAACACACTGGGACTACCAACTGAATGAACTATAAGAAACAACCATCATAGGAAAATGTTAACTTATTTCTTCTCAAAACATTATTAGTTTTATAATTAATGTCATCTTATTACTTTAGGAGTGTTACAGTTAATATGCATATCGGGGCGTGAAAATGTTTCTTCCTCCAAAAGGGGGGAATAACTGAGCTAAAGGAACAAAATGACAAACGCTGGCAATATTCTGACCAACAAATGTATCCTCCAAGAGTTTGTTTTGGTTCTGTTATTTTGCCACACGAGGTCAAACCCAGAGCAACCCCTCGTCACTTCATCTGATACACGATCTGAGCAGCGAGAACACACGAGATGTCGTATGGAACGTCTTTATGGAGAGACTGAGAGAGCAGTCGCGAAAGACTTGGGTGTTTATTTACAATATGCATCCAATCATCCTTTGTCACAGTTCCATGTTCGCTCTTTTTTTCCGAAACCACAGAGAGACACTCGCCGGTGGAGATTCCATTTTTGGCCCCTTTCGCTACACAAACTCATAATATGGTGCCGTCTTATCAGATCCCGCTTACAATAACAGATTCACTTCGAAGTCGGAGCTGTTGTTTAACTTATTCAATCCCACGGGAAAAGTGGGGTTCAAACAAGTCGGGAGACATCTGCCAGTCCACGGCAGCTGATGATGTCAACGGGTCCTTCCCCCCCGCTCGCACCAGATTCCTCCAGCACTTTCAATCACTCCTCGTGAGATTACCCGCAATAGGATATTACTGTACAAACTATGACCATGTGTCCTGCTGCCACAAAGCTTAGCAACGTATTACAGTTTGTCAAAGCAAGCTATTGCGAGGGAGAGATAGATACAGAGGGGAGGAAGGAGAGAAGCCGTTGACCTTTGTGTCCTTCATATTTGCCTAGCTTCCCCCTCAACCCCAATCTTAAAGAGTGAAATCATCTGATCCCCAAACTAACTGTCAACTGGGCTTGTGATGGTGGCAAAGCCAGCAGACATCAATCAATCAGATTTTCTCCTCCTCGTCTATCAGAGGAGGCTTTTTTTTTCCTCCCTGTTTTGCCCGAGCTTATCATCTGACCCAGTTGTTATCCCGTTTCTGAAGCTTAAAAAAAACTTGATTATGGTCAAATGTGTCTCGGAGATTCACATCCTATAGACCAAACGAGAAGGCAAGAAAATATCAGTATTTTCGACACAGAAATGAATGCAGGATGTAATGATTGTATTTTTTTTTTTTTTTTTCATGCTCTTAATTCTATGGTGGAAATAAGGAGTTTGAGGCAGTTATCTTTGCTTTTCAGGAATGCGTGAACCTCAGATAACAATCCAATCTGATATCATAAGACAAAAAGGGCATTTTAGTTGGCTACAGCGCTTGCTCAATGTCAACAGTTTTTTAGTAATTACCAGATAAGCATTCTCTGAAATACACAGAGAGAGAAAATTGGCTGATTCTGAAATAATAGCGGCTGCGTGTCTCTCTGGATGTTTACTCTGTCACTTCACAAAGCCCGCTTTGAAATAATAAGAAGCAGGCAGGAGACGCCGCGACACGTCACTGTTTTTGTCACTGTCCAGTATCACACACACTCTAGTCTAGTCTAGTCTACACGATAGTAGTGCGTTAATGCAAAGTCGTTTTAACGCCACTAATTTCTTTAAAGCATTAACGCAACTTGAAATTTTTAGATTGTAGCGGCCTCAGTTTTAAAGTTAGAGTGAAGATACTGGCATCATATGAAACTATAAAACCTAATGAATCCATTGGTACCAACCATGTCATATTAGTGCTACTAGTGTACTGTCATACTCCCTTTCCAACAATACTTGTTGGGAAAGGAGGTTAAACGACGCTCTAAACTTATGCTAAATTTTGGCGAGGAAAAACTGGCATGTCCATTTTCAAAGGGGTCCCCTTGACCTCTGACCTCAAGATATGTGAATGAAAATGGGTTCTATGGGTACCCACGAGTCTCCCCTTTACAGACCTGCCCACTTTATGATAATCGCATGCAATTTGGGGCAAGTTATATAATAATTTATGTATTAAAATGCAGTACCTGTGACGGTTTCTGGACAATATTTGTCATTGTTTTGTGTTGTTAATTGATTTCCAATAATAGATATATACATACATTTGCATAATATATTTGCCCACTCTCATTTTGATAAGACTATTATATTCTTTACAAATCTCCCTTTAAGGTACATTTCAAACAGATACAAAATATGTGATTAATTTGCGATTAATTGTGATTAACTATGGACAATCATGCAATTAATAGTGATTAAATAATCTTAATCGATCTACGGCCCTAGTCTAGTCTAATCTGAGTTGTATAATTTACAGTAAATGTAATCGATCACCCTCAAAAGTGGAGTATATGGCTCCATCACGGCTATTTCTGCTCTGGCTGCTAATCACAGGCAGGCAGATACACGGCCTCTGATCACATGATGTGTAAGCCGCGCTGTCAACAGCTTTGCCAGCTTTGCAGTGGTGCAAATCAAAAACACAGCCTCTTTAAAGTATTAACACATTTTGAAGTTTGTTTTATATTTTCAGCCTATTTGACATAAATTGTTTATCTGTTTACAAAGCTTTGTCATTAGCGATTTTCCGCCGAGGCCTTAAGATGCCGTGTGGTTTTGTGGCGTCCGTCTGGCGGAAAATGCTGATGTACAAATTGAACTGAAAAGCTTGTTGCTTAATCCTCCGTTGCCACCTATCCCTTAACTATAGAGCCTGCTGCATTTCAGCCCAATGCAAAGTTCTGCATGGCACTGCCCCCCCCTCGCCCCTCTTCCCCACAAATACATCCTCAGTAATTCCTGCCAAGCCAGAGATTTACACTGAACAGCTATTAGGGCGTGCCAGCTACTTTCCTGCTCTGGAAATGGTGCTCACCATATGATCCCCTTTCATTATCACCTATTAAGAACAAGAAATTAACATTTCATGTATTTTTTTTTAATTGCTGAAACAATTTATGAAGTCAAACTCGAGGCTTGGCCAATAATTGTACTGTATATTGCTGACAACATTATTGTGACAGAACGTGAGTCATATTTCCAAGGAGTCCTTTTCCTTTCTCTCGTCCAAGATTCAGTCAAAACCCTTATATCAATTTTGACACACTCCATGAAAATGTTTTGATTAACTGTGGCTAATTAAATCGAAACAAACAATAAGAATCTTAATACAGACATAAAAGTTGTTTACGTCCCCGCAGTGGAAGACTGACAGACTTTATTTCTCGAAACATGGCGGAGGCGAGTTTCCTGTTGCAGGCGCAGCTGCCTGTTTCTCTTCTGGGGGCCATGGAGATGTCAAAGCCTCACACAAATGCGATGAACCCAATATCCATATCCATGATACATCAAAACCTCGGCGTGGCACAAAAATAACTGCAATACCTCAGGAGCAACCTCAGAAATCCCCTTAATTGAGCAATATCTTCATTCCTGATCCGTGTGCATCAGCGAGGTGAAAAGGGACCGTGCAAGTTAAATGAAAGAAGAATTCATGATGTGTGGCGGCCTCTCTCACTCACCCTGGCTATTTCCCCTCTTGGCAGGGGCCAAATAGAGAATGTTAAATGAGGCAATTGTGTCCCGGAGGCAAAAAGAGGAAGAAAAAAAAAAAAAGCAGGCAGTGCCCCTGCTCTCTGCTCCAACCCTGAGGAGCATTCTGCAGCATGATGAGGTGCATCCCAGCACCCAAACAGCTCAGACCAGACCCAACTTCACTATTATACAACTACACACACTGCTCATTAGTCAAATAATACTAATCAAGCTGGTGTTTGGTTGTACAATGCACAAAAAATGTGCAGGTTAAAAAGAAAAAATATCAACCTTTGGATAGAATGTACGGAATTTAGGCTAAATCTCAATATGCTCAGACAAATAGCATAATTCTTATTTTTGGCAGTTGTAACTAAGTACATTTACTTGACTACTGTATCTGTAAGTAAGTCCCAGTGAACGGAAGTTAGAGCGTCTTTAGTTTAGAAATGCACCGATCCGACTTTTTCAGTCCCGATAGAGATACCTGGGCTTTGGGTATATCAAGTACCGATCCGATACCAATGTTTAATGTGTTTTGAAAATATTCTGTATTGGGCGACCTGTAGCTCACCCAGTAGAGCATGCCCCCCATGTAGGCTGAGTCCTTGGCAACGGCCCGGGTTCGATTCCAACCTGCGGCCCTTTGCTGCCTGTCGTCCCCTCTCTCTTCCCCCTTTTCCTGCTCTAAAAAAAGGCAATAACAGCCCTAAAGAAATAATACAAAATTAATAAAAAAATAAATAAGCTGTATGCCTCACTGTGTGGAAGTGACCGGGATCATTCTTTTATGTGTAAGGCAACATCAGGCTTGATTTAAACATCGCTTTCCTAACTTTGTAAAACAAAATGTAACAAATACATACGTAGATATAAATTTACTGAATTGTTATTTATTATTCAAATAATAAATCGTACACCAGCAACTTCGTAAGAAATCTTCAAAATTAACAGGAATTACAATTCAAGTGTAAACCTTTTTAATGCAGCAACAAAGTGGTCAAATTTTAAACAGAAACTAAAATTCCAGTATATAATGCGTATAGTATATAAACATGAAATTGAATTGAATAGATCGGCCCCATTGTCACCGATATTGAGTCAGTTATGTCCTGATATCCGATATTGGTATCGTTGCATCCCTATTTTAGAATATACTGTGAGTATATATATATTATATAATATTTGAGCGGTGTACCTTCACATTTGATTGGACCGCTAAAAAGCAAGCAGGCTTCTAATGATGTCACTAAAAGCTGCAGATTGATTGATGGATGGATGTCATGATGTTTTTGGTTGAAATTGGTTGGCGCTAGCTTACGTGAGCACACGTCAAATTTTGTTTTACAGGAAGAAAGGATGATTGGATTTTGATATAAAAATACAAAGATTTTTTTGTCTTTTTTTTTTTTTTTGCATATTGTCAAATAGGTGCAGAATATGACCAGGGATGTGATCTAACTGGATTAGAAAGGCATTTTTTCATTTCATCTTGACTTTAAGTATAATTTTGGGGTACTGTACGTGCACTTTGCTTGAGTATCTAAAATGAATGCTCTTTTATATTTTAATTTACTACATTTCAGTGAGGAATATTTTATTTTTTACTCCTCTAAATTTATTTGACAGCTGTAGTTACTAGTTACACACAAAACGTGATCATCTTAAAGAAAATGTGTTAAAAACGACACAATAGAAGCGAGAATTAGCACCATCATGACCTACTACAACAACAACAACAGTAAAATGCTTAAAGATGATCAATTATCAAAATCATTTTCTGTAGATCTAAACTAATCCTTTCAGATCAACACAACTTTACTTAATGACAACATCAAGAGCCCCACAGACGACGAGCACCAGGATGTACTGTCAGCCGAGGCCTGTAGAAATACCAGGATGTAGATCTGTTAGCATTCAGTGGCGGTGGCAGCAGGAAACTGATCTCCCCTGCAGTCCCACACTGTCAGCTATACAGACATACTCCACGGTGACACCTCTGATAATCAAAGCTTTGTCTGGGTCTTAAAAGGACGTACTTGAACAACAGCGAGACCAGAGGCCCTCTTTGCCTGTAATGGCCTTTGGACATCAATATTTAAATCTTACATCTCTGTTGTGATTAGAATGCTTGCCTTTCTCTTGTTTTTTTTCTTTCACCCCCTCTCTCTCCTGAAACAACAAGGTGGGGGTGAAAAAAAGGCTTAAATCGATGATCTTTGAGTCTAAACTAGATTCCTAAGCAGTTTGCCACTCTCAGCAGCAAGATAAGATAAACTCTCTTTGACCTGAGAGATGAAGTTGCCATGACGATCAGGGAGTCCACTTTCTCTATTGATATTTTGCTGATGTAACAACAAATGGAACCAGATCCCGCTCTTGATAATGGTGATTAATTAATACCAATATTGATCTCTACAAGCAAGAGACAAGGCTATTAACTTAAAGCAGGCTGAAAGTCAATTGTTACCTGGGGGCTCAATGGGCATCATTGATATCAAATCTAAATAAACAGGAGAGGAATACGGTCAGGGAGAGACAATACACAACACAGCAACAGCAGTTTGTCTTTGCACACATTTCTAAAATTAACATTTAGTTCACATTGGTGGCAGTTACAGTGTCTGCAAAAACACAATGGTGACAGCCTGGACCGGCGGTTATTGGAATAATAGCGGTGGAATTCAGGAAAGAGGAAGATAAAGAGGAAACTGCGCGAGGAAGTGACCTCCACCTTTCGCAGCAACCCTGCCCACATTTCACACTGCTGTCCAGGCACCGCAGGCTACGGCTATACGGCGACGGAGAAAGGGCAGGATTAGGCACCGTCAGTCCATCGCCTGCCAACCGCAGCTCATCACACACATCACACACACACACACACACACACACACACACACACACACACACACACACAGCACTGTTTTCAACAAAGGAAGCAGCAGCTGCTATACATTCCTCTCCCTATAGCTGTTGGAGCCTGTGACATAAGCAGCAATAGTAAATACTAGGGCTGTCAACGCATTAATGCAATTGATCTTTCGGAGGTTGTAGCGGGCTCAGTTTTAAAGTGAATATACATATATATGATATCAAATAAAACTAAAAAACCTAAGGAATCCATCGGTACCAACCATGTTATACTAGCTTGTCTGGTAGGAGGCCAAATAACGCTCGAAACTTGCGCAAAATTTTGGCGAGGAAAAACTGACATGGCCATATTCAAAGGGGTCCCTTGACCTCTGACCTCAAGATATGTGAATGTAAATGGGTTCTATGGGTACCCACGAGTCTCCCCTTTACAGACACACCCACTTTATGATAATCACATGTAGTTTGGGGCAAGTCATAGTCAAGTCAGCACACTGACACACTGACAGCTGTTGTTGCCTGTTGGGGGATGCAGTTTGCAATGTTATGATTTTAGCATATTTTTATGCTAAATGCAGTACCTGTGAGGGTTTCTGGACAATATTTGTCATTGTTTTGTGTTGTTCATTGATTTAAAATAATAAATATATACATAAATTTGCATAAAGCAGCATATTTTAGTATTAAACTTGACAAAATCTCCCTTTAAGGTGTATTTTGAACAAATTAAGAAATGTGCGATTAATCGCGATTCAATATTTGAATCGATTGACAGCCCTAGTAAATACTTTTTCTATACAAGAAACATTGTACTTTAGGCACAATAGAAACAAAACATTACAAGAAGATGACATTCATCTGCGTTGTTGTTTTGTGTCAAAAAGTGAGGAGGCAATCGGGGGATCCTTCAGCTAAGACGAGGCAACGGCACAAGCTGTTATTGGCAGGGAACAGATGTTTGAGGGAAAGTTGGCATTCAACAACCATTCTTCTTCTGACAGAAATCAACAAGAGAAACACGAGAGACAAGTCGCGATTGTCACCCGATGAAAGAGAAACCCTTAAATATACAGGGAGGCTGGCATGCAAACATTCTTTTTTGATTCGACACCCCCAAAACATCTGACTGCTGGTAGCTGCCAGCGTTTCGCGGGCCAACGGGGTGAAATGCGTGCGTATACGACTTCCACGGCATCAGCGCGCCTTTCCTTATATAAGAAAGCTGAGCTAAGTTGTAGTAAGAAAAAAAAAAAAAATGGACGAGGAGTCTGTTCACTAAGAGAGAAAAAAAATACATCAAGCTAACAGCTCTGCTAAAAACACATGCTCGTCGCACATACTGTACATGCAGCGATGTATACACAAGCAAACACACACACACACACACACACACACACAAATTCAGATACAGGATGTTGGCAGTCAATTCAGTAAACACTCCCCTTATCCCTTACTACTGTAATCTGCCTCTGATAAATGCCCCTCAAAGATAGAAATGTCACCTGATATGGTAAACAGTATGCTGACGTTACATAAAGTGGCCTTATGCTAAGGAGTTGGAGAGATTAACTGTAGAGCGGAGATGGGAAAAAATAGTCTCTACGATAAAAAAGAATAAAAACAGACTTTTAGCTCTCACAGGGAACCTTCAGTTCCAAACTGACTAGTTGAGAAAAGCAGGGAGCTAATTATAATAATCCAAGGGTTGTACGTACATTGTGTCAGATTTAAGATGGTGGTCAGTAGAAACAGAGGCAGAACACAATTAAAAATAACGCGTTAACGCAAATTCATTTAAACACACTCATTTCTTTAACGCAACTTAAGCGCTTTTTAGGTTGTAACGGGCTCAGTCTTATAGCTAGAATGAAGATACTGGCATCAGATTAAACTACAACATCTAAGGAATCCATCGGTACCAATCATGTCACACTAGCTTGTCGCGAAAGAGTCTAAATAACGTTCCAAACTTATGCTAAATTTTGGTTTTAGGTTTTCAAAGGGGTCCTTTGACCTCTGACCTCAAGATATGTGAGTACAGACATGCCCACTTTATGATAATCACATGCAGTTTGGGAGCAAGTCATAGTCAAGTCAGCACACTGACACACTGACAGGTGTTGTTGCCTGTTGGGCTGCAGTTTGCCATGTTATGATTTGAGAATATATTTTTTATGCTAAATGCAGTACCTGTGAGGGTTTCTGGACAATATTTGTCATTGTTTTGTGTAATTGATTTCCAATAATAAATATATATATATATATATATATACATACATTTGCATAACGCAGCATACAGTACTTGCATGTTCCCATGTTGATTAGAGTATTAAATACTATTAAATCTCCTTTTAAGGTACAAAATGTGCGATTAATATGCGATTAATCGTGATTAAATATTTTAATCGATTGACAGCCCTATATGAAATATATTAGTAAAACAATGCATCTAAGAAAATGGGATAGGAGAAGCAATATTTACCAAAGCATCACTAGTCCCTATTCCAACTTTATCCACAAGGTATTATGAGTAAAAATAAAACAAAAAGGCATTACTGTACACTGCAGTGGAGCAGCTTTACAGATGTAAGATCACTATCGCATGAGTAGATTAGGCATTTGGACAGTATGACATAGTGGTACAGTAAGCTCTGGGGACTCGTGCACTTGCCGCTCGGGTGCTGTACAAACTTACAGTAGAAGAGCAGTGTAATCACTACAGCATGGCGCCGGATGCTGGGTGGACGACCGTCGAGCATAAAGGAGGCAACATGAATTCTCAGACGGTCCATACGGAGAAGACAACAGGAGAGGGGAGAGAACACTAAGTCAGTTTAATAAGCACATTTGACATTAGACGTCCGCCCGTGGCCTCAGAGGGGCCGCTTCGATGTGTTCCCATAAACACTGGCGGAGGCACGCTCCCTACATCATCCAGATTCCCCTTTACGCCGCGAAACTTTGGGGGGCAATTTTGCAGAAAAATTACTCTGAGGGGGCCTGGTTTCAATTCAGCCTGTTCATATCTTTCCTTCCTATTAAGCATCAAAACGTTCTCCTCTCAGTACGAATAGAGGTATGGACACCAGCGGCAGCCGGGGAAAGGCGAGAGGGGGGGGGACGATTGGGTGGGGGAGGAAATGGGGGAGGGAGGGAGGGAGAAGAGAGGATATAGAGGGAGCTTGGTGGAATTCACACATCATATTACAGCAGCTAATCGCAATCCGCAGAGCATCAGCGATATTTTCATCACTCCTGTCAAATTCCACTGACCCGCCTCGGAACGGCTAACAATCTGGGCAATTTATTGGCATATTGGCACGGGGTGATAAGGCTAAAAACAACAGCAGCTAGCAGCTGGCCCTGGGAGATGAGCTGATAACATTGATATGTGCTCCCACACAAAACACCTCCACCACTATCTCCTCTTTCTATCAAACTCTTATTACAATAAAAGTGTATGGGTTTTTTTTTTTTTTCCTTGGAAAAGCAACAAGGGGAGGGGGATACAGAAAGGGGGCCAGGAATATATATTTATATATATATATATATATATATATATAAGAAAAAAGGATCAGATGTAACGTTTCGCAGAAAAAAAACAAGGGGGGAAAATACATAATTTATCACTGTATTATCGGGATATCCAGGCAGCCTAATCAAGGAGCACTGAGTGACTATTTTTTGCCTTATCATCCAAAGTGGTGGAAACGGAGAAGGAATTATCAGCCAGCTGCAGATTGCTGGGCTGGAATTTTAATGGTAATAATCGGGTTTCTGATGGTATATCTTCTCTGCTTATCTTTCCCATTATCTGGCCTTATCTCCCCAGTCATCGGAGCAAATTAATGGTGCTCTTTCAGCATCGCCTTTTTATCGCCGCTCAGAGAGCACCCAAGGGGAAAGAATAAGCAAAATATTAAAATACTGCATAAATCACAATTTTAGATAACGGCCCAATGTATGCAGGAGGAGGGGGTGTGCAGGGGTGGGGGGACTGCGCCCAACAACCTTTTTGTCCTTTAGAATGACTGTCTGTGCTGACTTTCTGTGCACTGCCTCCTCTTGCCTTTTTTTTTTCCCAGAGTTCCCGGGGTAGCAAGAGAGGATCTAGGCTCCTCGTGACCTTTTCTGTTTCTAACTAGAGCTTGATTATACGACTGCACACAGCCTCCATATTAACAAGATCTTTACACATGACATACTAATTCACACGAGGCCGGGTCACAAAGCGCGACACGAACGTTACACTTCCCTTTTTGCTCGACAACAAAATTCGGATGCGACGACGGGATTGGTCCAAAGACGAGTGTGGGCCTATCACGTCACACGTCGTCGTGCTTCTTTGTTGATTAAAAGCGGTTGCGGGTTCGTTGTGAATGCCAGCAAAAATATACAAACTCAAAGGTAGTTTCTGCAAAATAATTATTTTCATTCAGAGTTTATGGCAATTATACTGTAGCAAACTGGTCTAAACAATATTTATGCATTAACACATTTTTTTTTTAACAACACCTTTTCCCCAATAATCTAAAAAAATAAAATAATAAACTGGTTGATCTTAAAATGTTGTTTTTCAAAAAATATGAAATAAAATATATTAAATAAAAATATTAAAAATACTAATAAATCCAATTCTCTTTACCTAAAAAAGCAAGGAATAAATTCTGAACCAGATTGTATTAAAAACTTTTTTTAAACGTACGATTCATAAATATTTAAGAGGTGAAACAATAATAATTGGGTGTAAAACAAAACATGGCGACACACACAAATGTCTTGTGTCGCCGAATCTGTGTCACACAAATGTAATAAGAGCTCTTGTATACCAACATTGCACATGTCCTCATGCATGGGAGCTCACAGACACACACACACATGCAAACACACACACCCACACATGGACACACACATCCAAATGTTGCCTTGTAGTTGTGAATTCTCCACAATATGTCAAAGCACAGATAAACAGTATCATGAGCACAAGACAAATCAGTGTTTGTGGTTTGATATTTGATATTTTGACCCCAGAGTAACCACAGTTTTGCTTTTAGCCTGTTAACAACAGCAGCAGCAGCAGCTAGGAGTACCAGCATACAGTGGATCAACACACACACACACACACTGACTGTACACACACTCAGACGTCAGCTGGATCTGTGAAAGTGTGTTTATGTCCATGTGCTTGTGTATGTGGGCGTTGGTGTAAAAAAAATCCCCACGTATTTAAGAATCATCTACAGGCTCTTTAAAATCATTTAAATTATGAAAAGTTGTTTAAAAATAAATCATAAAAAATACATTTATCATTACTAAAAATTCCACAATGTGACACACTTTAGAATTATGTGAACCACGAGGCTATACTTAAAAATGTTATATTTCTCTGCCTTAAAAAACAAATAATATTCCTCTAAATTTCAGTTTAAATTCCCATCTAAATTTGAAAATCAAGATCAACACTTTCCCCAGAGAAATTATGGAATATAACTCAATTAAATAAAAATTAAAAGATGACATAACTTGACACACTTTTACTGCCATACCACGAGGTACCCTCAATATTTATACAATATGTCTGGGCTTTACTGTGAAGTTTGAAAAAAGTGTATGTGTGTGTGTATTTATGCACACACACACACACACACACACACACACCTGCAAGTGTGTAAGTGGAAAAGGGGGGAAAAAATGGTGTGTGTGAGAGACACACGTGTGTGTGCTACAAATAAAAATAATAGCATTATAATTCAAAAACAGATGGGGCCTTTTAAAGCAACACACAGATTCAGTGTGTATTATAATGTAGAATTAATGGGGATTAATTGGCATAATAAAGAGCAAACCAGTCTGATGCACAATTTTTTGGGATGAAAACTACAATAGTCACATGAAACAAACAAGAAAATAAGTTATTTTTTGCTACAACTTGGCAGCAGCAGCAGCAAGCAGGGAAACTTTTATACTCCGACAGCACCGTGGGGTTTGGGTTTTGTAAAGCAGCTCTTACCAAAAACACAACATGTATATGTACGGAGGGAGCGTGTGTATGAAACCGTGACAGGCAACACATGAGCTGCTGCTGCTGAATCAGCCTCAGCGTGGTGGTCACTATATCATTACAATATACAGCAAACTCTAAGAAGAAGAAGCTCGGAGACGCGGTGCGTAAAGCGGCTAGACGACATTTACAGGAGAGAAGAAGAAGAAAATAAAAGGCAAACTTACGTTTGATCTGCCTGGGGTTGCTCTGCTTCCTTCGGGACATGCCTGCTGTGCGGCTGGTCAGTGAATCCAGGTGTAGTACTGACAGATCGATAGGTTCTGGTTCATCCAAGCAGCCGGGTTTGGGTTTTTTTGTGTGTGTCTGATGGAAATTGGGAAAGAAAAAGAAGAAGAAGAAGGGGGGCACCGGCACTTTTTACGCACAAGTCTATCGTTCCGTCTGTCTTTCCTTTATCTTTCTCGTTTCTCTGGCTCTGGCTCTGGCTTTCTCTTCCCCCCCCCCCTCTCTCTCTTTCTCTCTCTCTCTCACACACACACACAATAATACACACCCTCTCTCTCTCTCCTTCTCTCTCTCTCCTCTCTCTCTCTCACTCTTCCTCAGCACCGTGCTCTCCGTGATGATGATGAGGAGGCTGCGCTTCGCCGCGATCCGCACGGACTGACTGGGGAGGTGAAAGCGTTTCGCGCTTTTGTTTGAAGATAAGGTTTGTTCCTCCCCGGGTACCGTAGCCGCAGCTCCGGTGAACTTCACTTGATCCACAATTACTTTAACTTCCACTTATTAATTAGCGTCGCCCTTAATTAGCGCCAGTTTTTTTTTGTGGGGGGGTAAATATGAACTGAGATGGAGACAAACTGAGCATCAGTATCATCAGGACACAGTCACAATATAATAATAAAAAAAATCATCCCACTCGCTTTTATCTCAGGTAAACATTTTTTCTCACACCTTTTATTTTTTAAAGCACCTATTTTTTTTTAATTATTATTACCCATCATCATTGTGCTGCTTTAAATGATGTTCAAGATTTTCATCCAAAAAAAGAAAGAGAGAGATTTGTAGAGGAGAAGCCCTCCACTGTTGCACCATGCGGAGTAATTTAATACAGCATGTGGTCCTCCTCTTATCACCAACAAATCTGAACCTATATTGGTTAAATACACCAGGATCAGCTCAGGAGCAGCTCGGCCACTCATTCCCCCATAATGCACTCTGAGAGTTGATCTGGATTGAGGTGCCATGACCTCAAATGGCTTGACCTCTTGGCCAAAACACTGAAAGAAGTAACCTGGTGTTAGATTTTTTTAAATACACACACACACAAACACATTTTCTACTACAGTATTGAACATGATTATACAGTATATATAAAAGTCTGGTGCATTCTCTAAAATAAAAATGCGCCCAATCTTTTTACTGTAAAATATATTCAAATGAGCAAACAGTGGATTTCAAGTGAGGGACTCTGCTTTTTACGCTTTGTTTATTTATCAATATTTGATAAACTGTCAATCAGAGTGTTTTTTTTTCTTTTCCTACAAATTAGTCTGCATATATGGACGGGGAAAATATTCAGAATATTTAAAGAGAGAGAGAGAGAGGAAACGAGAGCCTTCAAATCATTCCGATTTCGACTGCCATGTTCTGAATAGTTGCCCAAACTGGAAATCACTCTCTTCAATTAGCCAGTTGGACTGCCAAGGAAGACAAGCAAGTGGCCTGTGAAATTATCTTGTAACCCAATTCCACAACTTTGGAATGGAGTCCTGAAACTACAGAATAATTTATGTGGCAGACGGGTCAGCGGCGGTTCACCTTGAGGAGAGCATCTGTCTTGTTGCGAGACTCCTTGGTTTGTCTCCTCCTGCGTCCCCCCCCACCCACCACCACCACCGCTGTCCTCCTGTGGCTAAAGTTTTCTCTTATTTTCTGTCTTCTTCACATACAGCTTTAGTCCAAACACAGTTATGTCATGGGACAGTGGTATTCATAAACCATGAATCATTTCAATATCTCAGCTTTGTCACACTGACTGTACACACTCCGAGAGTTTCTGTTAAAAAAATTAAAGAATGACGATGTACTCAAAACAAAGAAAAACTGTTCAATAAAAAAATTAGGGAAGCACTGATCCAACTTTTTCAGTCCCGATAGCGATACCTGGGCTTTGGGTATCGGCCGATACCGAGTACCAATCCGATGTTTAATTAACAAGCTGTATGCCTCACTGTGTGGAAGAGACTTGGATCATTCTTTTACGTATAACGTCAGGCAGGACTTAAACATTACTTTCCTAACTTTGTACAACAAAATTTAACAAATAAATACATAAATATAAATTTACTGAATTGTTATTTATTATTAAAATAATACATAATATTCTTATTATAAATAATAATAATAATAATAATAATAACAAATCTTCAAAATTAAGAGGAATTACAATTCAAGTGTAAACCTTTTATTGTTGCAACAAATTGGTCAAAACTTCAACAGTAATTAAAATTCCAGTATATAATGTATATAAACAGAATTGAATTGACTAGATCGAACCTGTTGTCACTGATACCCAATCCAGCTATTTGAGTCAGTATCAGCTCGATATCCAATCCGGTATCGGTGCATCCCTAAAAAAAAATAATTACAAAAATTAAATTCAAGAGTTTTTTTTGTGTTTTCCTGTCATACAAAATCAACACACACAATAAAAACTCCCCAAAACCCACAAGTAAAATTACACTGCCACTGCCTATTAGGAGGTTAAAATAAAGCCACCCCACTCACTCTCTAAAATTACCATGCTAAACATCCATAAATAGAGTTTACTGGCCATATTAGGAACCCAGCACCAAAATCAATAATGATTTGTGGTAAGAGCAACAACATGGTGAGAGAGGGGAGTCAAATTGCCAGCTGAAGATTAATTTAACGCCACTCCTAAATCCTCTGAGACTGGAGCGTGCTTCTTCTCTGCTGTTCCTGAGCCCCAGTGGCTTGTTTGAAGCCGTCTCTGATTGACAGGTACAAATCTGCGAGAGGAAGAGAAAGCTTTTTTTTTTTTTTCTCTCACTGCTCAGACCAGATGGTTGTGATAATTAACATGATACTGTTTCCATCGCAGGGGAAATCACTGACACAAGGTTGGTCATATTAATAGGTTAAGGTATACTGTATGCTGCCGGGACGCTGCGCAGAGCACTCCCATAATCTGATTACAGGGGTAAAGGTTGATTTAATGCGCTAAATCATTTGATTAGAACTGCCAAGTCACATTTGGGGAACGCCATTCAGTGTTTGGGGGCAGTGGAGGTGGGCTGTCTGGTGGCTTCATCATGTTCATTCTTTAAGAAAATATGCTTTAGAACAAAAGGTGCTCGTACGGCTCGTTGGTATGCCCAAAAGTCTTTTTGACTGAAGACACGTCAGCATGTCTGAGGACCGTATGTCTCACTCAGAGTCTGAAAATATATTTTTTGTGAGAGTGACATGTTGATATTAAATAATAGATAAAGTTTTGTAGACTGATGCGATTATTTATTGACAGCTCTGTCACAAGCAATGGCTTTTTTTTTCATGTTTAAGAAGAGGGTGGAGTGGATGTGTTTTCTTCACTTTTTCCTGCATTTTACAGTTAATTTATAAAAGGGAATTTCATAATTTGTGTCAATAAACATGTTGTTGTAGCTTAATCTAGGTGGCATGGTGCCATCCTGGCATAAACTCATAATTTATACCCTTGTTAACAGTATACAGTAGTAAGGGACTGTACAAAAATTAGTTGGATGCAAATGAAAATGCAAGACCCTCCATAGTATTATTAATTTTCTTTGCACCCTCCCTCCAATATGTTAAAATATGACACTATTGAATTTGTACTCAATATGCCTTTAATAAGTACAAGTGTACAAAGTATTTCAGATGTTGTAATTTAGTTTAAACCGAAATGAATAATGATTTTCACATAGCTACCAAATCGCGTAAAAGGAGTGGAATTAGCAATGACAAAAATTATGGAAAACATAATAAAATGAGGTGTTTGTATACTGAATATTCCAGCTGTTCTTTATTTTTCAAACAACAGCTGTCACTGTCATTTTGTATGACACATTTAACTTTACTGTAGTTCTTTTTCCTGTTGAGACGCACTCTTTGGAGATATAACGTTATAACAAAGATCCACATGTATACTGTTTCACAAAACTGGCATATTGATTCTATTTGATGAGCAAAATAAACCCCTAATACAGAGATGACATTGTTGTCCTCGGGTAGCAAAAATCACCTTTATGACCTGTGGCACACACCAAATAATCCAAGTTTTTGATATAACTACTTATCTTTTTTTCTGTTCTAAAGAAGAACAAAATATAATCTAACTCTGGGATGAGAAAAAGTCAAAAAGCCCTCCCCCCCCAAAAAATGTTAGTACTCTCCCTTCAGAAAAAAAGAAGATAAATATATAAACCTCCGCGTTTGGACTCCTATTCATTTTCATACAGTCCCTAAATGATGTGATCGCATCCTGACAGCGTTACAACACTATAGTAAAGTTTTAAATGATCTTCCTGTGCAGTAACTTCACCAGGTGTTCCCAGTGGTTAAACATAACATCCCAGTATTGTGTTGATTTTTTTTACGACGATCCTAAACTGAATTATTGCCGTAATAACAGCTGCGTTCTTCCCTCTTGCACTGTTTAAGTGAGCTGCTGTGCTGACCGGGTAATGTCACAGGGAGTCTGGCATGACAAATTACTGGGTTTATTTTTTTATTTTTTTATTTAAGGCGATCACACATGTCCAGTGGCACTGGGAGTGACAGCCGTCGGTTGGACGGGGACTCCATCTTTAAAGAGCAGCCTCAGCAGCTCAGCTTGGACATCGGTGTTATGAGTTTGCCTGCTGTGGTGTCACCCTCTGGCTGTTGGGGATTGGTTTGTCTCCAGAGGATGTGAGATCTATGTGTGTGTGTGTGGAGTATAGAGTGATGTGGGGTGCAGGGTGGCTGTGACACATACTGTATATAACTGTTCAGGTCCTCAATGTATAAATATATATATATATATATATATATTATTATATTATATATATTATATATATTATATATATATATATATTAGGGTGGTCAATCGATTAAAATATTTAATCGTGATTAATCGCAAATTAATCACACATTTTGTATCTGTTCAAAATGTACCTTAAAGGGAGATTTGTCAAATATTTAATACTCTTATCAACATGGTAGTGTGCAAATATGCTGCTTTATGCAAATGTATGTTTATATTTATTATTGGAAATCATTTAACAACACAAAACAAAGACAATATTGTCCTGAAACCCTCACAGGTACTGCATTTAGCATAAAATATATGCTCAAATCATAACATGGCAAACTTCAGCCCAACAGGCAACAACAGCTGTCAGTGTGCTGACTTGACTATGACTTGCCCCAAACTGCATGTGATTATCATAAAGTGGGCATGTCTGTAAAGGGGAGACTCGTGGGTACCCATAGAACCCATTTTCATTCACATATCTTGAGGTCAGAGGTCAAGGGACCCCTTTGAAAATGGCCATACCAGTTTTTCCTCGCCAAAATTTAGCGCAAGTTTGGAAGTTTGGAAATTTAACCTCTTTCTTGACAAGTTAGTATGACATGGTTGGTACCAGTGGATTCTTTAGGTTTTTTAGTTTCATGATACCAGTATCTTCACTATAGTTTTAAAACTGAGCCCGCTACAACCTCTGAAATGATCGATTGCGTTAATGCGTTACAGAAATTAGTGGCGTCAAACAAATTTGTGTTAACACGTTATCGCGTTAACTTTGACAGCCCTAATTATTATTATCTTATACTATATTATATATATATATATATATAGTATAGTATAAGAGAGAGACAGAGAGAGAGACAGGGGAAAAAAGAGAAACACACCTAGGAACTGAAACAGAAAGTTGTTAAGCGCCAAAGTATAGCTGAGCAGTTTTTATATTGTTTTTGCATAATATCCCATAATTCTTTGTCCTTTTCTATTCAAGTGTGTGTCCTTGAATGCCTTGCATGTAGCCCTGCATCCCAATGCTGAAATCCACCATTTAAAAAAGATCTTGCTTTACTCTTAGCAAGGAAAGCACCCCTACAAATGACATAACACTACGTTAATGTGACTTTTAAAAGCTATAATGTGGAGTTGCTGTTGTCTGTCCTGGGTAAGAAGATGCTGGTGCTGGTTGTGGCTGAATGCTCCAGCTCTCCAGCACCCCCACCCTCCACCCCCATCTATCCATCCATCCATCCATCCAGCCAGCAGCTCCAGCAGCAGTGAGCAAACAGATGTCTGAGAGAGTGCCCACTCTCGCTGGCCGGGCTGCCAAAACCACCCGCGGCCCTGGAGGCCTCAGCGCCAGCTCTTTCCAGGGAGGCTTCACTCTCCGCACCGCCATCCAGTACCCCTTCCCTCCCCAACCTCCTTCCCATCCCTTCTTCCGTTTACCAGGGAGATATAGCATAACATGCAGCGCGCTTTGAAACAAAGCACAGCGAGCAAAAAATGAAAAACAAAAAAAAACGACAGACGACAAAAACGACAAAAAAGTCGGAACGTTCAAAAATATGAAATCAAAATGCCACACATCCCCAGAGCATCTTAAGATTACACCAGAACGTTTAAAGTCCAGGCAAGTGATGGAAACACTAAAAGAGGGCGGGAATGAACACACTATGCTCCTCCCATTGGGAGTGTGTAAATCTGTAAATAAAGGCTTTTGGTAGAGGAGGGGGGGGGGGGGAGGAGAGAACCACGGGGCAGTATATTCTTACTGCTAATCTCACTGTCTTTTTATGTGGTCAAAAGCTGAGATTGCAACACCTCCGGGGGATAACCAGCGAGTCCTTTTATGGATTAAAATCATAAATATCCGTACTCGTTTCAAGGAGTTTCACTTCTTAAAATAATAATGTTGCATTATTAAAGGAGTGGAGAAATTGATCTGACAGTGGAAGGTGAGGGAATGCAGCCTGTAGAATGAATTCATCCATCAATGAGTTTCAGTGGGAACCTTTAACATTAAACCAAAATTACCTTTTAATAGTCAATTCTGAAAAAATAAGCTCCATTTCTACTATACATTTGCAATTTTTAATAATACTTTTATGAATATATAATTAACTATTCAATTATAAAGTCAGACAAAGGGAACTGATGACTCTTGTTTCCTGTTTTTAACGTACGTTTTACCCTGTAGGGACAAAGGTGAAAGAGTGGACGGGAAGTAATGTTTGAAAAATGATTTGTCAGTTCTCAGATGTTCGCTGCTGCATAATATAGACTACTTCTCCATCACGTCTAATTATTTCCTATCACGTGAAACCTCTGTGTAAATATGTAATTCCTGCATACACTGAGTGAATGCATTTTTTTTTAACTACTGTATGCCTAGCCTGCAAAACACCACATTCTGACATAGGTCAGAGATCCAGAGTGCTGCAAACAGAAGTAAACAAAAATAAAGAGAACCAATTTGATCAACTTACACAATCAGATTGTCAGACCTTCACTGTCTACAACAAAAAAGTAATCACAATTTTGATCATCTCTACCTGAAAATTTTTGAGTTTGTCAAGGCATTTCATGGAAAATTAACTTTCTTAAATCAGGCTTAAAAAATAAATCACACAGCTCACACATACAGTAAACTGTTGTTCTTGAATATTTCTTCCCTGGCCCGGAGGAAGAATTCCAACTGTGCAACTAAAGATATTTAGCTTCTAAGATAAGCTGGTATTTTGATTGTGAACGCTGAATCTATGGCTACAACAAACAATTATTTTCGTCGATTAGTTTCTCGATTAGTTTCTTGATTAATCGATTAGTTGTTTGGTCTATAAAATGTCATAAAGTGGTGTCAAAAAATGTGGATCAGTGTTTCCCAAAGCCCAAGATGACGTCATCAAATGTCTTGTTTTGTCCACGACTCAAAGATACTCAGGATCATTGTCATCTTGTGTTCCTATTACTCCCCGCATTCTTCTTCTTTTCTCATTTTTTGCACCTTGACCCACCTCACAATTCTCTCAACATGTCGATTTTTTTTTTTAAGTTTTTAAGTCTCCCATGAGCTTGGTTCACTTGACACCTGATCTGACTCTTTTACCTTATATATAAAGTAAATTAGCAACATAAAAATATCCTTAAAATTATCTCTGCAAAGTCTTCAATACAACTATTAGGGCTGCAACTAACGATTATCTTCATTGTCGATTATTCTCTCGATTAATCGATTAGTTGTTTGGTCTATAAAACGTCAGGTAATGGTGAAAAATGTCAATCGATGTCGAGTGTTTCCTTGTCCTCAAATATCTTGCTTTGTCCACAACTCAAAGATATTCAGTTTACTGTCATAGAGGAGTAAAGAAATTAGAAAATAATCACATTTAAGAAGCTGGAATCAGAAAATGTAGACTTTGTTTTCTTAAAAAATTACTAAAACAGATTAATCGATTATTAAAATAGTTGAGATTAATTTAATAGTTGACAACTAATCGATTAATTGTTGCACCTCTAGCTGAATCCAATATACAGAGACTTCATTCATTTTTACAGAGTTTATGATATCTATAATTTATCTAGTGAATATTATTTATACATATATGAAATCTTTCTTTAATACTAGCACAATGCAAAGTAAAGCAGCTGTTCTCATCTAACTCTGGCTATAAATCATCAGTTAAAATGTGTGTTACATTATAAGTGACACTACAGCTGTTTGTGTCCATTCAATATATCACAGTTTGTATGTAAGTCAGACGTTTGTGTCCAAATAACATATTTGCTGCTGTATACATGAGCACCTCGTGTGTTCTGACATCCTCTGATTTAATATTATTCATTTTTATGAGGTCAAGTAAATTATATTTGATATGTGTAGCTGATTTTTTTCCCCCTCCCCTCCCTTTTTCCTATATGTGCATGAGTAACTGAGGACCCACATCTAAACGCAGCATTATAATACAGTCTGTTGATGTATTTTATAAGTGTGTCTGCTGGTTTATTACATATGCAGAGGCATCAGTGCACAGCAAAATGGAAAAATGCATCAATATATTCAGAGAAAAGGCAGGCCGTAGACAGCTCAGAAAATAAATCTACATCTGCCAGGCTCCATGCAAACAGCAGAGCCATCCTTAATGGCGAAACCATCGATGAAAAACAGATAAAAATATTAAATATTCAGACATTCCTTTCAGCCAGTATCAAAAGCGTCCAGATGTGAGGAGCTGAAGTTGTTATCACGACTCCAACGACAGGCATTGAAAGAAATTCCTCTGAATTTCCAACCATATAAAAGTATTTTATGCCATGCAAATAAATGGTAATTTTTGACTATGGAGGGGGAAAAAAACATGCCAATAAACCCTATCATTTGGGACTAAAAAATTCCACAAACAGGAGATACTTTCAATTTGCTTTGCCTGTCTCCCCGCGTTAGATGCCTGCGATTGCCGCGAAATTAATCCATTTAACAATCTGTGGCTTAAATTTGAGGATTTCCAGTTTTTTTTTTTTCCCCGAATATCAATAAGTTCCAATTGAAGAGAGGATTCTTTTGCAATTCAGGCATGTGCGGGCGATAACGGCAGAGTTGGCATGAAGAGAGGCAAAGATGGATTAATTATGCAGAGAACATGGAAATTCTGCTTATCATCGCTTAGCAAAGGAGCCCAGCTCACATAATCAGAAAACGAGGATGAAAAAAAATAACAATGCAATGGCACCTTCCAGCCCATCATCTTACAAGTTAGATTTTTCCCTGTAATTAAAAAGTAACATACAATTATATTCATATCTCATATGCAGACTATGAGTGGGTGTATATTAAATAATTGCATTGGGATATAAGGGTTGATGTAAGAAAGAAGAAGTTTAAAAAAATCTTGTCTCACAGGGGGGATAGCTCCCCTGGGTTGGATTGAACTACTTAGAAACTGGAAACTTAAATTATCTTTGGAAAACAAAAGACAAAGGCTAAAGAGAGAAGACTGCTGTATTTTACTTACTTGTGTTTCTTTTTTTTTTTTTAAACGTGCACTTGGTGCGTTTTTGCAAACAAGAATAATAACGTCTAAAGGCAGTTCTGGTAAATCCCCTCTGAGGATGTATGATATGGAAAGATATATATGCTGCATTTTGTTTCTCATTTCATGTCGTCTTCAGATTTCGCCATCACAGTTTATGCATTCCAGGGTGTTCGAGGAGCTGCGTTCAGCCTGCCAGTTCTCTGCTAATATGTGCTGGGCTTATGCTTGCATTTTCTCTTATTCCTTAGCAGATTAAACTATTAATGTTGTACAGTTAGTAGGTTACAAACAGGCGAGAGGTTTAAGACCTCATTTTCTGAGACACCTCTGGTAAAAAACAAACATTAAGGTCAAAAGGTTAATGCCATAGCAGCCATCATGTAAGTTGGATTTACAAGCTTACACTGTAAAATGTCAAAATGTTGGGTGAGGAGACTGACGGCTGCCTTTGTCCCTCACATGCTTCTGCAGAAATCTGTCAAAGATCTGGCTAATGAGGGTTACAAGCCCTTTGTGTTGGTGTATAATGTTGCATCTTCACAGTGCTTAATAAGAGCACTGAAAACCATACATCACATCCAGCAGTGAAGACTCCAATTAGCAACGCGGGATGGAAAACACATAAGACGTGTCATGTTTTGTTTTATTTTCAAGTCAAAAGTTTAGGGGTGGGGAAAAACATCGATTCAGCAAAGTATCGGTATATTTTGCATGTCAATATTGTATCGATACACGGATGTCAAGTATCGACCCTTTATTATATAAACTATTACAATCTGCTGGCCGCTATTCTGTCTTGTAATGGACTCAGTTTTAAAGATAGAGTGTAGATACTCATACATCATATGAAACTACAAGACATAAGGAATCCATCGGTACCAACCATCTCATTTTAGCTTGTTGGGAAGAAGGCTAAATAACACTCCAAGTTTGTGCAAAATTTTGGCGAGGAAAATCTGGCATAGCAATCTTCAAAGGGGTCCTTTGACCTCTGGACTTAAAATACAGTAAGTGAATGAAAACTCGAAGATGAACAGTGTGAAAACTGTATCAGATAAACCAAATGTTGATAATTAATATATAGTTAATCACGATTAATCGCAAATTAATCGCACATTTTTCATCTGTTCAAAATGTACCTTAAAGGGAGATTTGTCAAGTATTTAATACTCTTATCAACATGGGAGTGGACAAATGTATGCAAATGTATGTATATATTTATTATTGGGAATCAATTAACAACACAAAACAATGACAAATATTATCCAGAAACCCTCACAGGTACTGCATTTAGCATAAAAACATATGCTCAGATCATAAAATGGCAAACTGCAGCCCAACAGGCAACAACAGCTGTCAGTGTGTCAGTGTGCTGACTTGACTATGACTTGCCCCAAACTGCATGTGATTATCATAAAGTGGGCATGTCTGTAAAGGGGAGACTCGTGGGTACCCATAGAACCCATTTACATTCACATATCTTGAGGTCAGAGGTCAAGGGACCCCTTTGAAAATGGCCATGCCAGTTTTTCCTCGCCAAAATTTAGCGTAATTTTAGAGTGTTATTTAGCCTCCTTTGCGACAAGCTAGTATGACATGGTTGGTACCAATGGATCCCTTAGGTTTCATAGTTTCATATGATACCAGTATCTTTACTTAAGCTTTAAAACTGAGCCCACTACAACCTCCGAAAGATTGAATGCGTTAAAGAAATTAGTGGCGGAAAAACAAATTTGCTTTAACTTTGACAGACCTAGTTATGATATAAAATATTAACGTCTTAACAGTCCAACGGCTGCTATTTTGTCTTTCATAGGTTGTAGCGGGCTCAGTTTTAAAGCTACAGTGAAAATACTGGCATCATATGAAACTAGAAAACCTAAGAAATCCATTGGTACCATGTCATGTTAGCTTGTCGGGAAGAGAGCTAAGTAACGCTTCATTTTTATGAGAAAAAACTGGCATGGCCATTTTCAAAGGGGTCCCTTGACCTCTGACCTCAAGATATGTGAATGAGAATTCTGAGATGAACAGAGTGAAAACTGTATCTTATTAGATAAAACAGATGTTGATGAACTGCATAATTTGCAGTTGAAAAAAAGTCATAAAACACAATATACTGTATCTTATCGCAATACTCAGCATATCGCAAAATGTTTCAAATTGCTAGGCTCGTAGGGCGACTTAAGTATCGTGATAATATTGTATCGTGGGGCCTCTGGTGAGTCCCACCCCTACAAAAGTTCCATCTCAAGTCAAAGGGGAGTGAGTATATTACAGCGTCTATATGTGATTCAGACTCGTTCCAGCTTCTAGTTACATGCCTTTAGTAAATTATGGATCCACTCTAGCATCTATATACCCCATCTTGATTTTTTTTTCAACTGACCCCAACAAGCCAAATCCTTTGGAACTTCTCGAATCTGTCTTTTTTTATCCTCAGATAGCTTTTCCAGTTCACTTGCAGATTGCGGCAGCCTTTCAGACGGCTGCACCTGTTGCTGGAGCCTTGATTTCGCTTTTTGATCAGAGGACCCTTCTGACAAAAGAGGGAAAGAAGAGGCTGAAGAAAAGGGAGAGGCGAGAGAAAAGATCCTTATCGAATGCTCTCCACCGGACAATGAATTCCCCCCCCGCCATTCAAATGTATCTGCAGAATGCTTGAGTGATTCATTACAGCAGATTCTGAAGTGTGACAATGGACCTCAGAAATGAGTGATGGTATCTTTTTGCTGATTTCATTTCCCTGATCCTTCTTATCCCCCCTGGCCTGTGTACCTCTATTAATTAGAAAGTAGGGATTTCCACTCATCAACTGATGGGTTTCATGCTCTGCTCTGTCACAAATCTCCTGTCCACGCTATCTCTCTCTCCTCCCAACCCACGGCTGCTTTGGAATGTACATACTCCTCGCTCCGGCTTCAATCTCAGCTGCGAGTCAGGGTGGCTTTGGCGATTCATAAATATTTATAAACCGATTAAGAAAGAATAATAAAGTTATAAGACAGTGGTTGGTTACCCTTGAACAGCGCTGTGGATGACTTCCTCGGAGGGGAAATGTGATCATCCCTACTGCCGCTTCATTTCGCTGCCGATTTTTATTAGGAAATCCTCCTTCCTCACTGTTTTGAACATAGAGGCTATTAGTTTATTATTTCATCACGCACTTGAGCAACCTCATGAAACAATTATTAATATGAAATGTATAATTATTAGCTGCCATATGGTCAGGGGGATTCATAAACGTGCAGCTAAAGTGTAGCAGTATTGGAAAGTAACAGCAAGGTGATGATGTCAAATGACAAATGAATGACATTTTAGCCCTTGTATTTTGTTGACGTTGACCTCATTATTTCTCACTACCGAATGAAAATTATATTGCAAAACCGAGTATTTTATTCCCTTTTTATTCCCTTCAAGATGCAAAATCGCGAAGCTTTTGTGTTTTCGCGAAACGGCGTTGTTGTGGCGGCGCGGCGAATTTCGATGTTTCGACACGACACAGGAGGCTGTTGTAACTTGACTTTACATGATCCGATCTGCCCCAAATTTCACAAGCTGGATAAAAGTCCAGGCCGGAAGACATGCTGTATATGTGCCATTATGAGTGACAGTCATAGCGCCACCTACAGGAAACAGGAAGTTGTTGTAAATTGACTGTACATTGTCCAATCTGCCCCAAACTTGACATGTTTTATAAGAGTCCTGGCCTGAAGACATATACGTGCCATTATGAGTGATAATCATAGCGCCACCTACAGGAAGTCTTAAACGCCATGCACTCCACGCAGAAAATACCCTCTAACTGTTGCGTGCAGTGTCCGACTTTCATGTAAATGCAAAGCGACGAGGGCCCGTTCAACGCTGCTTACAGCTTTAATTGTCATTGTTTTGTGTTGTTAATTGATTTCCAATGATAAATATATACATACATTTGCATAAAGCAGCATATTTACCGACTCCCATGTTGATAAGAGTATTAAATACTTGACAAATCTCCCTTTAAGGGACATTTTGAACAGATAAAAAATGTGTGATTAATTTGCGATTAATCGTGATTAAATATTTTAATTGATTAACAGCTGTAGTTCATTTACAATAGCTTACATATCATTTTAGAGGCCAATGCATTATTGTTTTTTTTGCTGATAATATATTGGTGTGTCATAACAGAGATGGCAATCAGTACTGACTTCTATTTGAGTGTGTGTAATCTCTGCTGGAGCTGATATCTAGAATCAGAGGAAATGTACTCCAGGGTATTCATTTCATTTGAGCTTTTTTTTTTTTTAAGTAAGTGTCGGATAGCTAATTAGGATTTTGATAATGTGACAAATCTCAGAGCGGTACTTATCTCCTTCTACAAAACATCTCATAAAATAAATAATAACAACAGCGTTGATGAGAAGAAAAAAAGTTCACCGCTGCAAAGTAAAAAAGATTTGCCATCAGAGCAAAACGACACATTGCGTAGTTCCCAAAGCAGCTCTCGCTTAGGTTTTTAGGGACAGTGTGACTCTTGAAAGTGCCATTAATTATTAATGATACCCGGCACAGCTGAAATGGCCAATTTCCCTGTTGTCTCTATGACTAGGAGGGTGCTTGAGGGCGAAGACCTGCAATTAGCTGTTATATGTGGGTGGCCGTTCTAGACAGCATCAACTCTTGTTAGTAGCATGACTGCAGAGGAAAGGAGACTGAACCCCAAGACTAATTATCCTTTCCCTCTCCCTTAAATATGAAGACATTAAAGTTGATTAGTCTTTCTAATTAGGTTATGCTTTTTGATACCACTTGTGTTTTTTTGCTTCTGGCTTTTATGTATGATAATCTCTTTTTTGCATACTTGCCTACAAAGTTATTCCATTGTAGTCGCACACACTGGCATCACAAAAGTGGAGACAGGAGTCTGTATTCCCATGTCCGTGTGTGTAGTAAATACCTTGTATTTGGCTGTTTTTTTTTCTTGCGAAAATACTGGGCATTTTTGGAATATTTCAGCACGTGAAGAAGTCGTGTGTGATGTTCCTCTGGAACAAAAGGAACAGTAGGTCGACTTGTACGCGTGTTGAGTTTACAGAGAGATGAAACCACAAGAGCCACTTAACCCGAGATGCTGCTTTCAAATAACAGCTAAATCTGATATGCCAACCCCTCTCCCCCCTTTTGCGACGGCACACAAGGACATGACTGGGCAGAAAAAGGAGAGTCCTCGTCTGTAAGATTAGGTTTGGCAACTCTACTCCTCTCCTCTGGATGTCAGATCAGCAGAGTAAATTATATTGAGATCCTCTCAGAGATGACAGATGAAATCTGTCTCTTTGGGCTTGACGCGGAGCTGCAGGTGATACATGATATGTGATAAGGCGGTGATGTCACGGCCGCAGGTGGCTCCCCCCCACTCCTCCTCCTTCTCCTCCTCATCCTCCTCCTCCCCACGTCCCCTCTACTTGTGTGGAAAATGGCAGCACTGTGAGCAGCTCACAGAGAACTTTTATCTCTCCCCATCTGTGTGGTCTCAGGCGCGATGATCTTGGACTCCAGCCATCTCAACCTTCATGCCATTTAAGAAAAAGAAAAAACTAAGGGGGGGTGGGGAGGAAGGGGCGGCACGATGGAGAGAAAAGAGAGGGAGGAAAAGGGAGGAGGGTGAAGAAGGCTGTCTGATCCTGCTTTCAAGTTTGAGGGCAAGCAAGCAGCTGTTTGACATGTTTTTGTTGGGCATTTAGCTAAATTTAATTTAACTATCACTAATCACTTTGCCTCATACCTTGTATTTATATCTAGTTATTTGTGGTATCCTGCGTATATTAAAGTTGTATGTTAATCTGTTCTTATTTATATGAGGCTTTGCCTTGAATGTGTCTGTCCTATAACTAGGGCTGTGTATTGGCAAGAATCTGGAGATACTATACTTGTGGTTGACTACTTGCGATACATTGCGATCTTTTTACTCTAATTTTCGGAAAACTGTCATAGTATAAAGAACACACATAAGCCATGTGCATAAAATCTGAGTAAAAAAGTTTACTTTTTTAATCAATCAGAACATTGGGATCTGCATTTGCATTTATCACAGTCCCTGTAACATCCAACATCATAGCACTATACTTTGAGAGGACTATTTCAACTCTTTATCCATTATCTTTCAATAACTATTTTGCAGAGGTGAATTTTATTGGTGGGAATTTTCTTTTGTCTTCTATATGTGCAATCAAAGTAATGATGTTAACAAATAAATCAGACAATGCACAGGCAAATGAAGTGATCTGCCCACAGTTGTGGTCTTTGACTGGTCTTAAAATAAAATCCTGAGTCCACTTTGTCTGAGGCCGAGACAAGACCGAGACAATATGCGGTTGATTTAGAGACAAGACAAGACAAAAAGTAGTCTTGAGATCGGTCTGCACTAGTGCTTCAAGGCCTACAAGAGACACCAATTTGTAATCCTATTTGTGTGTTTATTTTCCTCCTCACATACACACATATGTGGATTTATATTATTTAATGAAATCACAATTTCTATTTTTGTAGTTGAGTTGGTTGAGTTTACCTGAGTTAGTTAAAGCCCCCTGGCTGGTGCAGGAGTTGGTTTGAAATCACTGCTTTAGAGGGTTAAACACAAGAAACAAGGATATAAATATCTACATTTAAAGTTACTTCTAGTGCAATCAAATGAGATATGAAGCACAAAAGGAGCAATCAAAAATAAGATGTGTTAAAAAAAAAGAAAAAAGAAGTGGAGTTAAAGTGGTTAATGGCTTCACCCAGTGCTAGAACAGAAGGGAGGGTATTTTCTTGCCAAGCCTTCCTGAACAAACAGGTACGCCTGTACTTCTTGATAGGGACATCTTCACACCGCAGACACTGAGTGGAGCTTGAAGGACTTATCATTTTGAAATGAGGAAAAAGTAAATATATGTTGCTTGTCAATAATTAGGAATGCCTCGCCTTTTGTTTCTATGCAGCAACTATGTATGTTGTTGTCAATGTGCCATTTTGGACTCGGCTGCACTTCAGAGATATAGAGGCTGGGCATGTTGTCTTCCCCTGTATTGTGATATTACAGCTTGGCACAGTTCTTTCATGTTAAAGGATAAACGCTGGCTAACAGTATATCAAGCCCTCAGGTTGTGTGTGTGTTTATACGCAGAATAGCTTTTAATATGGGCTATAACATCAAAGATTGTTTTAAGGTTATTCCATACAGTAACGGCGGAATTCAATTAATTTCTGCGATTGTCTAAGCGAAAATGAGACAGGAGGGCAGCGCTAAGGCACAACATTCCGCTAAATAGCTTTGAACTACAGATAGTTTCCATTAATTAAACTGGATTGCAAGTTGTTTAATCAATTTCAGAGCCCCAAACAGTGACAATCAACCGCCTGCAGTCGGTGTGTGTGTGTGTGCACGTGTGTATATATATGTGTGGTCAAAAAAAAAAAAAGACGAAAACGAAAGCATTTTGTCTGTTTGCAATGCTACCAGTGGTGCCGGCGTATAGGGTCTCACTAATTAACCTCCACGTTGATAATGTGCTTAATTACTTTATATTGTGATTTAGTTTCTTTCCTAGAGGTTATTCTCTCTTTCAGATTGCAGAAATAATCTTACATGCCTCAAAGGTGTTGAGCGGAGAATGCGATGCCCCAGCGAAACGCCGGTGCAAGCAGGCATCTGTGGATAGACTTTGTGATTACCAGCGCATTGACATCAATGGGAACCGTTTGACACCTGGCCCAGAGAGAGGGCAGCATCAGGCTGCAAGAGCTTTGATTAAATGGAGAAAAAAAAGACAAGCATAGTCGAAAAGGAGGGGGGGAAAACTTGATGTAATTTTGTCTGATCACCACACTGGCCCTGTGTCCTATCAGGCAGAGGACCTCTCATCACCTTTAAATTTCTCTGGGCTCATGAAAAGACCAGACACAGGTTTGATAAAAAAAAAAAAATGAAAGAAAAAAAAAACTATGGCAACACAAAAATGGGGTGGAATGAGACTCTGATCCTCTGCCTTTTGATATCTGGTGGAGTCATATGCAACAATTTACCTGTAGTACAATTTAAAGTCCTTTTGAATTTCAATCGAACTGAACTTTTTATTGAAATATTGAAAAATGCAAAAGCTAGTATATATGCTGTATCAACGACATCGCATGCAGATTTAAATGCATTTTTTCCATGTAAGTTAAACATGCAAAAGCTGGCGACAATAAGTAGGAAGAACGACATTAGTTTGTGTTATAATGAGTGAATGTAAAGGACATATTAGTTCAGTCCAGCGTGGTTTATTTATGGAACAATACATCACAAATTACCACAGCTCTGAAACTGGGGGAAATCAGCTAAATACACCTTCTCTTGGTAATGACATGGGATTGTTCATAGATAACAACACACACCTGCATCTCTTCCTCTCTGCACACACACACACACACACACACACTCGCCTCCCCCCCTCTCTGTTTGTTTTGTTTTGGACAGTGAGGATAACACCTGCCTCTTCCCAGTTAATGGTCTTTTTAATTCGTGGCTCAAACCCATTTAAAGGCGAACCCTTTCACAATTTGCTTAATTTCTGATGTCATTTCCACCCTATAATTACTGTTCCCTCCCTCCCATTTATCAGTCAATGTACCTGCGGTGAAAATATAAGACCTTGACACCACTTTTGCCGAATCAAAATAGTATTTAATTTGATGTCTTTGGCCGTCAAACAACATTGTTCGAGGGACGTAATTAGGACAAATTTATCTTATTTTTTTTATTATTTTTGGGGATATTGCCAAAACATGTGGGACCTTTATGATAAGAAGGGGGGGGGGATGGAAACGTTTGAACGCCGCTGCCCAGTATCTCATGGTTATTGTGAATGGCTTTCAGTGAAATTAATGGCGTTGGGGGGGGAGATTGTGTGAGTGTGGCCATGGTAGAACAGGATGCAGATGTGGTTACAGGGCATCCAGGTAAGGAAGCAGTCATTTCCTAAACGAGGCACGGATGCACGCGCACACACACACATGCATGCGGGGTGTAAATGTAAGAGGAATTTAGATCATTGTCATCCTGTGTTCCTATTACTCCCACCGTTCTCTCTTTTGTCATTTTTTGCCCTTTGACCTGCCTCACTATTCCCTCATCATGTTGATTTTTAAAAACGTTTTTAAGACTCCCATGAGCTTGGTTCACTTGACACCCGATCTGACTCTTTTAGCTTAAATATGAAGTAAATTAGCAATAGAAGATGTCCTTAAAATGGTCTCTGCAAAGTAAATATAACGATTAGGGCTGCAACTAACGATTATTTTCATTGTCGATTCTTTTCTCGATCGATTAGTTCTTTGGTCTATAAAATGTCTGAATATGGTGAGAGATGTCAATCAGTGTTTCCCCAAAAGCCCAAGATGACGTCCTCAAATGTCTTGTTTTTGTCCACAACTCAAAAGATATTCAGTTTACTGTCATAGAGGAGTAAAGAAACCAGAAAATATTCACATTTAAGAAGCTGGAATCAGAGAATTTTAACTTTCTTAAAAAAAATACTCAAACTGATTATCAAAATAATTGACAATTAATAAATTAATTGTTGCAGCCCTAACATCTGTTAACCAAGAATATATAAAATAATGATTATTTCAATATAAAAGCATTCTGTTATACTTACAACAAGGACACTGTGGAAATAAAAATGGGTGCACTTCTTTACTTCTACTGTACCACTTGATTGGACTACAGTGATCTATATGCACATGGGGAGGAATATGTGCGAGACAACTGCTCCCAGCAGAGTGAAAAATTACTCCTGCTCCTGTGTACAGCCAGATTTTCTGTACACAACCTGCTATATGTTATGTTGTCAAGACTGATTTTTTTTTTTTTTTTTTTTTCGCGGCAAAGGAAAATTAATTGCAAAGAGAGGGACAAGAATTTGTTTTCATATTGGCTTGGTGGAGCCGAGTGCCAGGATGGAGGAGGACAGCTGTGGGGGAAGGCTGGCCGACCCGCTGCCTTCTGCCTCTCCCATGCCTAGCTGCACAGAGTCTGTGACAAAACAAGCCTCCAGGAATACTGGGCAAACACTGAGAGCCTCTCACTGGGATCCGCACTATTTCCTGAGAGCACCGCAGCCAAAAAGCTTCCAATACTGCCTTCACTTTCTTTCTCTAAATTGAATTGTCGCGTCCTGTTATCACACTGCTATCAAAGATACGGAATAGTCATGATCATGTTCAGTCGCTGGCTTGCAAAAAAACATGAGCGCGGCCTCACTTGGCGAGGTGCTGAAATTGCAGACAAACATGTTCCTTTCGCACGCTTAAACAACTCGCACCGAGAAATAAGGTCAAGCACGTTGTAAGTGATTCCACCTCTCCTCAAATCTGCGTGTGCTCTCACTGTACACGAGGCTGTCGGAGGCTCAGCCAGGAGAGATGAGGGAGATAGCGGAGGCTGAGGTAGGAACCGTTTTCACACTGCCACAATTACAGGAAGCGTCATTACATTGCTCACTCTTACTCAAATACAGATAGAAGCCCCCCAAAAAATTATGCGCAGGCTAGGAGGAGAAAGTGGCTCACTTCTGTTTGCTAAATTAATCGCTTCCTAAATGGCTCCAGGCCAGGCAAAGTTAACATTTGCAGTTTCAAAGGTTTTCAGCGCTTGCAATGAGCCATGAAATTACTGCATGCCGTCGAAAATGGCAGCTGATGAAAAGCCCAAGGAGCAGGTCCCACAGGCAGAGAGAGCTTGGAAGTGAAATCTTAAACACAAAGTCTCATTTCTGATTCGGATCATGGTGAAATTCAGAACCAAAAAAACTCCGGAATGTGCGAGCCCGATGTCCGAAAGCGGGACAGGTTTTGTGACAAGACGGATGACGAGCAGCTGTTTGCGGGCCCCGGCAGCGCTCGTCCGGGCTCCGAGGAGGACGAGGTGAGCGCAGAGGTTGGGTCCAAGGAGCGTAATGATGATGTCGGGGTGCTCAGCTGCAGCCAAAATGGACTGACCCAAATTAGGTTTGATTAAATCACAGGGGTGACGCTGCAGTTCCTCAGACATCATTAACATCAAAATGATTACGGCGGAGCAGTGTGGCTCAGCTGAACCCGACCAGTTCATTCACACCAACGGTCTGGTGCTGGAAAACTCCCATTTGCATATCGACTGAATTAAGCTGTAAGCACATCCACGTACATCTGAAACATAACACGTTCATTATTAATCAAGGATCCACTGCTGCTCTGCTTCAACTTTCTTAGACATTTAGGATTTGCACCTATTAGGGGTGTTAGAAAATATCGATACACTTGAGTATCGCGATATTGTGTTTTGTGATACTGTTTCGATTCTCACAAACACTGTATATATATATCGATATTTAATTAATAGCTTACATGCAAAGATTCGTGGCAGACAGTGGCTCAGATTGCACAAAATGTAGTGCTATGATGTAGGATGTTATAGGGACTGGTCAAATAACGCTCAAAACTTACACTCATTTTTGGCTTGGGAAAAACTGGCATGACTATTTTCAAAGGGGTCCCTTGACCTCTGACCTCCAGATATGTGAATGAAAATGGGTTCTATGGGTACCCACGAGTCTCCCCTTTACAGACATGCCCACTTTATGATAATCACATGCTGTTTAGGACAAGTAATAGTCAAATCAGCACACTGACACACTGACAGATGGGCTTGAGTTTGCCATGTTATGATTTGAGCATATTTTTTATGCTAAATGCAGTACCTGTGAGGGTTTCTGGACAATATTTGTAATTGTTTTGTGTTGTTAATTGATTCCCAATAATAAATATATACATACATTTGCATAAAGCATCATATTTGCCCACTCCCATGTTGATAAGAGTATTAAATACTTGACAAATCTCCCTTTAAGGTACATTTTGAACAGATAAAAGTGAGCGATTATTTAGCGATTAATCGCGATTAAATATTTTAATCGATTGACAGCCCTAAAAACAGTACCTTACAGTATCGCAATGTATCGAAATATATTGAATTGTAACCCCCTGTATCATGATACGTATCATATCCTCAGATTATTGTGAATACACGGCTCTAGCACTTCTACAGCAACGCTATGATCCATTCTCCAAAAAAGAGACTTTAATATGAGATCTTTTACTTCTACAAGTATCCAACAACCAAATGACCACAATTAGGAATGTTAATCCCTCCAAAAAAAAGATAGATAAAAGGTTTGACAAGAAACAAATATCATCTGTCATCATCAAAATGTTTAGATCACTTCAGCCAATTTCTTGACTTTTTGATTCAATGTTCCTCTTTAGTTGGGTAAAATCATACCTTAGAGATGAACATTTTTTCCTGAAAACTCCTACTGTGCTTGGGATCTCTAGCTCCTGCCTTGCCAGGAAAAAAAAAAAAAAAAAAATCCCTCCCCCACATATCAATCTGCAATCATAGAGCCTAGCGGACACTTCGGATTGCAGAAAACTTTGACCTATTTTTCAATGTTGGAGTGACCAACCAATTTAGGAGCCAATTTGATTTTTTTTATTGAGCATGTGTGACATGAAATTAGATCCTCAGTTAGTTGATATCTGGAAGAGTTGGAAGATAATCATTTGATGTCGCATGTGTACCTACTAAAAGAGTGATGCCGACTCTCGGTCTAAAAATACTCACTTTGGAATATTTCTTATTTAAGTCAAATCCGAGCACCGGCATGTCAGCTGTAATGTAAATTAATTTAGAATTATTTGGTTAAAAACAGGCGGACGCTCTCTGCGGAGACGCCGCCTATTACTGCTAATAGAATTTTGGAGTATGTTTATCTTGCTGTTCATGTATTAATGACATTTAAATATGTTATGCCTCCACCATAAAACATTAAGCACTCTATTGTTGGGTCAAATTTGGAGTGAGAGAGAGAAGTGGCGGATGTTTATAAATGAGAGCTTAATTAATTAAAGAATGCATTACATTTTAATGGTGAATTGTTAACTCTGGCTGTAGCCTCATTAATATGTGCCCCGTGGGGATTCCTGTGCCGTCGTTTCACCGGCAACCTGCTGGCTGCGGGTCCTGTGGCTATTTTACGGTGCTGGAGATTGATAGTTGACAAAGCAATTAATCACATGGAGGAACGACCATCTCCTCAGTGCGTGTAGCAGGTGGAGGAATGGTTGTTTAAAATTTTCAACAGTGATGAGCTAATGCTGTATATTCTACGAGGAATTAAAAGATCAGTTCACCCACATTATAAAAAACTATCTTCTCACTTAGTATTATCCAGTCATGCAGATCCTTTTGGTGTGATTTGCCCAGGTTTTGTGACTGAATGAAATTTAATTTGAAGCATATAGGGCTGTCACGATATCAGATTTTCCCTACACGATTATTGTGGCCAAAAGAAATCACGATAACGATATTATCGTGATATCTGTAGAAAATTTTAAAAAAATAATCAGTCAAATTCATCTTTAACTTTGTTTACTATGTGTTTTGTCTCTTTTTTGACAAATGAATTACACTCAATGTGTTGGGAGGTAGGGAGGTGGAGAGAGAGAGTTTGTAATCAAAAGTGTGATTTAAGAGGCGCTGAATTATTAACACAATGTTATCTAATGTCTATTATCGACATAATATCAATATATCATTTTTAAGATATCATGGTTATCGTCAATACCGGTATATATCACGACACCTCTAGAAGCATTGAAAAATCATATTTAGAAAATTCAACAGCTCCATCTCTTTGCAGAAACAATGTCCAGGTTAGAACTGCCAAAGACATAGTCCCCATTAAAGCTGTTCAGCGCATTAGGCAGAGTAACCACAGGCAGCAACATTCTCTTAAATGTGACTTGTGTTTTTGTTAAGAGAAAAAATAAGAGAAGTCAACTCCAGATGCACCAAACCTTCGTAACCATCCAAACCTGCTTGCAGTCGTGCTGAATGATGAATCCCACTTGATCATAAATTAGAGACATGTGGCTGATTGTTTATTATTAACCCCCTTATTAAGTATCGCCCCCTAAACACTATATAAGGGCAGGTATTAGCATCGGCAACGCCCCCTAAACACTATATAATGGCAGGTGTTACCATAGGTAACACCCCTAAACACTATATAATGGCAGGTATTAACATAGGTAACACTTCGTTAACACTATATAAGGGCAGGTGTTAGCAAAGGTAACATCCCTAAACACAATATAAGGGAAGGTATTAGCTAAAAAAGGCTGGAAGAATAAAGAAGAACTTCAGCAGTAGTGAACTTGAGGGACTGTTAAATAAACTTAAACAAAGTAAACGTGATTTTCTAGAGCGTCAGTACTGGAGTTCCAGGAAATCCAAAAAGCACCAAAAAACATTTTGTAAACTGAACGCACGCAGTATCATCCAAGGGTTTTATAGTCTTAATTGGTCTTAAAAACGTGTTAACATGAACATAACAATGCCATGTCGACATACAAATGACTGTGGCATTGATGTTCTTAGTCATAAAGTAGCAATAATAATGTTTTTTTTTGGGGTCATTTCATCCAAATTACAAAAAAAGTCGTACTTACCTCAAATGACATTGAGCTATTGGTTTTATTTGCCCAAGTTTTCAATATCCATGCCTGCCTCCACCTCGGCACTAATATAATAATCCACCCATCTCGCTGTGAACAGTTTGTTCTTATTTGGTACTTTGGGTGGACTGACCCTTTAATGTATGTTCGACTGTACCATCATTAGCTCACAAATAGGAAAATGATTTCTACATACCATAAATAGTTTAGCATTACAACCCTGATACTGTGGGGAGAACCTCACAGCGTGTGTAAACATGTTAACACGAACACAACAATGCCATGTTGACTGGCCAAAGGGCGTACAAATCCCCGCACCACTTGAATAGTGTTGTTTAAAGCTTCTCCCTGAACCCGGTCGCTCTGAAGCCACCATTTTCTCTCCTTTCACTCCTAATTACCATCGCCTCTCCAGAAAGTCCTCTGTTGCTCCATCTGTCCCCTCAGCCACTGACAGAGATGCTCTAATCACCTCGCATAGCAGGGCCCGCATGGGAAAAGACTACACAACCACCATACTGTCTCAGATATAGAGCCGCTACTGGATGCCAACACCTCACAGGGGGTAAGCTATAAACACTGGCCGCAGCCTTGTATGGGATATGTTCAGTGATGTGCGCTGAAATGGATCCATCTCATGTTACAGATCTCCCACACAGCCCGACAACACTAATGCCAAATGAGGTTTTGTATGAAGTATATGTGACATATGCCGAGTGTGCCGGCGGTCCATCAGTAGCTCACATCAAAATGACACTCAAGGGGATGAAGCTCTGTTTCTTTTGGAAGGATACGGCAGGTTTACATTAAGCTACATACTGTATGTGGGCATGAAATATCACAGCGGGAAGGCTTGGAAGGAAAAGTCTTTTTTTAATGTTCAAGAATATCAGAAAAATAGATCTAATTGAGAGAGAGGGAGAGAGAAGAGCAGCTTGTAATTGAAAAAAAAAACTTTATTTTAAAACCCTGCATGTGTTCTAAAGCCATGCCTCCACAGATCCATGCATTATTGAATCTTATTCTGTATGCCCTGCGGCGTGATATCTCGCCCTCCCTTGTATTTGATTCCGTTATTCTCACCCAGGTTGACACCTCCTGACTTCTCATTTTTTTTTTGCTTTACCCACTTCTCGACGACTTTCATGTGTTCCTTTGTGGGGGCCCTGCAAGTTTCCTCCAAAAGTTTCTTTTCCTGAAGCAAGAGAAGAGAAACTTTCCCGGTTCTGCCAGAAAGCCTTCTCATCTTGGCGGAGGAGCAGCCGAGGGAACTCTCAAAATGATGACAGCCATCGTGAAAGGGCAGATAAGCCCGTGTGGCTTTGCCTCTGATTGTATGTTCATCTCATTCTGATCCGGCCGCGATTCTAAGCCCCTGTCTCGCAGTCCTCACTCTCCCAACAGTTGATCTTCTGCATGTCATTGAAATCGTCTTATAGCTGATCCAGGAGACAGGGGGAAAGTGGCTGTTTGTCACCCAACTTCAGTCTTGGCGAGGAAGACGAGTTCTGCTGTTTTTTTTTTTTATATACAATGTGACTGACTGACCAGTTGGTTTTTATTCTACTGAACAGTACATGATAGAACACAGAGGCGACATTGCAAAATGATTCCTCATGAAAAAGTCCATCCTGAAATATTTCTTATTTTATCATAATATCAGATATTTCTGTGACTATTTTAGTTCCCGCAGATGATTGGCGACAGCAAGAGCTATTTTCTGTTCTGCATATCCTACAAGGTGAAAGTCATCGTAAAAGAAGCAAAGGTTGCAATCACTCCACGTAGCCTCAATAGCCCAGAATGCAACTCAGTAGCAAGACACATTGTGTTTTGCCAAGAGTGTTACACTCACAGCTCTCTCTTTTGCCCTCGCTAACACTAAGCCACTAGGACAAATATTGCCTGTTTGGGTTAGATAATCACATTGACTAAATGATGACTATTGATTGATCTATACCAAGATGATCACATGACTAATCATAATGTACGGACCCACAAATTTAAAAAAAGAACAATTAAAAAAAAATGTATATGTTAACATGTTAATGTTATGAAAGATACGATGTTCTCTGTTTTAGCTGTCATATTTTTTCTATAAATCACACTAAAATATAAATTAAATAGGTTATTACCTTCAGACAGACAGACAAAACAAATCAGGATTATTTAAAGGGGACATATCATAAAAAGCTCCGGCCGGTAGGCGGTGCTTGGTTTTGGCTCGACTGTTTTCAACATGGCTGCCGGGTTACAAACATTCTCATTTTACAGCTAAACGATATGTTTCTGAAAACATTTGAGGAGAGAAATAGGCATTACAGTAACAGAATATTGATTCATATTTGATCAGCGCTGCCTAGTTTGACAGTGAGTAATGATTGACGGCTGCTGTAGAGACAGCTCGGCTGTGATTGGTCTTTTTCCTTAGAGCACGGTGAAGTCTTGCCATTTAGACCACTAAGAGGACACAGAAGAACACGTTTTCACAGATGGTCTGTCTCATGCACTACCGTCAGGATATAATGATAGTTTTATAAAAATAACTTGTCATATTTGCTCAGAATTACCGACTGCAGCAGTCAGTGAAATGACCCAGTAGCTAGTGACAAAGCAATATCCTTTCAAAGTTTGCTACTATGTACCACCATAAACTACTGGTCATATCAGACCAAGTAAGACAGTAGCAGCAAAGCCTCTGAGTGTATTATGTTAAGCAAGGGTGTGTTTTACTGCTTATGACTGTTTGTAAGAGGATAAATGTGTTATTTCTTTTTTCAAAAGTTTACACATCCTCTCTTTAAGGCATGTTAACTAAGGGTTTCAAAGCATTGTGAGAAAAGAGGGGAATCGCTCACTCCTACAGAAGCAATTTGACAAAAAACAAATATATATCAATTAACACAAATTACAGCTTATTCAGTCGTTCCCCACTGAAGTGCATTGAACAGCACTGATTGATGAGATCTAACAGTGCAAGAGCATCCAAGGGTTGACCTTATCTTTTTAAGGCAAGTGGAGCAAAACAGGAGCCTTGAAGCAACTTGAAGCTCCTGAGTTGGTGTAAAGCGATACAGTACTAGCCTATAAAGAAAGCTGAAAGCTTTTCTTTCCACTTCAAAAGGCACTGCTCCTCCACCATGGTTATCAAAGCTTAATATTTGATTTTAGTTGACCATTTTCCATTAAAAACACGATAGGCCACCGCGAGAGTGACAGACCCAGGCGGTGGGAGCGCCGCGCTCGCACATGCCCCCGCCGCCCACCCCACAGGGAGGTACGTACCCTGCTTACTAGAGTGTGCAGGCCGAACAGTTCCCTTCACTTAACTTGACATTTCCAGCTGCACTGTCTGCGGCGGGTCCTGTGTGGTGTCACATCTACAGCCCCTGCAGTATGCACTGCTGAACGCTGCGGGTCTTAAATGAGATCCCAAAGGGAAAGCAGAGCTGAGGGTGGGAGGGGGGCGGGGGTGTGCGTGGGAGGAAGGGGGGTATTATCTTAGCCGCTAATGAACAATTGTATAATTTCTATCAAAAGCAGTCATAAGGCCTGCTCAGTCTTACGGTATCTCCTCTAAATACTGTCACGATAAAGGGGACTGTTAAAAGAAGAGGGCTGGTGGAGGAGGTGGGGAGGAGGAGGGGCTTGGAGCTGTCAAGAGGGGCCACTGTGGTCAGGAGGAGCGCTAGAAAGGAAAGTCTCTCCGCCTTTATCTGCCATTTCCTGCTCCCTTCCTGGCTACATTAATAATCTGTAAGAGCAGACAATCACGCACGGCCGTGAGAGATAAAACACGGATGACAAAATATCAACTTCCTGCTACAAAACTCAAAGCCGTTATTAGAATATCAGGCACAGACGGTAATTAATTTCAACTTTAATTACTTCCACTGTTCCTGTAGATTAGATCACAGGTTTGAGATGGGTTATTAAAACAACTGGGGAAATCTGCAATGTAAAAAAAAAAAAAAGAAAATGTTAATTTCTCCAACCCCGTCTCTTAACCTGCTTGTTGAGTGATGCAATTACATCTTTGTGGTGCAGACGAGGGTTGATATGATGTAGATGAAAAAGACACCCGATCACTTTGGGTGTAAAGCTGGAAGGTTTTTTTTTTTTCTTCATCCAACACTTCTAGATATCTAAATGGTGATAATAATATCATGTGATCACGAGGTTATGATGACCTCGTGTTTTCTATCTATATCAACGACAGAGAATAAAACCGGTGTAATCCACAAAATCTTCAGTGGAGATAAAGAGGTGACCTGAAGATAACAGCAGTGTTATAGAGGGAACAAATTGTATTATTCTGTTTGTTCTGTTTTTGAAGAATTTAAAGCATTCATAAAGCCGGCCTCATCTGTCATGGCAGGACTCGAAAAAAAAAGGCTAATCATCATTTAAAGATTGTTTTGAATTTCTCCAAATATCATTGAAAGTGACTTTATTTAAAGCCACTTTCTTTTCTTTTTTTAATAGTTATTTGTAGGAATGTCTGTACCAAGTCGATGCCAACATTTTTTAAACGTGACAGACTAATGGCGCCGAAAATCCGAAAGGTAGCAGTGAACTCGACGTGTCCAGGGGACGCGCCCTATTTTTTCCTTGTTCCGTGTTGAAATCAGCAAGACGAGAGCTAGTTAGTGTTAGCTGCTAGCGGTCGGTAAGAAGCACAGTCTTGCACGGAGCTAACAGCTAACGTTAACAGAGGTTGCATTGAGTTGGAGTTTAGTAGGCACTCCAGATACCCAGATGGATGTGAAAACATTTTCATGATATGTCCCCTGTGAGATTTTCATGTCTTTTATATTATAAAGCAGGTTTAAGTGCTATATAAATACTGTTGAATTATCAAAACGCTCAATATATGGAGAAATAAACACAGCCCGTATTCAGAAATTGTGCGTTTGAAACACACCGTTAGGATTTCTGTCCATTTGTGATGTCACAAATATACAATATATATATAGATCATTACACGGTTTTAAACATGAACATTCTAAATGTGTCCCAGTTCATTTCCTGTTGCAGTGTATGTAAATAACATCAGCTGACAGGAAGTAAACATGGACCCAAACTGTTGCCTAGCAATGCAATTCCGTTGAAATGCACTAAAACAGAGCGTTTCAGACAGAGGGTAAATATAGGTATATTCAGGCTGACAGTATGATGAAAATAAATGTTTTTTTTAACATTACAGCATGTAAACATGTTCTAGTAGAAACACAAAATACAAGTATGAACGTGAAAATGAGCACGACATGGGACCTTTAACATTTAATTAGTGATAATGAGGTAAAATACCATACCCATGTTCTGTGCACACCAGCGTTGTTCAATTCCCCTTTCACTCAATGAAAGTGTAGTTACCTTAAAAGAAGAGACACAGAGGGCCGGTAAACAGCGAGCGCGCAGCCAACAAGCAGAGATCTCTTCAGATACATCACATCAAAGTGGATTTGGAATCTGAGAGCAACACATTCCACTTGTTTTTCTCGTCGCCTTGATCCTCGTGGATGCATTCAATGATATGTTTAAATGTCCCTCTAATGGAGCATTCATGGTGTTATAAAAGGGGCCATTCAGGAGCAATCCTCATTTATCAACACAACTCTGTGACTTATGTGTACAGCCGATATGAGCGTGACGAGGCCTTGATTTCTATGCAGTAAGTACTGTAGGAAGTCGCATTGAGCCGCGTGCTTTAAATCCCAGCCCGGCCTTGTTCTAATAGGACGACTCCGTATCGCTTGATTCAATGCACACTTTTCTTCATCAATCAAAATAACATCAGACACCCTTTCATACTTTGCAACCTATATGCAAATAATCTGCCTCCGAATGGTAATATCATATGAGCAGACAGCGTATTCACTGTGGGATTATAGACATGAAAAAATGCATTGCAGATATGCCATTTCAAATTAAACGCACAGCCTTTTGCTGCTATCTGTCTGTAGATAGTCTAATTAATTTACTCCAACTATAAATAAATATTTAGTTCCTTCCTAGCGCAGCACACAGGCCTGTACTGATTTGGCGCATGGAGCCTTCATTATACAGTAGTGCTAAGGGGTATGTGGGAACGGCTAATCTTAAAATCCCTGCCACACAATAAACAGAGTGACAGAAAGGAAGGATGTATGAGATAAGTCGGCAGTAATGAAACTGGATGCCAAAAGGAGAGGACAGTATGTAATGAAGAGAGAGCAGAGGGGAATGTTTAAAATAAGTTCAAGAACAAAGATAAAGCCCAAGGATGATGTTATCTGCAGGATTGAAGAAAGCGTTTCAGTAACAGAATGGTCACAATCACTTAATCAGCCTGACTCCACCCAGCAGCACCGTCCCTGTCTTCCATCATATGCTATTTCCCCGGCTCCGAACAGTCAATTTTCGCTGTGTGTGTGCGTGTGTGTGGGCGACGTCTGAGTAAAAGGGTTACGGAGAGCGTTGATGGCTCTGTCATAGTGGAGGGTGGCCTTGCATTATCAAAGCGCAGCACTTCAGTTGGTACAGCCTAGAGAGTCTGGCTGAATAGATGACCAATCTGAAACAATGTAGGTTGAGAGAGAAGGATCTATAAATGTTTGTCCGTGGTCACGACTGGTTTAGTCCCGTTCACGCTAACAACTCGGCCAAAGAAAACTTACAAAAACTCTTTAATTTCCGCAGCAATATCTATTTTAAACAAGGCCAAATAGACTGTCGCTGCTTTCTACTCTAGCTTTGCACACCTGCTCTCATTTATTCATGGAATTGTTTGTGTTTTAATGTAATTTCATGAAATCTTTCATGGATCTATGTGTTTATGTTGTTTGTGAGCCCCCGACCAAAGACAATGTTCTATCATTATGTGATAGAGCACCCGATTCAACTCATTAAATGTGTATTATCGGTTGCTATAAGCATCATAGATATGGGTCAGTAGGGGCCTGCTACACCCACTATGCTGTAAAAGTGAAAGCGAAACACGTTCAAACACGTAAAACTGCACGAAAGGTTACATTTTGAACACAAACAAAAAAGCATTTTTAGGTTTAGGCAACAAAACCACTTAGTTGAGTTTAGGGAAAAATATTGATTTTTGGCTTAAAATAACTACATTTGAAAAGTGAAAGTGAAACTTAATGCTTGTGAGCACAAAGACAACTGGATGCAAGCTCCGGTCTACCTTGGTGAAAGCCCTGTGTTTTGTGCCCCATCCATCACCCCTGGACCTCCACCCCATACGGAGTCTCACGCTGTCTATACTACAGCGCCTGACTTCAGCTTCTGCTCCTGTCATAATTACTACGGTCGCTAGAAGTCGGTGTCATCTTCTTTTATTTCTTCTCTCGTGATTGACCATGTGAATCCATGATAAAAACCTAATATTGGGTGTAGCAGGGCCCTTCTGAACCACATCTACGAGGCTTATAACCACTAATAACACACATTTAACAACCTGATAACAGCATCGTGTTTTTTGAATCTTGAATGACTACTGAACCCAAAGCAAGATGGGAAACCATCCTGTTATTCTTACATTACTGATATTTAGTCAAGTACATTGACTCAAGTGTACTTTCCTACAATCTTGAGGTATTTGTACTTAACTTAAGTATTTCAATGTAATGCTACTTGGTACTACTACACCACTACATTTCAGAGGCCAATATTGTTTCTTTACACTTATTTGACAGCTGGAGTTACTTTACTGTGTTTTCATACAACACATAAGAGCAGCTTATAACATATGATGCATTGTTACAGATTGGACAAATCAAGACTCTATAAAGTAAAACAAATGAAAAAAAAACTCCACTGACCAAAAAATTCTGCCCATGGTGGCTTTTGTGTTATTACAATTTCAGTCTAACCTGAATTTTTTTTGTGAGCATTACGTTTTCTCTTTTTAATTAATTGTATTTATACAAGCGAGTGATAATTTATGATTCAAAAAGGCTTTTTTTTGCACTCTTTGCCACCTTTTCCAAGTCATAAGTTTCCTTTAAATCCATACAGGTAGTAAAAACAACTACCAGACCACGAGTAAATATCCTTGAGTTGTTAAAGTTAATATGACTATGAGAAAGTGAAACATTGGTTACACTTATGTAATATAATTTAACACTCACATGGACCAGAACTTTTATGATCCATAAAGTAAATTTAGCTGATAATGCTTCTGTACTTTTACCTTAGTAAAACAGACTTTTACTTGTAACTGATTATTTTTAGTGATATTTCTACTTTTACTCAAGTAAGTAAGAGTTCAGTATGAAGTTTCCAACCCAGACTGCATATTTAAGTTTTCAGGATAAACAAGGAATGTTATAATATATGGTGCTGATCTTATCAACGTGTCATACATGCAGTAAACTAATGCAGATAAAACAGCTACATATATTCTCTGCTCTGTGGCTGAGTCTCCTGCTAAACTTCGTCTCCATTCACTGTGATCCACCGCTGTACTGTACAGCACCGTCTCCCCAACAAGCTTATTTCTAAAAGCTGCCGAAGCTCTACTCAAATCCTCTAGATCCCGGTCCCTGCTGGGGCTGGACTGCTGGCCAAACTGAGATCCTCAGACAAAGACTGGCCCGAAAACTCCTCTTGATTTGGACGGGCACCCGGCTGCCGTGCTCTGCAAACACCATAACACCATCTCTGCGCTCATTTGCGAGGCCTTTAGCTGTTCATGAGTTTGCGATTAGCAGCGCTTTGGTTTGATGGCAGCTCACCAGTTGTAAAAGTCGGCGTGGACACTGGCCCCCCTCTGAGAGCGGCTGGTAACTTGGCCTCTAATGCGCCGACCCCACATGTACCAGGCGAGGCCCGGCCATGGCTGCAGGACCGGGCTCCAGTAATGCTACTCAACAAGCATTTTGAAAGATAATGACACCACAGGCTGCACAAATGTTGAAACCCCATGTAAATATAGTGCCAGAATGGAAGATAAGACTGCAGGCACCCATCGCTGCTACCTATAATGTTCTGTGCAATCATGGTCTAAATCACTTTCTCATGTCAGTTCAAAACAGAGCTGTTCTCAAGCTGTTCCCTTTGCTCTTTCCTTTTATGAAAATGGTTTTGAGTTGACCTTGAATTTGATCTTGCGGGGTATCATCGATCAATGTTTGCGGATTTGTAACAGCAGAGAATCATGGAAGGTGTTGCAGCAACTTTCACTTAGTCTACTAGGATTGTTTTAGTTTTGACTCATATCAAGCGCATTTTCAGGTTCATATTTGTATTTTGGGTTTCTACTAGAACATGTTTACATGATTTAATGTTCAAAAAACACATCATTTTCCTCATACTGTCCGTCTGAATATACCTGTATTCACCCTCTGTCTGAAACGCTCCATTTTAGCGCCTTCTCTTTAAGACCCCCTCCTGAAAAAGCCCAGTCTGCTCTGATCGGTCAGTGTTCCGCATCTGCGCTGCATGATGACGCTGCTACATATACAGTATACCTTAAAACTGCAATTAATAACCCAGGTTTTTATTTGCTTCAATCACTGAACTCAACCGGCGTATATTTGGAACAAGCATCTATACGTTCCGGACCTTTAATTCCTTTCACACAAAACTGATGCACAGCAAAGATGTGAAATACTATCAAACTGATTATTTAAACCAGTATGAATATTACTTGTATAGAAATCAGGCTATCAAATAACACATCAGTTATGAATCTTTCATTTGATCTAACTCAGAGACAATTAATAACGCTCTTTTTATGGCACCGGCATACTGACACACCTCTCTTTGTCCTGTTAAAACCCAGCTGCCTGTCAGACCGCACTTAACGGGGCGGTGTAGCAGCAGTCAACAGCACCATAAATCTGAATGAATTATACTTTGGTGCTCATGGTTTCCGTAAAATCAACTAGACGATTGGATGGTGGAGAATCTATCTGATCTAACAGTGTGTAACATGTCCATCTTGACAAAAATTACCCGGCATTTAATTGAGACCTGCCTTTGTTTTTCAAACGTGTAGCCACACCTGGCGAGTGTAAGGGACTCGGCGTCTAATTGGGGCTCAGCTTCTAATGAAAGTTTAACAGTATATACATCCTCATGGTCAGTGTATTACATACAGTAACATAGATGGCGGTCGGCACGCTCCCAGTTTGGAGAAGTAGACAGGAGTACCGCCACAGAAGCTAAGCAATGTACTGCTGTGTAGACGCCACGTTAGTTCAGATCAGAAAGTCACACAATAACACAAACAAACTAACGGATCGAAGCGGCAGTAGACCAGCAACACCCGTGTTATGCGACATAAAATTACTGTTTTGGTGAATGGAGTCTGGTGGCTTTGAAGACAGAGATATAACAGCTTCAGTTCCCCGTCGGAAAGGGCTGTCTGATGGTCAGGTAAAGCGGTGAAAATATTCAAATACATTTTTCTGCTGTCTTCAAAGCCACCAGACTACGTTCACAAAAACAGTCATTTTTGCTCGCTGAACGTGGGAGTATACATACAACTCCACTTAAAAAAATTCTAACTAACCTTTGCAGCTACTTAGCACAGTTAACATTGACTCAGCTAGTGCATTCACTTTATTCATTACCTTATTGATTAGATTACCTTGGTAACGTCACTGCTTTTTGCAACGGCTAAGTGGAAGTTTCCATTTGAAAAATATGGTAAATAACGCAGACAGACCCGCCCTTTAACCATTCAAAGCAAATGCGTCATTGCACATTTCTATAATACGTATACTTCCAACTGAAGAAAGGGGCCCTGAGATAATGAAAGTGTTTGACAGAAAGAGTGTAGGGTAAACTTGCAGAAGGTTGATGGTTGCTGTAACGGACACAAAGAGAAAGAGATTTCAGAGTTCACTGGCTGGACAAACAGTTAATGTCTGTGAGCAGTGTGGGCCAGAGCGGAGCATACGACAGTAGATCATGGTGTTTATAGCTAGTTAACAGCCCTGGACTCAGTCTGTCAGGCTTTGTGGAGGGATTGGAGGCCACCACCACCATCCACGCAGACTGCAGGCTGTGTGCCTGCAGGCTGGGCCTCTCCAGAACAGAATGAGCTCCAGTAGAGACGCCGTCAACATACTTTACACTTTGCACACCTACGAGCTCAGAGTTTTAACACCACATATATCATGTGTCATCAAAGATGTTAATGACGTGTTAATAGCAGCACAGTTTGCCACAACATGTGCTGCCGTTAAAGCAGCAGTGGGTAGAAATGGAGCAAATATGATTTAAAAAAGTTATCTTTATAAAACGGTCACTATATCCTGACAGTAGTGCATGAGACAGGTAATCTGAAAAAAGTCTTCCGGTGCTCCTAATAGCATCTGCAGGATATCACAGATTTCAAATATGAATCAATATTCTGTGACTGTAATGACTATTTCTCGCCTCAAATGTTTTCGGAAACATCTTGTTCATCAAGTTTGCGACCCGGCAGCCATGTTGAGATCTGTAAGGAAATACTAAGCACCGCCCACCAGCCTGAGCACAGCCAATAGGAAGGCTTTCTCTCTCTGAAATGACCTGTGATTGGTCAAAGTCTCCCGTCACGGGCTAGATTTTCTAAAGCCTGAAAACAGGTTCATGAGGAGGTGCAGAAGTCTAGTTATCTCTAAGAACTCTGGAATTACAATATGCTGAAAGGTCATTAAACACTTTTTTGCCCAATTATGCCAAAAAAGTGTTGCATACTGAAGCTTTAACAGAGGAAAAATTAACACAAAATATGTCTGGTGCACATTTCTATACAGTTATATTCCATATAAACACAGTAGGTAGCATGCTATGTGCTGTTAGGGATCCAAAATTTCCTCATTTTTCTGCTGCTTGGGAAAAAACAGAGAGGCTGCTGATTATATGAATGCTTCTTGATAGATCTCCAGAGCATGGGCCCAGTGGAATGTCTCCCCTCCTCTGTTTAAACAAAGCCTCAGATAAGATTTAAGGAGAATCCTTAAGGTGATCCAGCTGCCCTCCTCTCCAAGCTGCAGCAGGCACACAGCCATAATGAAGACTGAGGGAAAAGGGCTCAGAGACCCACCTCCAGAAAGGCAGGGCTGCCGATGAATACGTTCCCTCTCGCATTTCCTTACAGCTTATCCTCTCCAGTAAAAAAAAAAATAGAGAGAGAGACAGTCAAAGAGAGATGAGAGGAAGAGGGATGACTCTGTTTTAGTTTTGTCACACTCCTTACTATCGTTTTTCCTGGTTTGTTTCGGAGTAGCCGCCGCTGTTGTCCGCCGTTAATCACCGAGTCCCTGTCATTTCACCGGCGTTTTCTTGTTTTGGATTTACATGTGAATTACTACTTGGAGAGCAAATCATTTATGTGTCACATCCATTCCTTACAGCACATTTTTAATGATTGCTCTGTGTTTGAATTTTCTCAATTATTTCCCCCTTCTCTTCCCCCTCACTGTGGGCAGGAAAATGCATTTTGCCTTTTAATTGCATACAAACTGAGGAAAAAAAAGAAAGTCAACTGCCCAATTGTATAAAAAAAAACAGCAGAGCATGCATATAAATGCATTTTGACATATGCCTGATTACGTTACATCAAAAGAATGTTTAACATTTTGTCACATCAAGCTGTAATTAATGCAAAACATATTTGCAAGGACAACACATTTCAATAAGAAAAATGTATGAAATCATCATTCGGCCTAATGCTGCATGTTGCTCAGGATAATCCAGAGAGAGAGAGGGAGGGAGAGAGAAAGAGAGAGAGAGAGAGAGAGAGAGAGAGAGAGGGAGGAAATAATTAGCAGAGAGAAGCGATTGCACTAATGAGAGGAGAATTTGACTAGGATACTTTACTTGACCCCCAGTGTTCCTTGGCTGTCCAAGGAAAAAAAAAAAGGCTGATTTATAATTATACTCTGCAATGCACCATGAAATTGTTATTGTGGAATACCTTTTTGAAAATGTTATCAAACAATTACTTTAATTTTTTCCCCCTGGAAACTGTTGCACATGTCTACCAAAATGAGATGGTGTGAGCGGAGTCTCCTGCCTGTCATCCACTGCTGTTCATGCAGATGAGCTCCTTTTTTTGTGTGTTTTTTTTTTTTTTCTTCCTCCCTTCCCTTCCCCAGAGTCTCTGTTCCGACGGATGCTGTGGCAAATAAAATAATACTCTGATAAAACTGAAATATTTTATGACAGAATGATAATCATTGCAAGCATACGTGCCACTGATACGGGGCTGTTGCGGTTGGGGGAGGAGAGGAAATAATCCTTTTTGTGGGCTTTAAAAAATGAATCTCAGTTGAATCACATCAGAGAGAGAAGAAAAAAAAAAACTCAAAGACAGTTCCAAGATGAGCCAACTCCAGGAGAAAATGACCTCCTCGTTTTGGTGATAAAGTTCTAGCCAAAATATGATATCAGCCTGCGACGTGACTCATTAGAAATGTGTGTATGGCGTGGAGGCAGCTCTCCCTATCTGCCAGTGCCTGGCTTGCCGACTGATAAGAAGCAAATGCAAATGTCCTGATAAGAACTGAATGCAAATATTTATGATATGATATTCCCTGGGAATTATGTGTGGATAAAACAAAGTGTTATTTCCCTGTAATTCTTTCAGGTTTGCCAAAAATGTCCCCCTTTTTTTTTTTTTTTTTTGCTTTCGGAATTTGCATTTCTTCAAAATTGATTGGGCCTGCGTATTATGTTAAGCTATTTGTTTGCTGAGGATGGTAATTAGTTACTGTAATTACAGCGATGACAGTTGCTAAATTGTTTTTAAAGCATTACAGTGTGTCTGTGCCAGAAGATTGCAGTACTTATTTTAGGATTTAAGCATTTGCTGGAAACACTCCAACTCTAAGGCCAAAGTGGGAATTTTTTTGAACTACAAAGCAGCCATTTTCTAAGCAAAGACATTTTTTGAAAATGTCTGTTAATTTGCACTAATTGCTGGTTTGACTGTGTTGCGCGGTTTCTTCTCCGATCAGGGGCTTGTCACTGATAGGATGTCTTGGGGGATCAAAAAATGGGCTTGAAATAGTTTTTAATACATGTGTTTGTTAGCTTTGTACGCTCATTTAAGTCCGACTTTTAATGTTCTCTGTCACCCAAGAAACAAATTGCTGTTGAAGGCACATTTGTAATTGTGGTTCCCAGTGTAGCCTATACAGGCTTTCAAGTTTGGTAAACATTAATTAGCGTGGACACAGACAGTTGGGTGTTTTAGAGGGCGTTTCATGTACAGCAGCATAAACAGTACAAAAATGTCTGAATCACATGGATCGGGACTGCTGGAGCTGCGTGTGCATATTTCTAATGCAGGGAAACAAAAGCAGGACATACTCTCTCTAGACCATAATGATAAATTATAACTCCAGATATGTTTTGGTTTAATCACAGTCTCATTTGTGCTCATTTGTAGCGCCGCAGAAACACTGTTGTAGGGCTGCGACTAACCATATTCACATTTAGAAAATGAAATCAGTGATTTTTTTAGCCATTTTTGTTTGACAAAAAATGACTTAAACAACTAATTAATGCGGATTAATTTTCTGTTGATTGTCTAATTGATTATTCAAACTAATTGTTTCAGCTCTAAACTCTTCGCTATTATAGTGAAGAGAGATTTTGCGAAATAAATTAGGATTCCCAACCTCTCTGACCATTCCTAATATTTTAATTGACATTGATGCAACAAACGCAGACATCGAGGTAATTACTGTGTGTGCCCGACGTCTCCTGAGCATGACAAACTATTGATTCCACCATTTTGCAAGTGAAACACACACCGGTCCCACTTCTTGAGGACCCCATGGGCAACAAGCCTAGTTTCCTTCTCAAGCATTATGCCATAAGTGCATAATTGGATTTACTATTAACATAATCGGACAGCGTGCGTGTTGACTTGGATATTCCCCTATGAGCTGCATTGCCTCTTCTGAACATTATAGAGGGAGATGGTGAACGTACATCCTGGTCCCATGAGCTGCTTTTTGTTTCTCTGACTTCAGCCGGGCTATTGGAGGAGGTTGTATGGGCTACTTACACGGGCTTAAAGTAGAGAAGGGAAAAAAAGACATTTTGTAATCAGAGAGAATTTTCCACAGCAGGGTCATAGACATGGGTTTGGTAATGATCACCTCTATTAAAGAAAGCATCTTTAGAATGGATAGATAGTGAGCAAAATAGTTAAAAAAAGCACTTGCATATGCAGTCAACGAAACATATGCCATATAATTATATATCTATATATTAGGGATGTCAATTGATTAAAATAGTAAATCGCGATTAATTGCAAATTAATCATAATAATTCAAAATGCACCTTAATGGGAGATTTGTCAAGTATTTAATACCCTTATCAACATGGGAGTGGGCAAACATGCTGCTTTATGCAAATGTATGTATACATGTATTATTGGAAATCAATTAACAACACAAAACAATGACAAATATTGTCCAGAAACCCTCACAGGTACTGCAAAAAAATATGCTCAAATCATAACATGGCAAACTGCAGCCCAACAGGCAACAACAGCTGTCAGTGTGTCAGTGTGCTGACTTGACTATGACAATGACTAAGTGGGCATGTCTGTAAAGGGGAGACTCGTGGGTACCCATAGACTCCATTTTCGTTCACATATCTGGAGGTCAGAGGTCAAGGGACCCCTTTGAAAATGGCCATGCCAGTTTTTCCAAGCCAAAATTTAGTGTACGTTTGGAGCGTTATTTAACCTCCTTCCAACCGATGGATTCCTTCAGTTTTGTAGTTTCATATGATACCAGTATTTTCACTCTAGCTTTAAAACTGAGCCCGCTACAACCTAAAAAAATCACAAGTTGCATTGATGCGTTAAAGAAATTAGTTACGTTAAAACAAATTTGCGTCAACGCGTTATTATCGTGTTAACTTTGACCTAATATATATCAACCCGATATCACAGGAAGGTTTATAAATAACACGACATTACAAGATCATTCTATGTGTTATGAGAACGCATTTTAGATATTTGTACGCCGCTTTTCACATGTCATTTGTACGCCACGCAACAAAACTACGATAACGTTCGCAGTTAGGTTTAGGCAACAAAACCACTTAGTTAGGTTTAGGAAAAAACAAAACACCGGTCTCCTGGTTGGAAGTCCTGTGTTTGTTGGGCCCATCCACCTTCCCTCAACCGGGGTGTGTGTGTGTGTGTGTTTGTATGAAAATGGGTTTTCTGGGTACCCACGAGTCTCCCCTTTACAGACATGCCCACTTTATGATAAACACATGTAGTTTGGGGCAAGTCATAGTCAAGTCAGCACACTGACACACTGACAGCTGTTGTTGCCTGTTGGGCTGCAGTTTGACATGTTATGATTTGAGCATATTTTTTTATGCTAAATGCAGTACCTGTGAGGGTTTCTGGACAATATCTGTCATTGTTTTGTGTTGTTAATTGATTTCCAATAAAACATTTATACATACATTACATTTGCATAAAGCAACATATTTGTAATATAAATAATATAAAAAATGTGTGATTAATCGTGATTAAATATTGACGATTGACAGCCCTATATATATATATATATATATATATACACACATGTATGTACTGTATACTGTATATATATGATTTGTGGCTTTGACAGTTTGATCACCTCATTGCAAAGGTAAGAAACAGGAAGCATTCAACCGTGAACAAGAGGATTCAGTTAACAGCATGAGAAGTCTGTTTCTTATTGCCTGAAGCAAAATGGAAACTCTACCTCAAAGATACAGATTTAAGAGGAGCATACAGACTAAAGCGAGAGAGAGGCACTGAGCAGATAGAAACATACAAGTCAAGCAGCAGCACAAGTGAACACATGCAGCTCTATCAGGGAAAACAGAAACGTGGCCTCGGTTTGTGGGGTGAATTCCCGTGTTGTGTTTCTGTTGCATAAACACCCAGCACCCCATAAACCCAGCTCTCTCTCTCTCACACACACACACACACACACACACACACACACACACACAGCATCCATATTAGATGCACCCGCTAGTTACTTCTTAATTAACACCTACTGCAGCCATAATAATAGAATCGCTTTCCCCCCTTTCTGAAATCCCTTTGAAATTACGCAGGATTAAGGAAAGTTGGTTGCTAAATTGGTGTGTGCATCTGTAATTTAATTGCATCTGAGGCCATTAATTAATAAGGTGCCTCCTTTAATAGTTAATGTATAATTGCTATTAATTAACAGCCAGTCTTGATAAAGTGTCACCAAAATCAAACAAAAACAATTAGCTTTCTGAGGTAAGTGTCTTTTAAAAGCCTCATTATTAGCACTAGAGGTAATATACAGTAGTTAGAATGATAAAGAAGCCGGCGTAGATTTTAATTTGGATGGGGAGAGAGAGGGGGGAGAAAAAAAACACAGTTGACATCCATAAGGGAATTACCATGCCGTAATTAAGGGATAAGCTCATTGTAACATGATAAATAATGCAGTGAATCTGTCCCCTCCAGTTAGGTTGTCTCCTCTTTTTATTAGGATGGACTTTAATTCCACATCTTGTGTTGTACTAGAGAGAATTTAGTTGCGTTTAGCTTCCCATCAGTGTGGGGAAGATTGAATGCACTATAGGGACCGCTTGCTTTTAAGGCAAATGTGTATTTTTCTGACTTGGGTTTGGGCATTTGAAGATATGTGTCTCCTCTAAATCTTCTCCCTTCTTGATAAAAGCAGTCGTGTGAAGTCCTCGCGTGTTTGAGTCTCCCCTCGATCTGCGGTGTCACACGGAGTAAATATAACAAGTAATAACTTAGACAACAGGCACGAGCGTGACCGATATTTGACGTTACTCGGTGTGACTAGCGGGGTTTTGTGTTTGAACCGGTGTCGCCCGAGGCGTGTTTCAGGGAGAAATAGCACCAAAACAATGTGTTAGCTTTGTTCCCCTTATCTGGTATAAATCAATAGGTTGTGGTTTTAGCGGAGATTTACAAGCGGAGCGGTCGTCGGTGCAAAATGAATTGGGTGCCGGGTTGAGAAGCATAAACATACATCTGGAGCATGGAACTTTAAACAAACCCGACTGTTATTTGCAGTGCCATATTACCATGAATACAAATGACAGCATGACCTCAATTTTCTGCACCGTGTGAGAGAGAGGAGGAAACCAGTGGTTTAAGTGCTATTCCATCCCCAAAGTGCTTGTTTGGTCTCAGTTTCACTCCTATCACAAAGTCAACAATCACGCTGTTTAGTATTGAATTGGTAGAAATAATATTCAGGGTCCCTGTCCACAGGCGACTATTATAACAACCCATTTTCCCCCCTGCAATATGGTTTGTTGATATACATCCCCAACATACACACTGCACTGTGAGCCTTTATTTAATGAGGCATCAGCGACAGAAAGGAACCTGCAGTGTAACAAACACTTAGCCTCATTTTCACCTCGGTTCACCGCAGAGAGAGCAGCTCCGATCCACTCGCTAAACAATTACAGCATATTAGCTACTTGTCAGTCAGACCTTTTGGTGACGATACATCTCCATTTATTTCCTCTCTACATTTTCCTTCCCCGCGCTCGCTCGCCTCCTCTGCTCTCCTCTCCCCAGACAGGCGGGGATGTGCGGGGAGTCCGCAGGGAGCTGAGGAATATTTCACTCCGCCAGCGAGGCACCCGGTGGGAATAGGGGTTGAAACTGTGCGAGTATGTATCTCATTAGTTCAGTTATGTAATTTGGAGCACTGATAATCCTCCAGGACTGCCACGTTGCGCACCTCAGAAACAAGAGTCGGAGTCGTCAACATGCAGCCAAGTAAAAGACTAAGCTGCTAATTGCTGGCTGTGCTAATGTGACTGGTAATGGAAGCTATAGTCCTCTATGGTATTAAGGGTAAACACACGGTACAGTTGGTGAATGAAATGCTCAAGTTCCAGGTAATCAATTCAGAAAGTGGAAGCAAAGAAATAATTTAGCATTTGTAATTAGAGGGTCAATCTCTACTAGATGAAGAACTGAAACCACCTAATATGGAGGGTTATACAACATCATTAAATTCCATTGTTTTGGGATGATGGCAGATATCTCCAAACCTTGCTTAAGCACAACAACACTATGGCCCTACTAGCCATGCTAGTCACTGTCACCAACATCATTTAGCCATTTACCACACTGACAATGAATATTCACGTATCGTATGTGCTTCAAATGTCAGTGTGAATGCCTCGGTTAACAGCTTTTCCTCATTTTCTCTCCTGTGACGGCGAGTTTCTTTCCCCCAAAAGGGAGCGCAGCCTCGGCGATGACGCCATGCTGGTTTGGTCTATAGCTTGGAGCCATAAAGCCACTCTATTAGATCTTTTTTTTTTAGAACACGGCAGGTGGAACAAACCGGAGATCAGTGTTTTGGGATTTATTGTTGGTGCAACCAACTACAGCAACTCTTCGGCACAGTTTTATTTCTATTACCGGTTTGTTTAAAGTAGAAGTTTGGAGACATTTTCAACTTCCTCTCTTTACTCTGTTACCGTCTATGAGGGACATGGGATTGTTTTCCCCTAAAAACGGGGTGTGGTCATGCGATAGCCTACTCTAAATGACATATTGCCAGCCTGATGTATTCTCAAATGTCCGAATCATTCGGACCGGATATTATCCTGCCAGCTCCCTAGTACAAAGTCTGTGTAATGGCGTGTTGATGACGTTACTATCATGCAGCTGGCGCAAAACTGGAAGAAAAAAAAAAAAACGAGGGTGAAGAAAAAGGGTCATTTACACGAAGATGCTAACGAAAATATCTAACTGGAGAGACGACAGGATCCGGGAACTTCTGTCGGTATGGGCCAACACCGAAATCGTCAGACGAATTCGAGGAACAGCAAGAGACTCGTCGTTTTGGACCAAATTATGAACCCCTCGTCTAAACCACACAGAGTATTTCCAGTAGAAGAGAACGCGTCTGACACGGACAATCTCTTGTTGGTTGCTGTGTGAAACGGCAACTCCGCACAATGTCAACTCCACACAATGTCAACTCCGCACAATGTCTGTAACGGATTCTTCGGACAATGTCCAGAGTTAACAGCTCGTGTGTTTTCCCACCCACACTTACGTTAGCTGACTACTCTTCCTCTCATGGCTGTGTGGATGTGCACATACTGTGCTTGATTGACATCTCCCTGATCCTCCTGTTAGTTCTGTTGCACCTTGGGGTGGTGCAGGTTACACCTCTATCATTCTTTTAAGTGTATATATTTTGGTGACCTCATCAAACTCCCATTATAGCTCCATCCCTAGTTCACCATGAACAGAGGTCTAATCAGCCCGAATTGGAAACACCTGAGTGGATGTGCGGGGCCTTTGAATAAATAGTTTAGTCGGTGAACTTTGACCCCGCGCTACTTGATCCTGGTGTGCTGCACTTCAGAGCTGCTGGTTTTCATTCTGACCAGCTAATCAGTGAGAGATGTACCGCTGGAGACCCGGGTGAATGCAATTAGCTAGCTGGTGGGATGAATGTGGAATCTGAGGAACCCTGCACAAATCAGAGGCACAACATTTTACCCAAATCTAGGGGTTGGGCCATATGTTAAAAATGTCCCCGCTCTATATGCAAATAAACACGTATTAAACACATGACTAATACAGCAGACGTTGCGACGTAACATTACAGGAATGTCTGTACTAATATCCCACATATCCGTGAATTTGGTTCCATTTTATTAACATCAAAAATACCATTACCAACAGTATAATAATGGACTTCCAGTGCCTATAGTCTGTAGATATATAACCTCTCTCTTTGCCTACTGAGCAGCGGCTAAGTGGCTCTCGTTCTTCGTAGGCAGACCATTTAATTAGAACAATAAAATAACAAACATTGTCCAAAAAATCGCCCTTAAAAAAACAACCGATACAGCCGATATATTCGTCCAATCTCCTCACCCTATGCAAATCTTAACCCTGACCTTACAACCACTGCGAGTAGAATTTTTATGATTGAAATTCTACACATAGTGGTTTTAATTAAAAATGTTTACAGTCCTAAATTAGATGTTAGCTGACATTTCACATGTAGAAACACAAGAAAATTGCATTTTTTTTTTTGTTAAATGCCATTGTCACATAATTGTTTTGTGGCGCAGAATCTACAAATTATATATGCAAACTGTGTTGATGAGGATTTCAGATTTGGATAAACTGACACATGTAAACACATGGACGTAAGCCAGTTAATTAAAGCAAACAAGGGTATAGGTTTCGAGAGCTTTTGTTCTAAAACATATGACTAGATTAATTCATATTGATCAACGAGCCTTTCAGATATACAATGGTCATTTCGATTGTGAGGCAGTTATAATTTGATTTATTGGACCTTTAAGCCGCAGCGAGGGTAAATCTCTGTGGTGGGTGACGGTTCACTAGCTGAGTAGACGAAGGCTTCAACACTTGACCCTCTTCTTGGGATCACCGCGGGGCCTCAACCTCGACCCAACCTGGAGCAGGGAAAGAGGAAGGGCAGAAAAAAAAAGGTGTCAGTATCATGTAGTGTGACATGCCATGTCCAATAACAACGAACAACATAACATCATTTAACCTTTACAACACATGTATTGATCCATCTGGTTGTTATCACGCTGCGATCACAGCTCAGGGCTCGGCTCAGCTCAGCTTCAGGGGCTGTTTGAATCCACCCGGCGATATTACCGGGAGACAAAGAGATCCAGACCTTCTGTTTTTTTTAACCCTGTCCTTGGATCATCCTTTTCCCCCAGCCCACTTTGTCTGTGGAACAGTGGGAAGATGTGTCACCACTGGCTGTTTCCTCGCAATGACTAAATATACAATGGTATGAGATAGAATCTTGGCACAGTGGAGTAGAATGATTAAGAAAAAAACGCCCACACAATCCCCTGATGATTTCGCAATGATGCAATGAGAGTCTCCATACTCATTCTGAACATGTAAAGATGTGTTTTTTATTTCTGGGAAGATATGATTCACAATAACTTAATCAAGTGTTTTTGTTTTTTTTGTCTTTATTAACATATTCCCATAATAGATGCAGCTTCAAAGCGCATATTAATGAACGTGCATCCTTGATATTTACTCCCTTAACCTGTTTAAAAGAATCCAAAACAGCATTGTGGATTTAAAGTAGAGCAAGAGATGTTGAATTCTTTGAAGAAGTACAGCATCATGATATAAGCTACAGTTGAGAGAAGTTGACTCCCTCCCTCAGGAGACATGCACCCAGATGGATTCACATACACCCAGATGGCCTCAGTTGACAGTCTGTTCTCTCTAAAGCTGTTGCTCAACATTTCACCTTATTGGATATATCTTTCACTTGTAGGAAATGTGAGGTCTACACAACATAAATGAATGCTTTGTTGATACTCATATACGCTATCTCATATTCTCTAATCTTAGAAGAAAGACAAAAGCTAATAGGTAATGAAATGAACAGTGATTTTAATTTTACTGATACTGACAGCAGCAACTATCACCAGAATATTGTATTATTATGACATTTGACTGTTTTTGCTAAACCCCTCCCCCAAGCAACGATTGTCCAATCATAGCTTAGCAACCACAACTAGGCACAACAGGCCTGTCAAGCTTTGGATTTCTCCACATGCCAAAGAGGTATGCATGTTGCTGTAGGAAGAGACCAAGATACTCAGCATTTAAATAATTTAAAGGAAGGCGTCCTTTTTAGAATCACCTTTTTAAAAACAAAAACCAGGAGTCAACAATAAGGACTGCCCGCTTGCCCGGGGCAAGAAAAATGCCATGTCGGGCTAGTAAATCTAGCAACTCACTTGCCCGATTGGTTAAGAAATAATTATAATCATTTGTTTTTTCTGGAGCTGACAATGGAAGTAGCCACGGAGCAAGCCACCTCGCTTCCTTCTCATCTCTGTTGAGAGTTGCACATGTGCAGTACCGATCGGGCACTCGTGAGAAAATAGCGGTGATTAAAGACAAAGTTTACGAGCTGAAGCACAAGCGAGCCTTTTTCAATTATCCTGGAGACAAGAGTTTAGTTGGGTGGTGACTTTAATGCCACTTTAACTTACTTAAAGTGGCAGTAGGCAGTATGTTTTTGGCATCATTGGGCAAAAACTCCATAATAACCTTTTAGCATATTGTAATTCAAGTGTTCTGAGAGATAACTAGACTTCTGCTCCTCCACATGGCTCTGTTTTCAGCTTTAAAAAAATCTCATCATTTCAGAGAGAGAGTGTTCCTATTGGCTGTGCTCCAGTCATGTGACCGAAACTTGGCGTTCCTTCACCAGATATCACAATGGCGGCGGCGTCACAAACTTTCTCATTTTACAACTAAACCGTGCACTACAAGATGATTCTGAGAACATCTGAGGAGAGAAATAGGCGTTAACGTAACATAATATTGATTCATATTTGATCAGCGCTGCCTAGTTTGACCGTTTGGTCGGAGTTCAGAGTGATTGCCAGCCGGCTCTCATAGACAGCAGCTGGACGGCAGACCTCAGATCAGCTCTGACTGCTTATTTTCCTGCGGTATGTGAAATCTTGCAGATGCCATTAGGAGCACTGGAGGACACCGGAGGACACAGTGGCACATGATTTTTTTCAGGTTACCTGTTTCATATACTACTGTCACAATATAGCGACCGTTTTATAAAAATAACTTTTTTTTAATCATATTTGCTCTAATCTCACCTACTACAGCTTTAAATAAAGATTAAACATGACAATTAACTTTGTTGTTATTTGATAACCACTAATTAATAAAACAATTTGTATCGGGACAAGTAAAAAATTGACTTCGGGCAGGTAGATTTCTGACTCAGTTGCTCAACCGGACAATGTGAAAAAAAAAACTAATGTTGAACCGGAAGAGAAGTTTGTTTGTCTGCTCTAATGTAGGCTGGAATTTTTAGCATGTCGGGCTAGCTATCTTACCACCTAGAGTAGTAGGTGCCATATAGTATGCCATAAAAATATCATATGAAAAGTCATAATATAGTATGTTATAAAAAAATCTAATTTCATCTAATTAATTTTAACACAAGGGAGTTTTAAAGCTAGAGTGAAGATATTGGCATCATATGAAACTAGAAAACCTAGAAAATCCATTGGTACCAACCAACGTCATACTAGCTTGTCACGAAGGAGGTTAAATAAAAATAAAAAGAATTTTGGTGAGGAAAAACTGGGTTCCCTTGACCCTTTGACCTCACGATATGTGAATGAAAATGGGTTCTATGGGTACCCACGAGTCTCCCCTTTACAGACATGCCCACTTTATGATAATCACATGCAGTTTGGGGCAAGTCATAGTCAAGTCAGCACACTGACACACTGACAGCTGTTGTTGCCTGTTGGGCTGCAGTTTATCATGTTATGATTTGAGCATATTTTTTTTATGCTAAATGCAGTATCTGTGAGGGTTTCTGGACAATATTTGTCAATGTTTTGTGTTGTTAATTGATTTCTAGTAAATACTTGACAAAACTCCCTTTAAGGTACATTTTGAATAGAATGTGTGATTTGCGATTAACTATGGACAATTATTGCGATTAATCACGATTATATATCTTATTCGATTGACAACCCTAATAGTATGCCATAAAAATGTTATAAAAAATGTAAAAACAAATTAAAACATGTCAGCTGGAAACATTAAAAATCAAACTCATGGAGCTAACGTTAATGATCTAGATATCTACAGCTGATTAAAATCTGACAGTCGTCAATTCAGCTGACAAAAGTCGATGGAGACCAGCTAGAAATGGGGAGCTCTGTCCGTCTGAAATCAGGGACCCGTTGTTTTGGAAAGGAATAAGTGCCTATCGTGGTAAATATGCCACTATTATTGTAAACGGCATACTGTATGTGTCATCGAAGAATAGACCGCTTCACAGGTGTAACTAAAGGAGGCGAGGCTTAGAGAATAGTCAGTTACAGTAGTTGTTGTGGTTAAAGTGATACTGGTTGCACTTGTGAGTTTTATGCTTCAGTGATGGCTTTATTCATCGGAACAAATACTCAAGGCGAGTGTTCACAGGCAAGAAAAATATGTCCATGAAGCAGCATCTTGTAGACGATAGTCAAACCTCTTCCAATTAATACGAGAAAAAGCCCAATGAGCATAAAAAGAGCACAATGACAGAGGCAGAGTTATCAAATTTGCCGTGAACGCCGATAATAGATATGTATGCTAAAGGAAAATGGGGCTTTAATAGAGTTTTTAACTGTAGATCTAGAATAGAAAATTGGACATACATTCTAATTGAATACCTGGTTGAAAATGCACCCGGCACACCGTTATAAATCATCTGGAATCAGTTTTCTCGAACTCCTCTCTCCCTCTCACCCACTTTACAAACACAGAGCAAGGCTTTTTCAGCCTCTGATAAGTGTTAATAAATTACCTGAATTTGAAAATTAATGGCTAGCCGCCTGCTTCAGGGAGATATCATTGTGTTTCATGAATATTTTGATTTTGTGATTAGATCAAAATGCTGTGAATTCCTAAACAGCCCCCGTGCCCAAGCTCCACTGATCATAAACTCTTCCCCTTCTTAAAAAAAAAAAAAGAAAAATCCATTCCATGCAAATGTGCTGATATGGAATAATTAGAATGAGTTTTGCCAGTATTTCTCCGCAGTAACATTTGCATGACTTTAGATCTCACCCGACTGATCTGCTCCAAGCTGAGGGAAAATGTATGTTTTTGTGTGGCTCACCCCCCTACCACCACCACCCCCCCAAAAAAAATTTACCTTGCCAGGCGAGATAATGGCTTATATTGTGATGTTAAAGAGGCTTGTATTTACAAAAAGAAACAAAGGCGAGGCGGTTGCCAGTCCTGGAGGACATTGATTAGGCTCTTCCTGTCATTTCCCATTCACACACTGTATCAGTGGCATTCCAGCTCATCTGCTTTTGTGCGCGATAGGGATCAAATAGATTTCCGCACATTGTCACAACATTTACAGGTGCGGGAATGTGAGGGAGGGAAAGCGTGAATAGCCGCGCAAACTTTGACTTAATAGCATATTCTTGTCTCCGTTTCTACACATGAAGTCTCTCAGTGCCTGGCTTTCTCTCTCTCTTTTTCCCTCTCACACACACATCATTACTGCTCAGAAATATGACAACACATGCCCACAATCATATACCAAGACACACATAGACAGAAGGTATAGAATTAAATAATTTATCTAACATCTCTGCGAAAAAATAAACAGTTGTATTACGCTCCTGCCACAACCAAAGCATTATGTGCAGCATTTTGTTTGGATGCATTTTTTTTTCTCCTCTTTTTTACTCTGCTGTTGGCACTTTTACGCTCTCTAGTTGGCACACAGGAATGTGTGTGGTGCAAGAAAACATATACTCCATGTGAAGTTGTGCGACTTCAGATCTTAGTTAGCCAAAGTGTGCTTTCAAACATGGAGGGATGCTGGTGGCTGTATGTGTTTGTGTGTGTGTTTGTGCATGAAGGAGGGGGGGTTGGATGGGTGGGGGTGTGTGTATGTGCATGCACATGAGTGTGTGTGCCCGGCAGCTGCACGGGGCCCCAGGGACAGGCCTGTGTAGATTGGGTCTCCTCAACCCACAGCTCATTAGTGGAGAGTGAAAGGAATCCACACAGATGGCTGTCAACGTTCAAAAAAGTCGGCTGCGTGAGACATGTCAATTGAGGTTTAAGTTCCTTCTGCTCGTTCCTGTGACATTGCAGTATTCAAGCGATATTTGTTTATTCTACCCAAAAAGTACAAAAACACAGAAGCCGGGTGACATCTGAAAATGTGTTTTCTAATGAGCGCTCAGACTACTGAACAGGAGCCTGCACTTGTCATTCATCACCGCAAATTACTCGTCCTAACTTGACATGTTTTCAGTGCTACAGATGACGGGCTTGTCTGTTCTGCAAACACCGAGGACAGTCCGCGTTTAAACTGGAGATGTGGGCGCCGAACAGTCCGGCAAGACGCCGACGCCGCCGCGGAAAATCAATTAGATTGTTTACCTGTCAAAGTTGGAATGGAGGCCGCGCGCCACTGTAACGGTCGCTCATCATTTTCACTCCGCCACTGTCACCGCGCTCTCCTCCTGTTATTCAATTAATGCAATTGAACACACAGTTGCGATATAGTTGCTGTTATACAGAGGGGGATTTTATTTGACCGCGCTCGCTCGCATAATGTGGTAACCGTATGGAAACCTGCCCTTTAACTGCATGAAAGTAAAAAGGTTTGAACTATAAGATAAAAGCACTTGAACATGGGAGATATTTCCTGCTATGACCATGGGACATGCTTTAAAGGGAACCCTGCATTCTTTAACTCAAATATACACTTGTAATTCAAATGAACCCGGCACGTATTCTAACATACTGAAAAACAAAAAGGTTGAACATACATGTTCAGACGGAGCTCTAATGCATGTCCTGCATTACAGCGCTGTGGAGATGCTCGAGGTTTATAGTGAGCGAAACGCACAGAAACTATTAGATCTGTTGTATAAAATCTCCAGCCGGCAGGAAAAACAAATTTACAGCAGCTGTTTTTTGACACAACAAACTCACGTCAGGTACGCCGAGAACTTGTAGAACAAACTGTTTGCGGATTAGGTAAGACGTTTTTTAAAAAAAAGTTGTTGGAGGGAGAAGTTTACTTGCTCGTTCGCCGGAGCGTGGATTAAAAGTTACTCTCGACCGGGAGATGCTACTTTTTCCAGTAATTGTACATAACAGCAATCTGAACACCACTTGAGCTGACCTACTTATGGGGGCTCAGAAACTTTTTATCCTGCAGCCAAGTCTAAAAATAACCCTGTGGCCAGTTTTAGATTCATCTCAATGGTAACCCTGACAGTTTTACAGAGTGCCAGTGACAGAGTCCTGTTAAGCAGCAGCAGCAGCAGCAGCAGCTTAGACGCCCGCACCACCGGACTCTCCTTTCACTCCTCGTGAAAATCCTCCGCTTGTAAATTAGCGCACAATTAAATGCCATGAGTTGCACTGATCATGCATTTTCCAGTGAGGAGCACAATATCACCGATTTATGCAACCGTAAGCTCGATAACTCGCAACAAAATCACAGCAACGCAACTCAAATCTTTGCATTCCCTGGGCTTTGTGCAAGAGATCAATGTGAAGTAGCTCCCCTTTAATCGCTTACTGTGAACGGCAGTAGAATGATTCCGCGAAACACAAATTGGTTTCATGTCCGAGCGAAATCACATGGAGTTTTTGTGTTCTCTTTTCTTTCCCCTCCTTTTCTTTTCTCTTTTTTTTTGTGTCATTGTGCAGACACACTCTCTGTTGCCGTACGCATCGCTCCTTTAAGATGATTTGGAATTAGAAGGCTTTTCATACAGCACATATTATGTAGCTTGGTGGGACTCCATTAGCCCCGAATCAAAGAGGACAGCAGCCTGCGTGGAGCCACACAATAACGTGGCAGCCTGTGTTTCAGCAAATAAATAACAAATCCGCCGCTTACTGTACCAGCCAATGCAAACGAACTAATTAAAAGATGAAAGGGGGGGGACGTCTTCCCAGCAGTTTGATGATGCTCTTGTGTTTTTTTTTTCCGTATAAATGGTAACACTGGAGTGTTGAATACTTGGCCAAAATGAGTGTGACGCTAATAAGGATCTAGAGCGGCTTGATTTTTGGGGCCCGACTGTAATCTGCTGCTGTTACTCAGAGAGGGCGCAATTAGGGCCAAAATGTTGTCCCTGAGCTGACACTGGCCTGTGGGAAGACTAAACTGGCTTTTTTTTGTGTTCGTTGAATCTACGGTCCCCTTCCTTCCCTCACCACCTCCTCTCCTCCAGTACTCCTCTCGGAGCATCTTGGGAGCGTTGAGCTCAGACAGCGGGATTAGTCAAGGATCCATCTTGAGACGCAGATAATGTTTTTTTTTCTTTCGCGCGCAGACTCCCCTGCTCTCCGCTGGCTTCTGCTTCACTGATTAGAACTCCAAACTCCACCAGAAATGGCTATTTGTTCTTAAGCTGTTTTTTTTTTTTTTGTTCTCCCTCCCCTCCCTTTGTTGAGCTGTTTTTGTCAGCCATCCCTCTAATTCAGCACAATAACGAGTCACAAGTAGGTCAAGACAATGCTGCAGCCGGCAGTGTCTCGGTCTCAGAGCGGACTGACAGCGACATGGAAGAGCCACAGGGCTGTTTAAATATGCCCTCTGGTCTTTTTTCCCCTCTCGCACCGTCTAAATGGCTGGAAGTGGGTGGTGTTGCTGCTCCGAGTTCTCTCCCTCCACAACGCCAACCAATTTCAGGGTTTGTTTGAGTAGCAGCGCCTTTACCTAACACGAACAACTTTTCCCTAACACTCCCCGAGTAGCATAAGTTCAGCGCGCAGTTCCCTTATGGCGTCGAGGAGTAACACACACCTGAACAGTTGTGCACTTGTAAGTTGAGGGAGTGTGTGTGTGTGTGTGTGTGTGTGTGTGTGTGTGTGTGTGTGCGCGCTGCCTCACCTGCCCGTCATTGTGAGTGACAGGGGAAGTGGGGGGGCGTTTCAGGAGCCCAGCAGCTGGCTTCACACCTGCACAATCGCACACGCACTTCCACCGGGGACCGTCGCGTCCCCTCCCTTCTCCGTTAGCATGCAGCGACACTTTACAAATAATTTATTTGTCACTTCTTGTTTTGCCATTTTCTTCTGGCGATTTGTTGTGGAAATAATTTATATCCCAAAAACAAGCAAAAATATACCTGAAAAAAAACAACAAGTCTCATATGACAAGTGATTGTGTCTCTGCGCCTCATTATGTGGAAAAAGTAAAGATAAAGCACACTACATACATTCAAAGAGGCAGGTTTTTGGCCTATACGCTGACTTCCCCTGTTTAGTCTCCACTTAAACTTTCACAAGTATTTAAATCAAGCAAGTTGACATTTAAATATTAATAGTCTCCACTTGCGCACATGAAACAATTACATGTTTTGTGTGATTGTCAAGAGGGGTGAAAAAGAGCCTCAGTTTCTGACGTTACACACACACACACACGCACACACACGCACAAATGAACACTCGCAGCGGCGAGGCAGGGCCCGAGCAAATTTAATTTAGAGACATTCTCTCCTTCCCTCCACATCCTGGGCTTTTAAGACACTGAAGTGACTGTTCTCCGCCCGTGTAAAAGAACCCCATTATCAAAGCATTAAGATATGATTAAACTGACATTTTCTTAAGAAAACGAAAAGAGTTGGGAATAAAGGGAAGGAGAGAACTACATATTTCCAGATCTTATCAGGAGGGGAGAGAGGTGGGGAGGGGGTGTACATACTGATCTTTTGAAGGAGCTTATTACAGAGCAAGCTAAGAAGACAAGCACAGTGGTGTACTGATCAGAGGTATGCAAGCCAAATGCACCTGCTAGATTTCACTATCATTCGCAGAGTGCCAGTCAGTGTTGAGGCCCCTGACTGACGACGGTGCAACCCGAACGCTTCCGAGGGGCACACACTGCAAAAAATATCCAGCTTAAGGAGCCGTGTCGTCCAGCACTGAGTCACGTAGAACAGCTGATAACAGTCTCCCATTAGGATAAAATCATTTCACTTGTTAACAGCGTCGTTTTTGAAGTATTGTCACTTTGTAGAAAACTGACAAATGACAGTCGTGACTGTGGAATTATGTGGTATCAGCAATCTGAGTGCTTTTCATATATTGAGTTTACACACCCTTAGATAGCAAAACTGTTAAAGTCGTCTTTTATTTGCTCAATATACCAGGCGTTTCTGAATATATTGTATCACAATTATGTCACGTTTTTAATGGGGTTTTCTATAGGTGGATTTCAGATTGAAGCTTCTAATTCTGAGAATTAATTTTCTGCTTGAAATGATAAGGTCCTTACTCTTAGGGATTTACACAAAGCAGTAACTTAGTTGAATTTAGTAGACACAGTTTGGTGTGACCTTGTTTTAATACACAGAATCCATACATTAATTAATGAAGGGAGTTATACAATATTCAGGAAGAGACAACAATTTAACTACACGTTTGTAATTTACACACAAAATTTGGTCACATCAAAGATTTTCACTCACAAACTGATAATACAATTCAATAAATTCTACAAACAATACAATTAGGGTTGCCAACTTTCTCACTAGGGACAGTGGCACGCCACCTTTTGTCCGGTGCACGGCGCCACGGCGGTGTGGGTGTGGTGTTGTGTCAATATAGGCAAAAAATGTGTATATTCCATTTAGTCTATAGCTTTACTAAAACTGTATCATTATGTAAACTTATTATTCAAAATGTATGATCAAAGAAATCCCAATTTACTGCAAAAAACAAGCAAAACATTTCAAATGCAGAGGAGGAAGAGAGGTCTACTTTTTGCATGGATATCTTTTGCTTCTCTTGACTGATTCAGTCGATTCAAGAACTGCCGCATTTACGCTATATGTGCAATTGATGCGCATAAGGGGGCCTGTGATTGGATGACAATGGAAAAATCCCATTGGCTTTTTGTCGAGGGAACCAGGGCGATGCTAACTTCCGGGTTGATCAACAAAAATACGTCATCCCTGCAGCACTCTATATAAGGGACAAACTAATTTAGCCCAATATAAGGGACGTCCCGGCTAATATGGGACAGTTGGCAACCCCTAACTACAATTCAAAGCAATGAAAAAACATTCCAACATTTTTCTCTACCAATTTGCTGATTTTTTTTTCTCTCTTTAATCCACCGACATTTTGTTCTGTTTGCTACTGTCCCTCTGTCTGCTGTTTACTTGTACGTTCTTGCCGGGGCGAGTTGGGGTCATCGCCGTCAGTGTCTGCGCTCTGAGTCTCTGTCATCACTGACTGTCAGCGGAAGTACACTAGTTACAAGATAAACAGACACAGTAGCAGCTCAGCACAGTTCACATCAGGCCACTAAAATGTTTAGCGACTGAAGCACATAATAACCAAATGTTGGCCTCTGCTGCTGTCATCTCTGAGGTAATCATCACCATAACTTGAGATGCCAGTGCTAACATTAATTCATTAAAAAATAACTTTAAAGCTAGGGTTGGTAATCTTCTTCATCAACATTTTTTTGTTATATTTGTTGAAATTCTCTTTACATCCCGACAGCAATCAATAAATCAAAAGCTCTGACAAAAAAAAAGAAAATAATCTGGTATCTGTGGCTGTCGCAGGACTGTAATAACCTGTCTGCCTCTGCACTCATTGCGCGTCACCACAGTCTTCCACAAGCTGCTAGTTTGACAGCTGTGAGTACTAACAATAGCTTTGTTCGTTGTTTACGTTCATTATGATAATTGTTGGGGAGTGGCTTTGGAGGGAGGCCTGAAGGGACGGACTGTCAGTGTTGCAGACTTGGAGACTTTCTCTCTAGATTTAGTGACTTTTGGAGCTAGTGCTGCTACTTTGATTGGAAAAGAGTTGGCAACACTTTGCAGGGTTTTTCGGTTGGATCATTTTTAAAAATCTAGTTTACTCTTGCTAGTTTCTTAAGATTATCAACCCTAGCTTTAAATATAACATTAACTCATTAAAAATAACATCAGATTTAACATTCATTCTTGCTAACAAGCAATAAAATGAGCTGTGAACTGTATATCAGCAAGCAAGCTTTCTAGAAAAATTTGCTTTTCAACAAGTTCAACACGAGATTAAAAAATGACTCAGCTAGTTGGCATTTGTATCAGTGTCAATGTTTTCAATAAAATCATAAATTTTGAGGTTTCAAAACTTTGAGCAACATTTTATCAGCAGCTCCTTCAACTCCAGTCTCACAGCAGTGAGGTGACACAGTAGTAGGTAAAGTCTTGGTTGGTCCTCTTGTGTACATTCTGAGCACTGACTTGTGTTTTGCAGGTGGAACCTTATAGAGCCAAGATAGAGGATCCCTTTTCCAAAAGTTAGGGCCTTTAATGCATAAAAAGCCAACTAAACCTACACAAATTGAGTCTTCATCCCTCTGATAGTGTCAAGAAAAGATGAGCTCACCATCTTTAGTGCCAAAGCTGTCACTTTATGCTATTACGAATGTGATTTTAAAATCAAGACTACACTATACGACTTGTTAAGATGGATATTTTTTGCAGCGCTGACCAGGGAGTGGAAGCTGCACCCCCTTCTATTTGTCTTTCATCGTCCCCACAGACAAAATAAAGCCTACAGTAGATACGGGGTTTGGGGGTGGTGTGCATGAATGTCAGGATTTTCTTCTGAGGCTCCCAACTGAAGCCGAGGTATGCTCAGCATGTGATGTGAAATCTGTGTAATTTTTTGAAAGGCATCACATAATCAGGAGGAGTCAAAAGCTTTCTGGCAGTAATTGCCTTTTGGCCACAGACGGGATGTACAACACTTTGCAATCTCTCCCTGCAGAGATTTCTAACAAATAAAACCTCAAGAATGAACTCTGTTCTGCTCTGCGCTGCTGAAATGTGCAGTTGTCTCTCTGTATTTACATATTAACTGGGTTTCAAATCACAATTTAACTAATAAGCTATCCACCACGCATCGTCTTCTTAAGTTGGTTTTAAAGCGCACAATCAAAGAAGAAAAGGCTTTCAAAAGTAGCAGAAGTTTTTATGGGCAAAGTCTTGAGTGGATTCGACTGGCTCGATAACATTTATGTTTTTTTTTAGATTTCGCCATCTAAGTGTGGTGGAAAATGGAATCTTTATGTACTGTACATCTATCCGCTTGATGTGGAGCCAGCTGCCATGTTGCACGAGGAAAACAAGCAATATACTGTCAAAAGATCTGAACCGAGATATAACAGAGACATTTTGATTTATAGTCTGATCAGCTCCCTTCTGCGTGAGCTGCATGATACACTCTCACTCACTCTCCTTTAATTATCCCGGCGTTTTCCTCTCTCAGAGCCCACTTTCATTTTTTTTTCACACAACCTTTATTTCTCTTTTTTTTTTTATTACTGCTTCAAGTTTTCTTCCTGTACCGAACCCCACCTTTTAAACCCAATGGATGCTCCCATCAGGGGGGTCTGGTTTGAGCTGTATCATCATCCAACCATTGGGACGAGCAGTAAGGCGGAGGAGGGGGGGGAAGACAGTAAGTAATCAAAAGGAATCAGTGAGCAACATAATATAAAGCAAAAGCCCCCCCTTCCTCTCCCAAGGCTCTCTTCCCTCCCTTGTTTCACAGTTTGGTGGGAAGGAAGGGAGGAGGAGATGAAATGTGCATCGGTGTGTTGAGTGGCGCGATGTGTGGCGTTGTTGCTGATTTCCACAGCTTCACTCAACACACTCCTGCTGAGTTAATAATTCTGACCTCTGCTTAATTAAAATAACAGACCATCCTCCACTGAGAACAAAAAAAGAAGAAGCAGTTTGAGAATTATTCTAACTAATCGCTAATTAAGATTTCGCAAAAAACAACAAGAAACCTGCCAGGGAAGATGTATCTATTTTTAGAGTGTATTTTCCGAGGGAGGAGCAGCTGCGTGTGGACACTCGGTCTTTAAGCAAAGAGAAGTTCCTCTTGAGGGAGCAGTGTTACTGCTGCTCTAGTAAACTAAGAGAAATGGAGTCAAACTAGTGCACACGACGCCGCACGTCAATTAACATGACTGTGGTGTGGAGACAAATCCCTTAAAACGAACCAGCCCAACAAGAAAATAATCACATTTACAAGTGCTCATTTAGGATCTGAGGGTAATGCACCCCTTTTTTCAGAGGAAAGAGTCGCAGCATTGCTTCATTAATTGCTCATTTTGTAGTGTTGCTCTCTTGACTGGGTAAGGTGAACGGGGCCAGAAACGCAGTCACAACAAAATGATTGTGCTGTAATAACTGCGTCTTCTCTCTAGTCTTGAATCTTGGCCCCTGCTGCCGCGATGGGCTGTAATTCCAGCAGCAAGGAGCGTTAAGAGGATATCATTATCATGTGTTTTCCGAGTAAGCTGCAGTTTTGTGGTTTAAATATAGTAGCGTTTTTTTTTTTTTTTTTGTTTCCTCTCCTTTTCAGTTTTGCATTAAAGCTGGGTCAAGCCGACCCCTCCCATGGCGATTCTTTTCAAACGGAGCTGCCAAAGCGCCTCCTCTGCCACGAATGTAGCCAATATCGATGCCATGCTCAAAAAACTGATTGAAAAGAGACTTACATGTTTCAAAGCATGCTGGGAGCTGGGGGCCAGGCGAAAGCCCAAAGTATTAAAGCTGAGATAGTCACCAGTATGCTATAAAAAGGCAACATATGCCCACAAGTCCGACAGTGCACCAGTCGGTGCATGTTGTGATTCTGAAGATTTTTATTATTTGAAAATATTTTTTTGCAATTTTTTTGTTTTGCTTTTATTCTGTAAAAATCTCTATTATTTATGTGGAATTAAGAACAAAAATACACACATAAAAATTATTTATTTTTTTAAATGCTGAAGTATTAATCTACATAGAATAAAAGATAAATCAGGGTCAGTTGCAATACAATTTAAAAAGGAATGTTTTTTTTTCTTTTGAATGAAACTTTCACATTTTATTACTGATCTGGTTTAATAGTCTGTTTCGTTCCCTTCATTCTACAAAACCTCCCAGGTAATTAGGTCACAGCACTGAAAACATCTCTATTTCAAATAAAGCAGATTTCGAAGAACACAGCAGAGCTGGTAAAAGAGTAAAGGACGCGACACTGCTGACTAAGTTAATTAATGAAAGTGTGATTTTTATGAAATCCAGTTTTTATTCTCTGATATTCAAATATCTCTTCTCAAAGTATCAACAGCAGATTAGCGAGAAAGAGATTTTTAATTAGTCTAAGCGAATGAGTAAGAAGTGTCTTGATTTTTTCAGCTGATATCTGTAGTATATCAGAAGATGATAAAGAAGACCCCCCCCCCCACCACCACCACCACCACCATTCATCCAAATCCCCAAAGAGTCCCCATTGTTATCTCAATATACTGTTCGCCTCTAAATCTGAGAGCATAATAGAAATTCTGTGGTGAAGTGTGGAGCTGCGCACTACGTTTGCATATTTATTCAGCTGTCATATCTATCGGAGCAGATCATCAGAGGAGATAAACTAAAGAGATGAGGGAATAATGGCTCTCGCTGAGAGGCTGCCGAATGATACAAGCATTATTCCTGAAAAACACCAGGAACTGGGTAAACAAAAATGTACTCTACAAAGCCAATGCGATTCAAAATGAGCTGCGGTTAATGATGGTGATGATGGCGATGATAATGATGATGAAGATGCAGCGAGTGAAATTCGAATGACGGAAAAGTTTGAAGGAGTAGCGATGCAAACGAAGCACAAACTTTTTTTACTCTGAAATAAGAGAAAACATTTTTTTTTTTGCAGAATTCCTAAATCATGCATTATTTACCCTTTAATGTGCAACAAAGATACAAACGCTGACCTGCCTGCACGCTGTTAGAATTTATTCTTACATGGATGCAGTGAGAAAAGATGCTTCAAACACTGGCGCAACCTTTTGTGTGGAAAAATGTTCCTGAAAAGAACACGGCCCCTGACATTTAGTGAAAGAAGCCTCTAAGGTCACGCTGTTGATACCTCTTGTGAAAAAACAAATTAAACATTATCAGGGGAGCGAAGAGACACAGAAACACGCTGCCTTTGATTCACACCAGATACACGCATGTATCACTCTTTAAACAGGACGTGCTGTATGTTTGCACTTGTCGGAAACGGTGACCTTTTTATTTCATCGCTGCAACACTTTTATAGACGTTCGTCTGCGAGAGAGAGTATCACGGGGACCCTCGTGTCATCTATCCCTCAATGCATATGTGCACCCACTCAGTGAGGACAGTATAGGACAGTTAATTGAACAATATCCAGGAAGTGACAAGAGGACAGCGAGGAGGAACTCTGCTCAATGGTGCCATCTAGTGCTTGTTCAGAGAGACGAGCTGCTCTCACAGTACAGTAAGAGCTCTCCCCTGCTGCTGCTGCTGAGGAAGTTTGGATAACAATTATCTGTTGTATTTGCATTAATGTGATTGCTTTGTCTGCAGACTCATCTGACTGCAATTATAAAGAGTAGCATTAAAACACTAATTAATTAACTCAATTGTGGGTAGATTGATTAATTCTAAACAAACACGAGATCGCAGCAAGCAAATGAGCTCTGGAGTGCCGATGCATCTGGGAGTGCTGCTTGCAGAAGACATTTTGATTATCTGCAGACACATGTAGTTGCAAATCTTTTAATTAACACAAATAGATAGTGGGAGTGAGTCGTTGGTTGCGCGACTACCCTGCTCGTTACTCGTAATCATAATTTGGTCAGTTTTTTAAAAGAATGAGGGTGTGAAATGTGGACTGTGGGGTTTGAGACAGTGATCGAGAGGCAGCGCAATTATTCCAAAGTTGTGCATGCACATGTGAGGAGGGGTGTGTGTGCGTGTACAGTGCGCGCGGCGTGTAACAAAAATGGGTCTCGACATGGAAAGTCGTCACACAAAAAGAGATAATCAAATTATGATCAAAACAAAACAGATGGTCACATAAATCATCCATTCACATGTTGGACTGGCGCCTCTGTTGCAGAACAATGAATCACTGCCTATCAATGCTAGAATCAAAACATAAGGGCTGTTATGAATACAAAAAGCCTGTTATTATTACGTCCCAGCATGCATCTCAGTGTGGACACACGTTCAGCATCATCTCGGACATTTTGTTCAACTATTTCTGTGAAATATCTGCGAAAGAAAAACTGAATTGCAAGAAAATAATTTTTTTAATTTTGATTCTTGTGACTTTTTTATGTTTTAGTTCAAAATGATTTCCCTCCATCAGAAGATTTCTCCCAGATTTCAGATTTTGAGGAACAAATATTTCCTTTTCTCAGCAGTAAATACGTGCATGCACCTTCTGTATCCGTACAAAATCCTGAACTAGATTTAAAAGGGAGCAGTCAGTCAGAGCTCCCTTTCTCGGTGTGCTGTCAGCATCTGCACATGCAGAAAAGCCTAATCAGAGAGATACCAGTAAAGTGCATGTAATACTTTAGAGATTTAATGCAGTTTTTAATTGGATAGAGGCCCATTATTTTTCAATACAGAAGGGGCACTGAGGCACATAAAGCTCTTGAATATTTTTGCAAATCGTGTTCAACAGCATAATGATTAACCATGGCACTAAATTTGCCTCGCAAAATGAAAAGCAAACTTCATGCAAGGCGTAATTTAATTGTTTCCCTTCACATTTTCTGCCTCCCATTGTTGGAAGCTTAACATTTTTAGAGTCTGCTTAACAGCTGCCTTGTGATGCTTGAGCTGCAACAATGTGACTGACAAATGTTTTTGAAGTAGCTGCAGACTTCCTAGTGTCTTCGCGGGCAAAGTGTCAGGGAATCTTACATCACTGTTGTGTCGCATTTGAAGCCTTATTACATGGATATTTATTTTTCTAATTTAAGGCTGCAAATTGCCACTAAATACGTCAATCAGTCGATGCCATACATGGCACTTTATGTATCTACTATTTCTGATTTTTCCTAAAAAAATAACGCATAATCTATTCACTCTCTGAAACCATTCATATTTTTACAGAAATATCTGAGATTAAAATAACACATATATTCCAAAAATGTCATCACCCCGTACTTTAATTTGCTTCAATTCATATATCATATCATAGAATATACAGAAATGTTATTATTGGCTTTATTTTTCTACACCAACATATTACATACTGTACCGGTAATTGTTGTGTCGAGCATTTTCTTTTTGTACAATAAAATATTTCAGCAGTCAGAACTACAGGTCACGTTTCCATTTCAACCTGAGGAGAACACTGCCATCTGGGCTGCAATTAGTGGTAATGCAATCCTCAACCATTCGTTTGTGTGCATGAATATTCAGAATCAGAATCAGGACCCGAATCAGGTCATCGGCTCACACATAATGTGCTTAACATGCACTGCTAAAACAAGCACACAGTAGGGTTAAAACAAATTGGTATAATGGGTATATATATATAAAATATAGAGGAAAAGAAGGTATAGAAATAGAGATAAATATATGTACATGTGCAAACAATAGTGCAGAGGCTGTATACATGTCAAATAGGATGCAAGTCTGATTGTTTGCTGTATGCACAACGACTGCAAGAGCAGAGCAATGAACACTGGGAAAAGACTAAATTAAAAGTGATACATCAAATTAATTATAGAGGTGGCTGGATGTACAGCTATTACACACAGAAGCATACGGATACACATAACCTGCATTATGAATAAAAGTTGCATAACATTTGATAAAAGGACACTTTGTATAAGTGACGTTTACAGATCGATATACACATCTGGAAAATGAGTTATTGTTTTTTGTCGTAATGCATTCCCATAGATGAGTGAATTACTCATGGGGAAGGGAAGATCAAATACGTCGTGGCCTGGGTGGGAGGGGCCTGTGATGAATATTCCCTCCCTGTTTCCTGACTCGACAAATTGTACAAGTCCAGGTTGGTGTGTAGAACAATATCCACAGTGAACTTCCTCTGCTGGCACAGGAAGTTCATCTTCTGCTGGGCTTTTTATTACGATCGTCTCCCACGTCAGGCGCTGACATATTGTGGATGCCAGAAAGCAGAAGCCTTAGTTCAAACCAACTCCAATTGTGCCAGGTGTGGACGGTGAGGAAGGACAGGGCTGTCACCTGAAGTCCACGATCATCCCCACAACTTTGTTCAGATCCAGGTTGTTGTGATTGGACCAGCAGGTCAGTTGTTGGATATCTTTGTTCGTTTGACTCTAGTTATTTGTGTAAAGGGAGAAGAGGATCACCAGTGCCTACTGCAGGGTTGCTGACTAAAGGGTTATTGCTTCCTGTCTGTCAGGAAGTTGGTGGTCAGTCAGCTGACTGAACTGAGTGAGCTCAGCGTGGAAGTTGAGATTGTTATTGGTTGTGGAGCGAGTTGCGGCAAGTAAAAGTGTGGGCATGCTATAAACCATATATAAGAAATGAATGTAGTCATCGTGACGTCACCCATTGGTTTGTGGACTGCCGTTTTGAAAGCCATCTTGGTTTTTGGCCATCGCCATCTTGTTTTTTTGCAACCAGAAGTGACACGAGAAGTTGAAGCTAGGTACAACTGAATGCTGAATAAGACATTTATTTTAAGGCAACTAAAATGTTACAATTAACTTTCACGAACTGAAAACACACTGTGAAAGGGTTAAAGTTCTAAGACCAAAACACGGACAACTCCCAGAACGGACAACACCGTGGTAGCGACCTGTCAATCACAAAGTAGCCACGCCTTAAATCATCCCCTGCTTTATGGTCTAACTAACTCTAAATGGGACCATAATTTAGTAAATGAACATCATGCTGTATTGAAGAAGACTTGAAACTAGCGATTGAGACCATAAACTCATGTTTACAATGTTTACTGAGGTAATAAATCAAGTGAGAAGTAGGCTCATTTTCTCATAGACTTCTATACAATCAGACTTCTTTTTGCAACCACAGGAGTCGCCCCCTGCTGGCTGTTAGAAAGAATGCAAGTTTAAGGCACTTCAGCATTGGCTTCACTTTTCAGACCCGGAGTTGCCCACTGACTGGAAAGCTAAACTGAGTGAGCTCAGCGTGGATGGTATGTTGTTATTGGTCGTGTATTGAGTTGCAACGAGTACAGAGTGTGTGCATATGCTAATAAAACCTACAGTAATGCAGGTCATGCAGGTGTTACATAAATTTATATATATATATATACATTTCCTTTTAAGCTGTGTCCCTTGCCTGCTTGTACAGACATGTATTCTGTGCATTTTTTTTTTTTTAATCCAGTTTGATTACGAGGAAAATACAGAGTAAAAATAGAGCACCTTCTTGTTTGACCAAAGACAAAAAAGATTTAAATGTATTCTAAATAGATAAGAGATGAGATGCGTTATTTCATTTCCTAGAAAGCCCTCCTCTGGTTTACCAAAAGAAAACAGCTATAGAAATGACGAAACAACTGGCTTTTTTCTCCTTTCCAGATTTGCTGTATCTCTAACACACATTTACTGTAGCTGCAGTGTGATGTGTGAAGTTTAGCACAGACGCAGTAAACAAGCCTCTTTGTGCCTGAGCAGAGAGCACTGATAATCTGCCTGAGCATTATCTTATGTCACTTTTTTGTGCATGCTATGCCCTTCTAATGCCAGAGTTTTACCTTGTCAACGCTCGGAGCTGCGCTCGCTGAATTTGAATGCAGTCGGGAGAGAAAACTGACATCTGTGTTGGGTTTGTAATGCTGGTAGAGGAAATAAAATGATAACAACAGCCTTCCTCTAAATCCAGCGGAATGGCAACTTTCCTCATTCAGCAGCACAGAGACTTTTGAGGAGATGCCATTGCTGCCTCATTGGTTTTTCACTCCCTCTGATTACTCCTCTCATCTTATGTAAATCCTCTTAAGTCACATGTTATTGTTTATTGCAACTGTGAAGGTTAGGTGTTCCTAAGCCCTGTGCGTGCGCTTATCTCACCAGCGCATGCATCTTTGTCTCTCCAATGTGTCTTGTTTTCGTAATACACTAATGGATGAGAAAAGTTGTCTGGACTGATGCGGCGCCGACAACCAATCCACTGCAGTAAAATGCTAATCTCTCCCAGTGGCTAACAACTCTTCATGAAAGAGAGGCAGTTGCATGCTCCAGGGATATCACAGCGTTATCAGAAGCCTGCTGAATTTGTGGATTTTTTTTAAAATCGTGAATACAAACAATTCACAAACATACAATCACTTTTTGGACCAGTCAGCTTCCCTGCTTCTGTAGTTTGAATTTTGGCACTGAACTAGTGATTGTGGTTGCAGGTTTTCTGAATGATGACCAGTCCAAGATTCTCCTCAAGAAAAAGACCATAGAATATGGGAAAAATGTATCACAGCAGAATGGAGTTAAAGGCCTTTTTAATGGAACAGAGCCATTATTAATGTTATTAGTTTTACCTGTGGTTTTCCTGTCATAACGTCATGTTATGATGTCAAAATGTCTGCTTTAAAAAGGTCTAAAGAGTGATGGAGATAAGACTGCATAACTGATTGCATTCTTTCCCTGGTCCCAGTACTCTGAGTATAGCTGGAGGAGAATAGGGCCAAACAGTTACAGGGGGTCTGTGAGGTCTTTTTTAGGTTCAGGCTTCTCTGGGCATGGCGTTAGGGCTGTAAAGTTAACGTGATAATAACGTTTTAACGCAAATTAGTTTTTAACGCCACTGATTTCTTTAACGCATTAACGCAACTTGCGGTTTTTAGGTTGCAGCTGCCTCTGTTATTTAAAAAAGATAAATGTAATAATTTCCAAAACTCACAACATGTTTTTAATATTAAATATTCTGCTTCAATCCATATTTGTTGGCGTTTAGCCTTTCAAAAACTATATTTTTACCGTTTTATCTCCCACTTGCTGCTCACAGAGGCTGAGGGAGGCTCAGTTTTAAACCTAGAGTGAAAATACTGGCATCATATGAAACTAGAAAACCTAAGAAATCCATTGATACCAACCATGTCATACTAGCTTGTTGCAAAGTAGGATAAATAATGCTACAAAAAACTGGCATGACCACTTTCAAATGGGTCCCTTGACCTCTGACCTCAAGATATGTGAATGAAAATGGGTTCTATGGGTACCCACGATTCTCCTCTTTTCAGACATGTCGATTTCATCGATCGACAGCCTTACATGGCATACAATGACCCTAAGACAGCAGATAGTGAAAATGAGACTTCCACTGGAGAACAAGTTAACACACTATGATATACTGTAAGTATGGTTAAAGGTTAAAAGGCGATTATTCTCAATTGCATACCATGTGATTGCTTAATGTCCGGTTCACATTCTACACCTTGACCTCCACAATAATTAGAAATCTAGAATTACCGCCTCGCGGTTATATGCCTCCGCCAACCAGTCAAGTTGCAGTTCACATCCATGTCTGTCCAAAATGTTTTTTGTTACGGCTAAAAACGGGGCGGCAGTAGCTCAGTTCGTGGGGACTTGGCTTGGGAACCAGAGGGTCGCATGGACCAAGTACCGACTGTTTGACTGGTAGGTGGAGAGGTGCCAGTTTGCCTCCGGGGTGCCCTTCAGCAAGGCACCAGACCCCCAAACTGCTCCCCGGGCGCTGTATAATAGCTGCCCACTGCTCCTAATACTAGGATGGGTTAAATGCAGAGATAATGTTTGACAATAAAAGTTGATTTACATTTAAAAGAATGTAAAAACGTGAGGTTGCTGCAATGACCTTTGACCACCAAATTCTAATCAGTTTATCTTTGTGTCCAAGTGGTCACTGTAATTCGTATACAACCCACGTAAACGTGAGCCAGGACATGCAGGGCTGCCGCTAAGGAAGTCAGGTGATGTAGTATAAAGAGAGACAAAGTCCGCCTAGGGAGGACGTCGTGATGGATGGATGGGTCAAACAAACACTGGACTTTCACCCAGGAGGCCGCTGTCCGTGTCTTTTATGACTTTTGTTACGTAACTGACGAGCTTAAGGTTGAAAGAACTATGGCTGGTGGTTGTTGTTGTTGATTATGTTAACTAAATTGTAATTTTATGGGTTATTGTTGTTCGGACAATTAAGCTATGACAACTAATATGTGCTAACGTCAGTCGTCACTTGTTGCCACGGTAAATATTCACTTATCCTGCAGCCTGATGGAGACACCAGTGTCAATCTCAGTCATTAAGACGTTTTTTTCAACACTAACAACTTGATCACAGACGATACAGAGATACCACAAGATACTAACGTTGTTATTCTGTTGGCTCACAAGCCTCGTTTGAAGTGGGAACCAAACGTCTGATAGCTTCCACAGAGATAAACAAAACAGTAATTTTGGACCCGTCAAAATTTTTGATTAAAGCTGAAGTAGGCGAGACTGGAGAAAATCTAATTAAAAAAATTATTAATTTTTTTTTATAAAACAGTCATTATAACGTGACAGTAGTGCATGAAATAGGTAACCTGAAAAAAATCATGTGCCTCTGTGTCCTCCGGTGTCCTCCGGTGCTCCTAACGGCATCTGCAAGATTTCACAGACCGGAGGAAAACAAGCAGTAAGAGCTGATCTGAGGTCTGCTGTCTATGAGAGCCGGCTGTCAATCACTCGTGAACTCCGATCAAACGGTCAAACTAGGCAGCGCTGATCAAATATGAATCAATATTCTGTTACGTTAATGCCTATTTCTCGCCTCAAATGTTTTCAGAATCATCTTGTAGTGTACGGTTTAGCTGTAAAGTGAGGAAGTTTGTGACCCGGCAGCCATGTTGAGATCTGTCGAGGAAATACCAAGCACCTCCCACCAGCCAGAGCACAGCCAATAGCAACGCTCTCTCTCTCTCTGAAATGACTAGATTTTTTAAAGCCTGTAAACAGAGCCCTGAGGAGGAGCAGAAGTCTAGTTTTCTCTCAGAACACTTGAATTACAATGTGCTGAAAGGTTTTTATGGAATTTTTGCCCAATGATGCTAAAAATATACTGCCTACTGCCACTTTAAATCCTAATATTTTGTGTAGGAAAGAGCTGCCAAACAGCTGTGAATAATCATGAAGAGGGCGGATCAATAGCGTTGTTTACCCACAATGCAAGAGTTGACTAACCACTAAAGCTGCGGAACCTGTCTCCCGAACTTTGGAGTCAACCTGGAGGCTACATACCTTTTTAAGTTTCTCAAACCAGTTAGTGTCACATCGCTGCTCTGCTGTTGCTCAAACTTTTTTCTTCTTCATTTGACTGGTCTCTCGGTTGTAGACTCCTCCACAGCAGCAGGATGGCCGAGTCCAGCAGGATCCTGATCAGAGGAGGAAGAGTGGTGAATGAAGACTGCTCCGTGATCAGCGACGTCTACATCGAAAACGGGAAGATAGTTGAGGTTGGAGTGAATATTGAGATCCCGGAGGGAGCGAGAGTGATCGACGCCACCGATCAGCTGGTGATCCCCGGAGGTATCGACACGCACACGCACATGGAGCTGGCCTTCATGGGCACCAAGGCGGTGGACGACTTCTACATCGGAACCAAGGTGATCACAAAAGATAGAGAAGGAAGACGGATCCTCACACATTCAAGATCAGGTTACACCAGGGCTCAGCAACCTTTACTATCAATAGAGACATTTTAGGCGAATAAATAAATAAATAAATAAATAAATAATCTGTTTGGAGCTGCAAAACATCTGAGCATTGTGATGAAGGTAACACAGTTTATAGTCTAAGTATTTAATATACAGTATAAGTCTAATGCAGTGAGGGCCAAAGTGTAAATGTACTACGGAGTATTAGGGTCACATTGAGGGAAAAACATCTGATTTCCAGAATAAAGTCGTAATATTACGAGAATAAAGGCATAACTTTACAAGAAAAAAAGAAAATAACGTAAAATTACTACTTTATCATGTTATGACTTTATTTTCATAATATTACGACTTTTTCTCATAAACTTATGACTTTATTCTCGAAATCTCCGATTCCCCCCCCCCCTCAATGTGGCCCTAATACTCTGTCCTACCATAGACCTACAACAATGATAAATACAAATGAAAATTTCAACAAAAAACAGTTATTCATTTCCATGTTTATAAATCCACAGGGAGCCAGTGGAGAGGGGCTGAAGAGCACCATGTGGCTCCAGAGCTGCAGGTTGCTGACCCCTGCCTTAGACTAATACAATACTATCAGAAGTTAAGCTGTCCTTCCTATAGATAGATGGATAGATGCATAAAATGTACATGTCAACACGTAGAGGAATATATTACAAAATATAAAGAATATTGGAGAATATACCCGACTACTACAACTAGCATAACAAAATCAAAATTATATAAATATAGAATAACCCAAGTATACATCAGCAAGTGTGCAATAACATACTACATACATCAGCAAAGAATTAAAGTAAGTATAAAAAGTATTTATATTAGACTATTTATTTCTAAATGCATGTCTTTCTGTATCTGAGTAGTTAAAAGTAGCAATACTCTTTTTTTAGAAATACTCGGTTGTAATTAAAATTCATGCAATCAAAATGTTACTGTAGTAAAAGTACAAGAGTATCAGCATCAAAACATACTTAAAGTACCAAAATACTCATTAGGCGGAATGGCCCATTTGAGAGTAGGGTATATATTATAATATAGCAATAGTCATAATAGTAACCTCCCTGTGTATACTGTATATATAAATATAACTCCACCTGTATATGTTATTTATTCTTTATAATTCTCTTATACAACATTTTTATACAATATTTCATCAGTATGCAACTTATACATAACTCTTATTCATTAGAATATAACATCCTTTGCACATTAACTGCAATCTGTATATATGTACACCACATATATATCCTAGATGCAAAACTGCATTTTGTTGTACTTGTACTTGAACTACAGTGCAATGACAATATAGTTGAATCTAATCTAATAATAATGGGTTATAATTATCCATGCATATATACTGCTAAGTAGATTCTGAATTTCTTCCCAGTGATTAATCACATTTTATCTTAACATCATAATTTATTTGTTGGTTATATTTTTATCAATCTGAATCGAAAAATTGTACTGAAGTGCAGTACTTGAGTAAATGTGCTTAATTGCTTTCCACCACTGCCTGCTACAATAACTAGACTCTCCACGCAGTCTTATAAATGAATGTGAAAAAGAACTTTGATATCTAAGGATTTATCCAATTTGCTGTCACTGGTAGTAAACACCTGTATGACATGTACTGATGCACTACAGGTGTAGAATTCATTTGTGGTATTGGTATTCAGTTTATTGAATTGTTAGAACAGATTCCTTATTTTATATGCTGAATTTATCTTCAATTTGACATGCACGTTGGTGTTTTATTTTGAAGGCAGTGACCAGAAGTGTATTTTGAACTTGTTTAACTTAACTTACATTTATGGCAAAGGACAGGTAGCACACATAATCCGGAAGGTGTGGCAATGTTTATTTGAACAAAGAACCTTAGACAAACAAACTATACGTTTGTGACCCGGCAGCCATGTTGAGATCATTTGTGGAAATACCAAGCACCGCCCACCAGCTGGAGCAAACGTTCTCATTTTACAGCTAAACAGTACACTACAGGATTTCTGTTTCTGAAGTTAAGTTTCTGAAAACATTTAAGGCGAGAAACAGGCATTACAGTAACAGAATATTGATTCATATTTGATCAGCGCTGCCTAGTTTGACCGTTTCATCGGAGTTTGCGAGTGATTGACAGATGCCTCCATTGAATGAACAGCCAATAGGAACACTCTCTCTCTGAAATTACCTGTGATTGGTCAAACTCTACCGTCACGGGCTAGATTTTTGAAAGCCTGAAAACAGAAGTCTAGTTTTCTTTCAGAACACTTGAATTACAATATGCTGAAAGGTTATTATGGATTTTTTGCCCAATGATGCCAAAAACGTTCTGCTGCCTGCAGGTTTAATGTTAATCGTTAACGTGCATCTGTGTGTTAATGTGTGTGTGTTTCACCAGGCCGCTCTGGCGGGAGGGACCACAATGATCATGGACTTTGTCATCCCCCAAAGGGGCAAGTCTCTCCTGGAGGCCTACGACTGTTGGCGAAAGACCGCTGACCCCAAAGTTTGCTGCGACTACTCGTTACATGTCGCCGTCACATGGTGGAGCGACGAGGTGAATGAGCAGATCATTGTCCATAAATACATTTTAAAAAATGCAGCAACATATTTTGGCAAAGTGTTAGCTTACTTGTATGTTTGCCAATTCCAAATAAAATGGGGTCAGAAATCGCACCACACAGAGTATATTGTATACTGTATATGAGAATTAATGTAACCAGAGCTATTCCTCCATGTATGTCTCCAAACCTTGTTTTTTCCAGGTTAAAAAAGAGATGCAGACACTGACCGAAGAGAAGGGAATCAATTCCTTTAAGATGTTTATGGCCTATAAAGATGTGTTCATGCTGCGGGACCCTGAGCTATACGCCTCCTTCTCCCAGTGCAAGGAGATCGGAGCTATAGCACAGGTGCACGCTGAGAATGGAGACCTGATCGCAGAGGTTGGTATGAGCTGATGTGATAATAACCTGTTTATAAACTAGAGTGAATTAAAGCTAGGGTTGGCAATCTAATTCAAAAATATTTTTTATTATATTTGTGTAAATTTTCTTTACATCCCGACAGCAATCAATAAATCAAATGCTCAAAAAATGACAAAAAGAAAACCATTTCATTCGGCCTGAATGAGGCAGGCTACAGAGTGCAAAGGACACACTCTGCCTGTGGACTTTTGGAGCTAGTGCTGCTAGCTGCTTTCATTGGAAAAGGGTTGGCAACACAGGGCTGTTTTCTTTGGTTGGATATTTTATTAAATCTAGTGTACTCTTTCTCAAGATTACCGACCCTAGCTTTAATGGAAACTGAGAGTAAGAAAGAAGTTGCTTATATTGAAGAGCTTCCATGTTTGTTTCCCCCCATTTTTGTTATAATGTACCCGATCTCCTGCTGAAGTATGACTTGAATCGTGCAAAGAATATTGGTGCCTTCAAATGAAACTCCTGAGCTCGTGTTTACAACATGGGAAGTCGTGTACTGGATATGTTTGGCGTTCAAATGGTTAAGTCGTGAGAACACCGCTGCTAAGCAACGGCAATATCAACGTTACTGTCGGCGTCTAGAAGCCACAGAGGCTAACAATTTAGCAAGCTAGCAAGCGGGTAACATAATGCAGGACATGCAAAGGAATAGTGAGAGAGGAGAAAGATGAGGCCGTTGGGAATATCAACATTTTCCTCAGACATATTATAGAATTACGAAGAATTACAATATACGACTAAAACTACACTATATTCACTTATTATGCACCGAAAAATTTACTTCCATGGCCTCCGCCATTTCTGACAACGTCAACAAACACGTCACAACTCGTGAACTGGGAGCGTTCAGAAACTTTCAGAAAGGTCGTGAATACCACAAGAAGGGGGCGTTCATATGGACTCTTCTCGTGAACACGGTAAACACGACCCCATTTGAAGGCACCATGTGTTAGTAAAGAGTATAACAAATACTCAACACTTTTCACATTCACCCATAATAATATTAGTTCTGTTCCATTCTAAGCTAAAGCAATATGGTTAACTATGGTAATTATTCAGAACTTAACTAGTAGAAGCTTCTTCTTAGCATGGACAGTGACATTAAATTGACCAATAATGCTCAAATCTGAACAAAATGGGCCCATAGCTACTGTAGCATACTGTACCTGCTGCTGACCTTTTTTATCAGGAAAGCTGTGGTTAACAGGTCAGTTAAATAATGTCCAGTAACAATGACGGTTTAATGTTTAAACATGATTGTAGCTAAGCGTGTCATCACTCATGATCCTGCTGTCATAGAAGAATAGACATTGTGGCAGTAAGAGTGATAGAAAATTCAGTTGTATTCTGCAGAAATTGCATTCTGAATGAAGGGACATGTTGACTCAGTGTTTGCATGTTACCTGCATGTTTCCAGCTGGTTCAAAGTCCATTGACACTGTAAGGAAAGGTTGGTTATAAATACCAAAAGCAAGTTTTATTCTGTCCAAAGTCCACTGCAAAAAACCTTTAACCTGAAGAGTTGAGGATTAACCCATGAGTAGGTCTAAAGTCTTAAGCTGTGATTGCTCCAGGGCCTCTTTTTCTGCTTTGACAAGTCAAAATAGCCAATTATGTCTCAGAGATGTGTTTGTATTTTTTAAATACAGCTTTTTCCCCCCAAATGTCATGACAACAATTCACCACTAGGAAGCAGCAAATGCCAAAAAAGTGAAACATGTTGGTCTCTTGTGTTGGGGAACACATGATAAATGCTGTCACTGGGAGATGTGTTAAAAGTGTAGTTAGCATGCATTTGTGTTGTTAAACTAAATGTTCTGTTTGGGGTCCTTTGGGCCCATTTTGATGACTCAAAAAACAGCTTGATACCCCATGACTCTTCCTAATTTCATGAGAATGCTTATGATTTTGAACTGATGACATTTTTGAGAAGTCTGCCACAGAAAATAATTGGGTTCTCAGAGACCTCAGCTGTAAAACACGGTTAAATACAATGGATTTTGATATTCTCTACATCTGTGATTGGTGCTGACAGTACTGTTTATGCAGCAACAACTCACCCCAAATCCTTAATAGGTATTTAGGTTTTTGTCACTGGGGTGTTTTACAACAGTTGGAGCTGGATTCAATTCTCAAGTCTAATTGACCCCAAACATTAGTAATGCCACTATGTAGGATAATATACTCATACTGTACATTTCTTTGTCTGTGAATTCATTTTTGTCAAACAAAATTAATATATCTTTGTTCATGCATAGCACATATAACATGCAAAACATGAAATATTCCTCTTCTTTGTTGCCTTATTGCTATATCACCTTCACCAAATGTGCAAACCCAGTTTGTGACAAAGGGAAGGGCCACTACTTTAATACATTTCTACATATTGGGTTTTTAAAAAGCTCAGTAGAAAAGGGAATTCATATTCAAAGGGGAAAAATTGTTTGATTTAGCAATTATTGTCATTTATACATTTAGAGCATTAACAATAAGGAAGTCAATTTCAATAGAACACAGGGGTTAACATGCTTTAAAGCGCCGCTTTGACTCGTTGGTTCATGTTTTCACACGCTCCTTTCAATATTAGTTTAGTTATAACTGTTTTAGTTATAGTGCGTTCCCTCTCTGCTTGGACAGAGAGACTGTGCTGTTGTTATCCCTCCATCTCCTTTAACCTTTCCGCTGCCTTGTTGTCCCCGTCCCCGCTGGCACTCTCTGCAGGGAGCTAAGAAGATGCTGTCTCTGGGCATCACGGGGCCAGAGGGCCATGAGCTGTGTCGGCCGGAGGAGGTGGAGGCCGAGGCCACCCAGCGAGCCATCACCATCGCCCACGCTGTCAACTGCCCGCTGTATGTGGTCCATGTCATGAGCAAATCTGCCGCCAAGGTGGTGTCTAATGCACGCAGAGATGGTGAGTGTGGGCTTGCTGCCACCTGCTGTTGAAATAGGGCAAGATTGAGAGATGATGGCCTTTTAAAGGCCAGAATCAGTATCAGTGTTGGTATCCAATGTCTTTCTATTTCATAAAATGTCTCCACATGATTTGTGATTTGTTGTCATGATGGAAAAGCCCCTGAAACAGTGATAAAGATTCTAAACCCAGAGTTCACTCACCAAGCTCTTGAGGTTTTCAGCCGTATCCCACCGTCTCCGGTGTCGTCATGTGACCTCTGAAACAGCATAGAGACAAATGTCTAGTTTTTTTCTCTCTCTCTGCAGGGCGTGTGGTGTTCGGGGAGCCCATTGCAGCTGGATTGGGAACAGACGGTACTCACTGCTGGCACAAAGACTGGGGCCACGCTGCTGGCTTTGTCATGGGTCCTCCCCTCAGACCTGACCCCACCACCCCTGGGTACCTCATGGACCTACTGGCCAAGTAGGTGCAACTGAAAGTTTAGCAACCTGTAATGTGATCACAGATTGTAAAAATGTCATGGAAGTGCTGGTGAAAGTTTTATTTTGAGTGTTGCTTTGAATACAGAGACAGAGGAAAACACGCTGTAGCTGACGTGGCAGTTTAATACACTCTAGAATTTACACAAATGATCTAACTTGCTTATTAACTTAGCCTCAATGATGATTAAATCATTTTGGCCGTTCCAGCATCTACTCTGTCATTCATCCGTACATGTATTTATCTCTATATCAAATGTGCCAGTGACGACCTCAGTGTGACGGGGACGGACAACTGCACCTTCTCTGTGTGCCAGAAGGCCCTCGGCAAAGACGACTTCACCAAGATCCCGAACGGAGTGAACGGAGTGGAGGACAGGATGTCCGTCATCTGGGAGAAAGGAGTGGTACGTGCTACTATCAATCAATCAAACTTTATTCGTATAGCACCTTTCATACAGGTTAGTGCCGTTCACGACAAGTGTGGACCGTGAAAACAACAGAAAAGACATAACAATTCAGCAATTTAATAATTTGAGACCAATGCACGCAAGAAAATAAAAAGATACAAATAATAGTAATAGTAATAGAATTAAAAGCTGTAATAACAGTAATAGTAGAGAAACAGTGTGAAGTGAAAACTAGTATAATAAAAAAACAATAAAATAGAATACAATTTTACAACTTAAATACAATAAAATACAATAGAAATGTAAAACTTAAATACTATAAATTAACAATAAAATACAATTTTACAACTTAAATACAATAAAATAAGTGATTAATACTATAACAATAAAATAAACTAACATTTTAAAACTTAAATATAATAAAATATGTGATTAATAACATAACACTAAAATAAAATAACATTTTAAAACTTAAATACAATAAAATAACAATAAAATAAAATAAAATTGTACAACTTAAATACAATAAAATGTGTGATTGATAAAATATCAATAAGATAAAATACAATTTAAAATAAGTGATTATTAAAATAACAATAAAATAATCCGTCATTATCCGTCTAATTACGCAGTTTGCAGTGATGTGACACAAATTGACCACAAATTAAATTGTGCTTTTTAAATTGTAAGTCTTTATTTGCATGTATCTTAAATCAGCTTGACACTTCTTACTGTGATGCGTTGCCAAGACTGATTACTCATCATGTACGAATTCCAAACTATTACGGGAATATGCATAATTTGGGCACAGTATCAATTAAAATGATAAGACTCCTACGGGGGCCCCTTTACTAATATCAAGTGGTGAAGATCTGTCATGCCTTGGGGCCCTGTATGTGTATTGATGCAACAGTGGGCGGGGTTCTATTGTTGTTTTGTAATCCCTAATGGGCCATAATCATCAAGTTTAATGAAGAATGAATACTCTTTTCAATGTGTTAACGCTATTATGATCCTCTCATTGTATTTGAACTGAAGTACAACTAGTAGTATTTAGTATTATAGTTTTTCTAAACTCTCGGAGCTGCGAAAAAAGCCAGCGCTGCATTTTCTCACTGTTGTTGTGAAGACAGTGTTTCAGCCCCCAAGGCCACGGGGAAGATTTACAACATTCCACAGTGCTTACAAATCACACATTAGATGGTATTTTGGCAGGAATTAGTTGCTTGCTGCTGCAGTTAAAGCACTGACCTTTTGCCTGCTAATTCTGTATTTCGTCGTCATCCACTGTGACCCCCCCTCACTCGAACCGACTTGTTTGTGCGTTTCCTCCCTCAGCACAGCGGCAAAATGGACGAGAATCGATTTGTAGCCGTCACAAGCAGCAACGCGGCAAAAATCTTCAACTTCTACCCGCAAAAAGGCCGTATCGCCAAGAACTCGGACGCTGACGTGGTTATATGGGACCCCAAGATGACAAGGTGAGAACCCGAAAAAAGCTTTTGAAATGGAGCAGAGGAAGAGGAAAGCTCTCGGACACAGTTTCAAAATGAGTGCAACTCCAATGCACATTCTGAATGCCCTCTTATCTCTCAGTATGAAGTTACACATTTCTACCCGTGCTATCAGCAGCTCCTGCAGATGCAGGCTGCAGATGGTGCTGCTGAAACATTGGGCGGACTTGAAAGCATGTCTCCAGGGTGTCATGCATTGGGTTGAATAAGATAAGGTTTCTAAAGTTTAGCAGTGAAGCATGCAGGCTATAGTTACAGGCAGCTAAAAAGAGAAGTGATGTATCTTTCATCTTGTGCCACCTCAACACGCACACACACACCAACCTGCTGCCACGTAAGCGGATTGTGCTCTATCCAGAAGTCAGGGTATGTCATCACTTATCTACAGCTGCAACACAATTTACATATGAATCACATTCATCAGACTGTTGGAATGATTCATTCTTCTCCATGTTTGGTTATTTTTTTTAGGAAGGATTTTAACACACTTACTTAAGCTAGATGCACACAGCACCAGTGGGATGATGCTGATGGGTCATGGTGAGGATCTTAAAAATGATGAATATTTCACGTGGGAGCTAAACCGATTTTCATAGTAGAGAACACACAGCGTTAAGGCTATTTTCAGTAACCGGCTCAGAATATCACAAGGCTGTGTATAAAAAACTGATCATGTGATTGTTTCTTTCCATTTTCTAATTATTCTATTAAAGCCACAGACACGGAGCGGAGGACAGTATGCTGTTCTGTGGAGGCACGTGCACAGATGCAGGCACAGAGGACAGTTTGCGTTCCAGTAGCCTGTGTACTGTAGCACACTAAGACTTATGTAACCCAGAATGCACTGCTCTGTTTGCTGCAGAATCTGGGCTGAACCCTCAGGGAAGTCACCAACCGCTGATGTGAATTGGAGGAGAACACATTACACCCCGGTGTAATTTGCTGTGAATTAATTCACTGGTAACACTGGAAAAAACCTTCACAATTCCTACTGCGGAGGGGTTTACAGTTTTCCAGTCCTCTCAGGCCTGTCATCCTCAGCCGTCACCTGTTTGTGTGTGTGTGTGTGTTCTGTCTCTAACATGTGCGCATGTCTGCGGATGTTATAATGCTTTTTCAAGCATGCCAGCGCCTCGCATTTGATCGCCGCCGCCGTGAACTCATCTGTGAAACTTAACGTAATTAGTCGCCCCTCGGCGCCAGTGTCGCTTCATAACATCCGGGACCAGGGGCCACAAACCGTTGCGTAACCAGAAACGCCTAGGAAGTTCAGTCAATTGCCTTGTGTCTGGTAATTGGGCTGCTTGAATAATGAGGACACATCTTGTTTTTGTCAGTGCACACTAGGCATGGTGTCTGGCTCTACAAATCAACGGGAAGTGGGCATATGTGAATGGGGGGGAAGAGGGCTCACTAGAAAAAAAGACATTCAGTGTGTTTCATGGAACTGGCTGAGTCAGACTTATTTCACTGTTCCCCGCTGATTTAGTCTTTTCACTCATGATTTATTTGCGAGACATCATCAATCTGTGCTCTGCAGAGCGTTTGATTATTTTAATATGAAGCGTTGTAATTGGCTTTCCCTCTAAGAGATTTTCTACATTTTCCAGAAAGCCCATCCACCACCTTAATGAGAAGGTTCTTTAAGTAACTACTACTATTAGTTACTTCATGCAGTGATGGAAGTACACAGGTTCTGTACTTAAATCAATCATTTTATATTAACAATGGATTACATGACTACATACTGTATATGTGAAAGGGGTCGCTCGTAGTGATGAACACATGATTAATATACTATCAATACTGCAGCTCCACTGAGCGTTTTTTTTTGTTTTTCAGTTCGTTGTTTTGGTTTTACAGTCAGTAACTTTACAGTTTTGCTGCACTCTTACCCCTTTTGGCATCGTTTTCGGCCGCAGCATGCAGCTGTTTACAGGGAAATAGCTCTAAAAACCCACGGTATTCTACCTGCCCAGACAAAGCTCAAAGCTCAATGGAGAGTGAATATTGGGCTTAAACTTGTCAGATGGAAAGAAACACAACTCCAAATAAATGCCAATGTGTATCTGCTGGATGTGTGGTAACTATTTACTAACACGTTTTCCCATATCAACTTAAAAGGTGTAATATGTAGGTGTTACAGCTTTTTCTTTTTGCTGCCAAGTGGCCAAGAATCTGTTATTGCAGGTTGTTGGGGTTGGTCAAGGTGGAGCTAATTTTAACTACCTTACTGGGATGGTTTGTTCTCCAGCAATGTATTTTACAAGCTGATCATATGTCTTGTATTTAAAATCTTAAGATTACTAGTAAACATAGCTGTCAGATAAATGTAGTGGAGTAAAAAGTACAATATTAGCCCTGTGAAATATAGTGGAATAGAAGGACATGTAGCTTAATAATACACAAGTAAAGTTCAGATACCATACAATGCTATTTGGTCACATTCACACTGGTTCCATGGCTACATGTGGTTGGAGAGAGATCATAGCAGTAGCATAGCGCAGTACAAGTAAGTGTGATAAATTATGAGTTTCACATAAATCTTGAATAAAGCCATTCCTGCCTTAGATACATTTACCATGAGTGCTTTCAGATAAATAATTTACATCATTTTAATCATTTCTGCCAATAAACTCTATTGCAGCCAGGCTAAATTTGTTTGGGTGCCTGTCTCGCGTCTCTTCATCCAAACTCATTCCTTTTCAATGTCCCACTCCAGCCGTTTTAAGAGAAGAGAGCATCACATGAGCCAAAGTTGTACATGTTACATTATATTGCTTGTTGCTGCAAAGTAAATGAGCTGCAGTAACTCGATGCTGTGTATGAGTACATCTTGGCCTGATTCAATCCATTTCAGATCAGAACAGAATGCGTTAAGATTTCACAATAGGTTTCTGTTTTCTTTTTTGCGGCTTAGTATTCAGAGAGCATTCTGTGATTACCGCACAAAGACGTTTAGTTACCTCCGCCAAGGCCGAAAGCCAAGGAAGGAGGTTATATTTTCACCGGCGTTGGTTTGTTTGTTTGTTTGTTGGTTTGTCCGTTTGGAGGATAACTCCAAAAGTCCGAGATGGATTTGAATGAAGGTTTTTTGAAGGGGTGGGGTGTGGCACAATGAACAATCCATTAGGTTTTGGTGGCGATCCAGATCATGTGGGGGGGCAGCGACGTACATGAAACCTGCCTTGGCGGATGTCTGCGCTCTCCGAGTAAACTTCTAGTTGTAAAATCATTTTCAATATCTTTTCGTCTTGGTAGGAAGATATCGGCCAAGACCCACCACCAGGCTGTGGACTACAACATCTTCGAGGGCATGGAGTGCCACGGTGTCCCCGTCGTCACCATCTCCAGAGGCAAAGTGGTCTATGAGGACGGGCAGCTGAAGGTGTCCCCGGGGCATGGCAGATTCATTCACAGAAAACCGTTCTCTGAATATGTTTACAAAAGGATCAAGCAAAGGGATCAGGTCAGTCCACAAGTTTCATTGTTTTGGTGTTCCAGCCTGCAATTCTACTGTTTTGGTTCAGCTTCACCGGCTCTCATATGGTCATATTCAGCTACAGCAGGCAGCTGTTTTGAGTGAAATAACAAAACAAAAAAACACTAGGGATGTCACAATACCAGAAATGTAGTAGTCGATACCAATACCAGTGAAGTTCCAAGATTCTTGATACCCAAATTCAATACCCTGGTCAAAAACAAAACAGTAAACACTGAGCTAGTATTAGGAAGTTTCAAAATTTTTGGCTTAGACTTGGTACCGAAGTTTGGATTCTGGTGACAAACTTAAAAACCCACTGTACACTACCTGCTCAGCACCAAACAGACAAATGTAGCTATAGCTTGTGAACATAGTGGAGCATTTAGCCACTTAGGAGCCACATATTTCCCTTCGGAGCTGGTGGAGACCAAAAACAGAGCTAAAAAGAGTGACTCGTTTTCACCAGGTGCCCAGACACACGGCTCAAAATAAATGCTAATGTGTGGGTGTGTAAATACGCAACTAAGCCCCCAAAGTGGCCAAAAAATCCTGCACCCCCGCAAAACCTCAACTTGTCATTTTTGCACTCGTACAAATGATACACATGATACAAATGATACAACATGTTAATTGTGTGCTTTCAGCTAAGCTAAGCTAACTGCTTGCAAGCAGTAGCTTCATATTTATCGTACAGACATGAGAATGGTATCGAGCTTCTCTTCTAAATCTCTTTACTCCAAAATGTTAAGGGAGTAGTGAATGAGAGAGTGATTTCAACACAACCCCCACTGTAGAGATAGCTAGGGTTAAATACATTTGTTAAAGAGGACCCAGAAATATTGCATAAAAGCACCTGTCAGGGAACTAACATTCAGATTTCTGTTGAATTTGAAGCAAGCAGATCCTGATGAGGTATCGTACATAAAGGTCACTTAACCTTTCTTTCTGCTTTGCATTTGGCCTGCAGGTGGGGACACCTACAGCTGTGATCAGACAGCCCTATTCAGGTAAAGTCATTTCTATATGAACAACAGACCTAAAACATGAGAGGCAATTTGAATCTCCAGCTGCGTGTCTCCAGTACAATCCAGAAGCCAAAACAACAACGCTGTCCACTGATACACCTGCGGTGATTGGTTTCTACTGTTTTAACATGAACAAGATATTTCTGCAAGTCATGCATACATTATTCAGCCATTTAAATCACTGTGTGCCGTAAAGGGGGGTTGGTGGTGTTTAGGTTAACGCTGATCAACACTTAGGTTAATGTCCTGTTGGCAGATAAGACCTTAGTTATATTTGTTCAACTGTGTGAGGTTTCAAGGTCAGCTGTGCTCAGTACACAGGTTGGTAGAAAATGATATTTGCTCTAACATACATTATGCAATCAAGTAGTTCACTGCAAGGAATGAAAATAGGGCTTATGCATGATTCCATGGTTTAAAAATGTGGTGTGATTAGAACAGAGGATCTTTCATTATTTTTATATCCATGCATATCATTGTGGTAATTGAGTTATAAAATATTTTTTAAAAACTGTCTTTACTTGTGAATGTGCCTGATTCTTCTTTTACTGGACATTTCCCCACCTTTTTTTCCTAAATGTTTGTTGCCATTGGTAACAGGACCGATGTTTCTCACCCAAAAGCATCCTTCCCTTTGATGAAATATTCATTAAAATGACAAGCGTGGAAGTATAAAGATTTATTTTGTTGACCCAGATTGACTCTGTATTTGCATATTCAGCAGGATTGCACATTATCATATGCACTCCATCCATGCCCATGTATGGACTGCATTCATTCCTTCCCATGGTGTAAAAACAAAAAAAAAAAAGGTCTGTGGCTGTCACCTAGCATCATGTGGCCGCTTCCTATTGGGCTGGCATGCTGGCGTGGTATAATGCCACAGGGCCAGTTGAGACATAATGTGAGCTTATCAGGTTGCCGCACGGGTCAGTGGCAGCGTGTGAGTCACAGAAGGCCCACTCATCCTTGAGCTGCACCACTTCCTTCCTCTTGTCTCTGACAGTGGAAGTGCTTGGTGTGGGATCGTACAGTCGAGACTGAGTATCTCTAAAATGTGCCCTACTGGATTCTCTCTACAGACTTCTACAGATTACAACTAGAGTTCATAGAAGCAAATAACAACAAAAAATACACTGAAAATGTTTTTATGTTGATTCAACTTTTTAAAAAATGTATATGTAATGTAAATTTTAATGTAAATATTGAATTAATATAATTCCGCTCATAAATAAAAGTAAAAGTTTTAAAGAGGACCTTTTATGCTTATTTTGAGGTGAATACTTGTATTTTGCGTTTCTACTAGAACATGTTTACATGCTTTTAAAAAACGCATTACTTCTGCTCTGCTGTGATTGGTCGACAGAACCAAACTCTTCGGACTCCGCTCCAGCTGCGCTCCAACTAGCTTTGTTTGAGGGCGTGCTAACCTACCCACTAGGCAGGTATTGTGTAAATGTGTTACTTGGTGACATCACCATCTTATGGAAGAAAAGGAGGGACTTCAAGCGAGGCGTTTCAGGCAGCTAAGGAGCAACGTTTCTGTGGGGGAGAGTAAATCTCTTTGGCGTGGACTTTGGGCTTTGTAACTTTGCAGACCTTTTACATGCACAAAGAACTATATAACACACTAAAGGAAAGCGGGAAAAGCACGAAAGCATAATAGGTCCTCTTTAAGTCAAACCATTTTAGCGGAGATTGAAAAACTAAGTGGCGAGCATTATTGCATTTTTACATTATGTTTCGCAAGCTCTGGTCTGCTCATGAGTCATTTCAGGTTAGGTTTCCTAACTAAGGACAATATGAAATGTCAAAGTTTTGTACCAATTCTTTAATTGCTCGCCTTCAATCTGAGTAATACCTTGTAATATACAACTCCTACATTGGGGAGCATTTCACCAAGCATGCGCATAGCATCACTCATGGTCTAATCACATTCACTCTTGGTAACCGATTGTATAACAGCAATGGAGTTGTGCAAACAGTGAAAGCCTTGTGATGTAAAACACAATAAAGCCAGTAACAATGCAGGAAGACACACAAAAAATAGACTTTTGTCCCTGATTCTGTTGCCCTGGTGCATGCTGGGAAGTTTTTCCTACACGCCTACATAATCTATTTAATAAAATGTTTTTTGGTTTTTTTTTTTTAAATAAAAATCTTAAACAAGAATAAAAAAGTAATTTTAGGGAAAAAAGTGTATACACTGAATGAACAATAGCAATGTTATGCTTTAGAGGCAAGTAGGAATTGAAATAAGAGCGAGTGTACAGAAAGTTAGAGGAAAGGGGACTGTCCCCTTTCCTCTTCCTCATGGTTATCGATTGGATAATGAAGACCACAACAGCACAGAGGAGAAACGGGATCCAGTGGACACTCACAACACAGCTAGACGACTTGGACTTTGCTGATGACCTGGCTTTGCTGTCTCACAATCGACAACAGATGCAAGAAAAGACAACAATACTGGCAGACACATCATTACAAATAGGCCTCAACATCCATGGAGGAAAAAGTAAAGTCCTCAAGGTCGACACAACCAGCGAAGACTCAGTGACCTTGGAGGGAATGGATGTAGATGTCAGATCCAGAATCGGCAAGGCAAGGGCTTCATTCATACAACTAAAGAACATCTGGAGCTCCAAAGAAATCAGCCGGTGGACAAAGCTCAGACTCTTCAACTCCAACATTAAACCAATACTCCTCTATGGTTCAGAGACGTGGAGGACAACAAAGACCACAACAACAAAAGTACAAACATTCATAAACAACTGCCTGAGGCGCATCTTAAACATCCACTGGCCGGATACCATCGGTAGCAATGATCTTTGGCAAAGAACAGGTCAAAAACCTGTTGAAGAAGAGATCAGGAGAAGGAGATGGGGATGGATTGGCCACACACTCCGGAAACCCGGTACCAGCATCACCAGGCAGGCCCTTAGATGGAACCCACAAGGCAAAAGAAGGAGAGGCCAGCCCAAGAACACCTAGCGCATGGACCTTGACACGGACATCAAACAGAGCGGGCTGACATGGAAACAACTGGAGAGGAAAGCCCAGGACAAAAGACTCTGGCGGACTGTGGTCAACGGCCTATGCTCCACAAAGGAGCGATAGGCTTTGAATGAATGTACAGAAAGTTAGAAAAACAGTACCACAAGGTTAAAAAAAAAAAAAAACACCTGTGAGATGTTAATGAACAGCGACAGTGCGTAAGTGGAAAGAGGACAGTTCTGTTCACTGCACATGTAGGAGACATCTGTCTTAGATTATGTAAGCAAATATCACTGTTCTACACTCATACATAAATATCAGGATTCACTGAATCCTTAATTATAAACTTAAATTAGAGGTACAAAGTAATATGAAACATGCAAGTTGTTTATTTCAATGCCTCTGACTGGCCTTACGGGATTTAATATGTTGTTCATGTATTTGGTTTGTTGGCATTACTGTCATATTGATCCCTAATAAATACAGTATATATATATATATATATATATATATATATATACACACACACAGTATTTAATTTATATAATGAACATGATGTAATATGTATGGATTTGTCTCTGACAAATAATATTACATTTCTAATGGCTGAGTGCTCATTGAAGCTAAACTGAATTGATGTATAACCGTTTTATTTATGGTCTGTACCTGGCTAATATGAATGTGGACGTGTTCCATATATAAACCATTCTCCATGGTTACCATTATTGTTAATTAGCAGACAGACCAGTGATGTAATATGCTCTAACTCAATCGACTACTTGCTGAATAACAATAATACAGGTTGGGTACAAGTAATGGAGCACAGTGTTTGAGCAACACATTTATTGCTTTTATGTTTCATGAAATATACTGTACAAAAAAAGTATATATAGTATGTTAAAATAAATACATTTATACAATATCACAGCAAGACAATTCACTCAAAAGATCACTGTCACATACACACACACACACACACACACGCGCACACACACACACACACACACACACACACACATATATACACTTAAATGGTCACAAACATTGAAAATATCAGAAAGTACAAGTCCATTGGTTGTTTTTTTCACTTCCGTCATGGTGCAGCTTTAAACAGAATCATCAAAAAATAATGGAAGGCAGCTTATTTAACGGAATATAATACTGTAATCTGTGTCAGTATGTACTCATGTCCCATTCATGCATGTTACTAACTTGATATTTTCCCCGGAGTCTTTGTGGTTTCTCATCTCAGGTATCCATGGATCGGGGTTACACCTGGATCGTGGTTGGCTGCCTGCTTGACACCCACTGCTACATTATCATTATTATCAGCCTTTTTATTATTAGTAGTAATCATATTTCTGTTATTATTACTGCTATTTCTTATCTATCTCTATTACATCCACTGCTATTGATTATTGTTATTAGTCCTATTTGTATTACTACTTATAGCTGTTGTGCTATTTTGTGGTTCCTGTGCATCTCTCTCTCTTTCTCTCTCTCTCTCTCTCTCTCTCTCTCTCTCAATTATAGTCTAGACCTGCTCTATATGAAAAGCGTCTTGAGATAACTTCTGTTATGATTTGACGCTATATTAAAATGAATTGAATTGAGCATCAAAAAGCTTTGAACAGATCTACAAACAGTGCAGTTGCACAATGTTGTGGTTGCAGCAGTTATTGGACCAGGTCTAAACCCTGACTGCAGTAGCTGAAGGACACTATTTTCCTCCAGAGAGGCACGTTGAGAGTCGACCAGCCCGGCTTGGGTACAGGCTGATAGTTGTTGAGGTCACAAGTGTCATCGTTATGTAATGAGGATGAGAACATTTTGCCAGAGGTAAAAGTTGAATTAAAAAGTGATACTGTAATAACAGGATCATTGTTGAATCAGTTGTTCAAAGTTGTCCTCACCAGGAGACTTTCTAATCATGCAGCCAAAAGAATAACTTCCTCACACGATGCTTTTTGGATCCTCTTTAGTCCTGAAGAGCAGCGGGCACCAGAAATGTGGCTGAAAAGAGAAGATCACCCTTCTGCATTATACACGGAGATTTACAAACTGAACTCGCGATAAGCAATAAATGCATACCTTTAAATAGAGTGATCTGAGGCTGCAGTTGTCTTTCACCTCCCTCTTTTTGAGTCTCTTCCTCAGGATTTTGGCGTGCAGGTACTCCACTCTCTCCTCTGCAGCGGTGGAGAAGAATCGCTCGCAGACCATCAGCCTGAGCTGGGCTGCTTTGGCAGCCATGAGAGCCATAATGAGCAAGGTGAGCAGGATGGCAGCCAGAGGAACTACAGAGTTAGAGAGCAGCAGCTTGGGCTTAGGAAGACATTTCTTCTCAAACAGGGTCACAGAGTAGGAAAAGTCTTGTTGATGGTTCTCCTCACCAAACGGTATGCCTATTAAAGTTGCGATCCCCTGGAGAAGATAAGTGAATCAAATATTCAGAAGCTGTCCAACTGGAACAGATACTGTAAGTGCAGAAATGTGTCAGTAGGTCTTACTTACTGTGATGCTCATTAACAACGGGACATGGAACGGTTCCAGCTCTGATAACTTTGTTGTCACAATATCGACAAAGCAGTACAATAAGGCATCCACAGTTATAAATATGACCCAAGCTACAAAATGGGAGACGACTGGAATGCCAAATTTCAGCATAGCTCTCCCCTCTTTGGTGGTGGGACGGGCCGATGGGACGGCGGTGTACAGCTTCTCCTCCGTCGGCGTGAGGGGGAGGACGTGGGGCTTCCCTTCCGCCTTCTGCTTCTCGTCAAATCGAACAAACTTGCCGCTCGTGAACCTGTTTTGGTATTTCATGTCGTTGCAGTATCTTTTTATGTGCAGCGCTATAAACAGCATGAGCACGAGGAAGCTGATGGCGGGAAACATCTTATCGGTAACAGAGGAGACCGCGTTCATGAGGGACTGGACGTACTTCACAGTGTCGTTCAGCTGCTGCTCCGCTTCGCTGAGTCTCCCCTTGAATTTTTCTGACTCCAGTTTGGGTGTAATCTTGAGCTGGGAGTCGAGGTTCACCACCCCTAAGTCTGTAACCCCCTTGAGCATGTTTCCCAGCCACTTCAACATTTTGACATAGTTACTGAATGGAGCAATGATGGCTGCTTTCTTGGCCTTCAGGTTGCAAATCATACTCCGGACCAGGCCCGTGATGTTCTCCAGGGTGTTGCGGATATTTCGGAGAACCACTAAACTGGTCCCGGCGGTCAGGAGCAGGTTCCGACTCTTCTTCATGAAAATAGAGATCACGAACAGAGTCCCTACGCACCTTACTCTCTTTGATAGGAAGAGGGCAACTGTCAGTAGTGTCCCAACGCAGCCAGCGATCCCTCCGGCTACCGCCAGCTCATAGTTGAGGGTGAAGAGGAGGTAGAGGAGGAGCAGGGAGCTCAGCAGGAGGCTGGAGAAGCTACAGGTGAGGAGGAGGATGAGGGTTCTTCGAAAGCCATCCCTTTTACCAGTAATGAAAACATCCACAGCCAGATAACCAATGTCCTCCAGGCTCTGTTTTACTGCAGTCCATGGGATTAGCATCCTGGACACTGAAGAAGATAGTGGTTGGAACCAAACACTGGAGTACGCATTGAAAAATAGAAGTTACATGATCAGATACTTGCTTAACCTTTCTGTCAAAATTTAAATCTGAAAGAAGACATTTTGAATGAGAAAATGCTGTAGCCTATACATGAACATTCATTTAATGAAATCAGTACAAACCTGCGGTGTAGAGCTTGACATCTATTCTCATGCATGCCTTTCGCAGCCTCCTTAAATACGGCTAAAACAGGAACTCTTCTGTCTCCTCAAACCTCAGTCATTCGTCATTTCCCAGTCATCCCTATTTTTTAACCAAAAAAGCAGAAGAAAACAAAGGGCTGATACGAGGCCAACTTTTGACTGTGTGTGAGACTCGTATGTTCTGTTATTTATTGAGGATTGCAGACAATATCGTTGTCTCTCTGATGTTCAGAACTTCAGAATACCTGAAGCTGACCTTACAGCCCATTAAAGGAGCTCATTTGTCTTGTTCAGACCTGGTATTAACATGCATCCTGAGTGATGGGATCACTACTGGAACGCTTTCAATACGTCTGTTCACACCTGGCAAACACATGGCTTATACAGCAGATGTTGTGATGTAATGTTACATGAATGTCAGTAGTAATATCCTACATATTCGTGAATTTGGGTACATTTTATTAACATACAAATATAAGGTTATTGTGCCGACGGTCCCCGGGGAACTCTGTGCCGCAGGCACCGCTGCCTTTGCCAGACAACAGCGGGGTACAGAATTTCAGAGAGCCGGGGATTCAGCTCCGTGCAAAGCACTGGAACAAAAACACAGACACATCTCCGACAGTATGATAATAATGCACTTCGCATGCCCAGTCTGTAGATATGTAGCCTATAGATAAGATATATTTTAATAAAATACAGTTGTATCGACAGAATACAGTAGAGCACAGGAGCCGGTTTCATGCTGTGAGGTAGACGAGCGCTCTCGTCTGTCCAGCTATTCATTTGAGGAGCGCTGAGACCCGCAGAGACCCGCAGATCCCAGCGGGACGTCAGTTGAGTAGGAGGTCCTTAATGTGGCCCAGGACACATTTGTGTACACACTGCTAAAAGAATGGGGCCATATGTGGCCCAGACCACCTCTGAATGTGGTCTGAGTGATCGGATCTCAATGCGTCCTCAATGGGTCTCGAGTGTGTTCACACCTGTATTTAGAGCTGTCCACTTGTGATCCGATCACTCAGGACGCATGTTAATACCAGGTCTGAACAGGGCCAGAGAAAAGACACAAAGTGTTGGGGAAGGAGCAGCAGACTGGCTGGAGACGAGGACATCAAGTTGAGGAGAGGTGAACCTGAAAAACACCACCGTCTGTACACAGCTGGAAACTGCAACAGTCAAATGACATGATAACTATATTTTAATGATTGTGTGTCTGTAATGTGTTTTTTTTGCGTCTCCGTCCTCCAAAAGACGCTGGAGAAGCAGCTGGAGAACCACAGGGAGGCTCATCAGAAACAGCTCAGCCGCCTCCGAGACAAGATCTCAGACAAGCTGGACGAACTCAGAGTAAGGTAACACCAGTAGAGCTAAATATATTTTTTCGACATACTGTACAAATACGTTTTAAAAAAATATTGAGACATACTATGACTTTCTTTTAAATGTTTGTGACATATTATACTATGGCTTTTTTTCGACGTACTATAGTATGACTTTTTTTTAATCTTTTCGACATACTTTACTATCACTTTTTTTTTTAAAGTTGTTTCGACATACTATAATATGACTTTTATTCATGACAATTTTCTACATACTATACTATGACTTTTTATTTTATCGACGTACTAAACAATCTTTTTTTTTTTTTTTTTCGACATACTATACTTTGACTTTTTTTCAACATACTACACTATGACTTTTTTTTTTTTTTTCGACATACTATACCATGGCATTTTTTTCCAAGACATTTTTAGACATACTATGGCTTTTGTTTTTGCGGCATAGTACACTATGACTTTTTTATTTTTTTCAATATACTATACTATCACTGTTTTTTTTATATTTTCGACATATACTATGACTTTTTTTTCGACATACTATACTATGACTTTTTTTTATTTTTTCGACATGCTATACTATGACTTTTATTCATGACAATTTTCGACATACTATACTATGACTTTTTTTTTTTTTTCGACATACTATACTATGACTTTTTTTTTTTTTCGACAAACTGTATGGAATAAATTACTGATATAAAAATGCCTGCTGTTATTTCTCAGGTCTCTCGGTAAACTCGCCCGAAATAAACCACCAAAATGGGATGAGTACCTCCAGGCCACCATGTTTGGACTAAGGACAAAGAAGCAGTTGACGACTCAGTATAGTCCTTATTATTTAATGTTTGGCAGAGAGGCCAGGTAGCCATCGGAGGTGCCAAAGGAGTACGAGCTAAGTGGCTCTATTTGGTTTGGAGTCAAGGGGTTATGGTCATGATTCCTTGGATAAATAGCTCGGACTCTAACACCACTTGGCATTTTTTATACTTTAGGTGACAACTGACAAAGTGGAGGGTTTCATGATCAGGGAGGAGCTATTCCAGGGACTTGCCAAACAAAAAAACTGTCCACAAGGCATTCCAAGATAATGTACAGAAAGCGCAAGACAAAATCCGTAAGCACAAGCATGAAAAAGGACAGCAGGACAATTTTCAAGTGGGAGATGTCGTCCTGAAACAAAACATAAGAGAACAACAGAGAAAAGGATTGAAACTGATATGCTTGGACCATTCACTTCACTTTAATTCAGGGGAAAGTTGTTAGTTTGAGTAACAACTCAACCAAAACCATTGCCAACCTAGATCAAATAATTCAATTTACAGAACCAGAGGAGAGGATTCCTGCAAAGCTGGCAAAAAATAACAAGTCTCCTTTAGCTCCCTCCCCCCTCCGTCAACCACCGTCCAGCCCCTCAAACCCTTCTGAACAAATTGCTCCTCAATCAAACCCATCAAACTCTCAAACCCACGCTGCCATCCTTACTCCTGCCACTCACTCCTTTGATCCTCCACCTGCCACATCATCAGGAGAGACTCAACCCACCCATAGTAAGGGTATACGTCCCATTCAGTAATGTGACATCAAGTATAATGCGACATACTCTATATATATAATTTCATTGATAATTTAAATGACTGAAATGTTCGGAATTTCCAGCTCTAAAGGATATATTTAAAATCAAAGGGGAGATACTGTGGGCAAAAGTGGTACCGTACAAACTTTTTACTGCGGATCTCCAGAGGCTGGCACCTGGGAAGGAATTGGAAAGTGAGGTAGGTATTGTTTGCTAAACTGCTTCTGGTTTTTCCTCTTTAACATGAAAATTAATTTGATTATTTTTTTTTGTGTAGATTGTCAATGCCTACTTGCTGTGGGTGGCAAAAAGTATTGAAAGGCCTGTCAGAGTCATTGACACCTTTGAAATGACAGCGATATGGATTGGTGCATCAAGGGGAATGAGAAAGGTAAGGATAATGGTTGCTTTTAAAGGTGTTAGTTACAATTATGCAATCTTAAAAACTAAAATTATCACTTGCAGCTCAACGTAAGGGAATGGGACACCCTGGTCGGGGCTGTATGTAACAATCATCATTGGACTCTAGTAGTAAGTGCACTTAAATTAATGCAATTTATGCAACTAAATGTACAACTCTGAGAATCTTGTATGTTAAAGTATCCTATCTGTAAAAGGCCATGTATCCAAATGAAGGACGGGCTGTGTTTATCGACCCATTTGGAGCCACCTCTAATCAATTAAAACAATGTAGGGATTCAACAAGGTGAGCAAATCAATGATTTATTCTCATGTGTTTCATTTAGTTTCTGATTTGCAAGTAACAAAATGTTTTATTTTTTGCTTTAGGGCTTTCATGTGGAAAAAGAGTGTCAACACATCATGATGAATGTGTGACACAGTTTCTCAGTCAGCAAGATTCCACATCTTGTGGAGTGTTAGTTTGCAAAGTAAGATTATGTACCTTAGTAAGCCTTTAAACACTTTTTAAAAAGGACTCAAATAACACTGACCTGTATTTTAAGGTAGCCGAGTGTCTCTTAACTGGAGACAGCATGGACTTTGCTGTGGATGAGAATGGCATAAACACTTTGCCAACACAAATAGCCATCAGAGACTGATGGATGATTCTGGTAAGCTTCAAACAATTGTTATAGTTGTGTAGTTGTTGTAACATTTGCCTATACTTAACCCACTGTGAAATTTGAATATCTTAATAGACGACCTGACAGACCTGTGCAGGGCATGTGGAGAAAAGGACCCTGGGGAAAGGGAACCCTCAGAGGAACCTGTTGATCATTGGCTAGGAAGGCTTTAAAGTTTTTTACATGGAGAGTGCATTCTTAATTTATCACAAATCCAATTTATCTATTTACTTTCAGATTGAATGCACATCATGCAGCCTTTGGTATCACTGGGTGTGTGATGACAGGCATGAGGACTTTTTGTGTCTGGCTTGCACACCATGTTAAATGTTTTTGTTCCAGTAATCCACCATGAGTAAATAGTATGTTTTCTCCTTGAGAGGGTCATATGTTGTGCAGATTGATTGGCTACAAGTGAAATTTGTTGCCCTCTCCTGAATAAATTAACGTGAGTGTTTGACTTCTGTGTTGTTGTCTGGGTCAATTCTCAATCTAGTGCATTTTTGGTCTGAAACACTTTCTTTATCGTGCAGCTGATGCGAGATCTTCAAACTTCAATATTTCCACGTGAATACAACAACATAAACATAAACAGACACTTATTTGTGTTGGAAATCAGATTTTCAGGTCTGAAGTACACGGACAGTGTGGTCACAAGTTAATCTGGCTGCCTTCTGCGTCTCAGAGCGACTACTTAGCGGATGATGTTTGAGTTAAATATGACATTCATTGTGATCATCCCAGTGCTGGTGGCGCACAACTCCCGTCTGTCACACAAGTTGTGCTTTTAGAATGAGTTTGAATCCCGTAATGTGTTGTTTATGTTCCGTAATATGTTGAAAACAGGAAAAGCAACGCTACTCTTCCTGTTTTCAACATATTCATCATAACAAGCAACGTTCCAAACGCGAGTAGAATATAGCAGACACGTTTCCCCAAACAAGACTCCAAAGCTCCAAAGACGAATCCGGTATGTTTAAACATTGTAATGAAATGCTAAACAAAGAGGCGTTCACGAGGACAGTTACGTATTCTCTTCCTGCTTTTAACAGCTGCCGTAACTACGACAACCACAGACTCATTCGGCTGAAAGTCGCCAGTTAACAGGGTCGCCTGATAAACCGTAACACCTGTAGCACGACGCCCTCACACACACTAACGTACACCCGGCCTCGTCTTTCTTTGATACTGAGGACAAATACAAAGTCGGTTCATTAAAATGCACATACTGTCTGTCCTCTGTCTTTCAATCTAGACAAACTCGATGAAAAAAAACAACGAGATTAATGTTACAGACATCAAGCTAGGCTACAGGATGGGCTACAATTCCATACCCATCGTTGACATTTATCAGTGGTAAATCTTGCAAGCATCGCGAAAAGTATGCCATCATGTTACGAAGCAGGTGACGTTAACGATATGGCCGCATGGAGGAAACCGGAAGTCAGCGGACTAACGTTACAGTTATGCCGTTATGCACAGAGCTTATATAAGGTTACACTTTTATTAATTTCTATAACTGTATATCTGTATATGGATGCAAATGTCTGCTTATCGTCGTCAAACCGATGTGTTCCGAGATTGGACTTCTATACAATGCCCATCCTATTCTCTTAGCTTTTATTTTGATATATTTTCTTTTACTTCCGTGTCACGTGTCTGCCTTACTTCATTCGGAAAAAAGAAAAAACTCATTTGCAAAAAACAAAACTGGACCATTTTTTAAATTTGGTCCTCTCGTTTTTAGTTTTTTGATTGTGACAACAAAAAAAAAAACGGGAAACCCATGGCATTTCTGTCCATTCATCATTTTTCCTATTAGACATTTGTGTGAAATTGTCATCAATAACATTAATTCTTTTATTGCCAAAAACACGTTTTGTGAGGTCACAGTGACCTTTGACTACTTAACCACTCCTTGTGTCCAAGCAAAGAACGTACAGTATATTGTTAAGTAGTGAAAGTCAATTACACGTTCCATTGCAACGCCAGCACCGAACAGCAGACCTGCGCCTCCGCCATTTTGGACTGTAATCGAGTCGACTACCATAATGACGCCAGTTAAATATCCACCTGCAAAGTGCGATATAAAAGTAAGACAAAATTATTTCTCTTCTATTGTTCTAATTTTAATGTCTCTACCAAAATGGCCTGTGTTGAACCATAAAAATATCATAAATATGCATACTATTATAACTATTTATTTACTTACTTTTTTGCCGGGCTGCTTCCCAGAGGAGCATAAAGTGAGCGATGGACATAAATGGAAGTTAGAAAAATCCAGCACACAGATTGAGAGCAATCTCAAACTCTTTCCTCAAACATCGAACCTCCAAAATGGATGTCTAATAGACCACAGACCATGGATATAGAAGAGGTTATGTACTGTGCTTTTGCCCTGCGTGTTAGTTAATAGCCTACAACTACATTAAATTCTGTTGATGTCATGCTACTAGCACTACTAGCTACTGGCCGATAGCCGGTTGTTTGGGAACAGAGATGTTCATACATCCACCACAGTACAGGCTTACAGCATCCAGCCCAGGGGTGTATTAGAAGATAATAAAAGTGATGAATTACAGCCAATAGATCCATTATTATAGCTGCATACAGCTAGCAGGAAACAGAACCGGATATGTCATATCAGCGTGCAGGGCGGCGCAGTCCCGTGGGTCTGATGCACATTAATTATGTCGAGAAAAATTACTCTGGATTCAGCTGTTAGTTCATTTTACTACTTTTGGACATAATGATTTAAATGAGGATTATTTAAGTGTTCCTACTGGGAAGTTGATTTACCTAAAAAATAATGATCCCGATTTACAGTCGTCTCTTTATACATCCATGGCCACAGACTCATTGTCGGTTTCGGTCCAAAATGGCGCCAGCACTACTGCCGCGCCATCTAGCGGCCATTGTCAAAAAAGCACCAGAGTTTTGCCTCTTTGGTTCTATACTCTTTGGTCCAAGTGGATGTCAGATGTAATACAATTCCCTCGAGGTATTCCTGAGATGAATGGGACGGACGTAAAGTCAGAGTGACCGTGACCAAAATCTGATCAGTTCATAGTTTTTCTGCAGTTTCCATAGAAAGCATGTTACACTCGTGAGAGTAAATGTGTGTGTGTGTATCTTATCATCACCCGACTCTTGGCATCAGTGTAATATCAATTTTTTTATTTTTAATTTGAAAAATAACTTACATAAATCTCTGTACTCAACCATACTTAACCAAGACATAGCCTTGGCATTAACACATTGCACCAAAAAGAGAAAATTAAAAGGCATTCAAAAGGATAAATAACATATGTCTTTGTCATCATGTGAGGCATTTTTCCTGTTCCAAAAGAGTCTATCAATCTAGCCATGGTAGCTTGTTTATTCAAATTCTGACATCTAAAGGTATGTACAATGAAAATTAAAATGAAAATATATACTGTAGCTTGTTACAGCGACAAGGTTTTCTTGGACATTAAAATGCATCATCGTCATATGGAAAAGGAATAATGCCTCAGTTCAATTTCATTCAGACATACTGCAACTATAAGATTCATATACTTCCCAGACATGAGAAGTATTTTATAATTACTAAAAATAGAAAATAAAAAATAAACTGGTCTTGGCTTTTAAATAAAACTAACAAAAATATAGTAAATTAATTTCATTTTCATTAAAACAAGAAAAAAAACATTTTCTGTGGCAATATCCCTTGTTATTTGAACTTGTGATTAGCTCATCTTCACAAACAGTGCCTGTAGAATTGAACCACAGCAACATACATCTCTTGCATGTTTGCTGCCTCTTGATTAGGTATAGACCTCTTGCTGTACCAATACAGATTATTTTTGCATGTTCGTCAACAATACTGAAATAAAATACACTTGCAATCACAACTGTTTCGTCAACCTCCATTAAATATAAAATATTTTCCTTGTCACTTTTTTTTTCTCAAAAACCTGAAAGAAAATATGACCTTGGGGGTGGAATGTTTTTGTTAAAACTTCAATAATTGGCCGCAGAAGACCAAGAACTAATTTGCCGTAGAGTTCAATTTTAAGGTGAGGGAGAAAAGTAATGAAGTTGACATGCACTGTACAAGAAACTGCAAAAATTCCAAATATCATCTTTATCAAAACATGCTGAGTTACTGTAAGGTGTGCCCAAGCCATGTTGCAGAAAATCCTTTTCAACATGCTTGTTAAACAAATCAAATCCAAAATAAAATACATACTGAAACAATACAGAACTGTAAAATAACCAACAGTCCTAAAATCTGGACAATATCAGGGGACTGAACGATGGTAGCGATGAATAGTACAATGAGAAGTACCCTGGGACAAGGAAGAAAAAGAGAAACATGTACAATTTGCACATAATGTTTATCTTTATAAGGCATGAGCCTTTTACAATGAAATAAATAACTTACATTTATTTTCATTATCACTTTTTGTCACATAAACATTTTCTGTTAAATAGCTCCAAAAGTTTCCTTTAAGTTTCCCTTATCTGCATGTCTGCAAAACACAGACTCATGAATGGTCTAAAGAATGATAAACAATGTTTGTTTTTTTTAATCACGATGTTGCATTCACTCCCCTTGAAAACCATGCACTAGTGAAATTTATCTTTAAAAATAATATAAATTGTTGAAAATGGCTGATCTGTTTTGTTTTTCTTCATCTTTTTTGCAAGTTGCAGCCTCAAGAAAATAATTTTCTTTCTTTTTTTTTTTTTTTAATTCAGCTAAATTTGTGTCCATGCAAATGAACTAAAAGGGAAAAAAATATTTTTTTCTCATTTAATTTTCATACAATATATCAACAGAGAAAGAATGATGGTAGATTTTACATCTTTTCATGGGGTTTGGATCGTTACTGTATATCCTGGAGTGTTGATGGTAGCCACTTCAATATTGCCTCTGATTAACTTTGAAGTCTTTCTGGTGATTTACCAGTACGGTTTGATTCAGTACATAAACCTAGAGTATGCAGGGTATTTCTTTTGGGGTTTTGGGGGAGTGTGGATACAAGCTGGGACACACCTCACCCAAAGTGATGGTCTCCGAAACTCCATCTACACAGCTAGGTCTGTTGGCGTGGCGTGACCAAGCATCTGGTTAGAAACACTGTCACCCCCTTCAGATACAAGTACATTGACATAAAAAAAAAGAAAACAAAAAGAAAAAAAAGAAAAAAAGAAAGCAAAACATTTATTTTTCATTCGAAAAGGGCTTCTGTAGAACTCGTTTAGCGGTTCCCAGTACTGACCCCCATGGCTTCGAATTGGATGAAAACCTGGAACTGACGGATTCCTCGTGCTAAGGAGTTCATTCCAGCTTCCTCCAACAAACAACAACAACACCCGGCAATCCCGGCCGCCAGGCGCTTGCGACAACGCTTCGCCACGTGCACAATGTGCGCAACGTTTTTTGCTCAAAACACAGGATCACGTTTTTTGCACCCCTAGAAACAGGCTCAGAAGACACAACATCAAGCATGCAGTGTAACCGGGGGGCGTGACCTGTAATCGCAACACTGGCTGCTACAACAACGCTATCAGTCCACACGCTGCTATGATCGAGAGAAACTGTCCAGTGAGGATTGGGAAGCTCTTCTTGTCAGTGGGGCCAGAGTAGGGTCCACCAGTGAGGAAGGAGGAAAGAGCTTAAACCAGCCAATCACCATGTTGGACAGGTCCAGCTCATCTAACAGTATCTGAACTGCTCCCATGAATGATTTATGGTCCATACGTCCGTAGTCGCCCCAAACGATGACCTGCAGAGAAGAACACAGAAAAAAGAAATTAATCAAAAGGATGAGACAAGTTGAAACGGTGACAAATTAAAGAGGACCTATTATGCTTATTTCCAGTTGCATACGTGTATTTGGGGTTTCTACTAGAACATGTTTACATGCTTTAATGTTCAAAAAACGCTTTACTTTTCTCATACCGGCTGTGCTGCATTTCCTCTTTTCACCCTCTGTCTGAAACGCTCTGTCTGCTCTGATTGGTCAACTGAGCCAAACTCATCAGACTCCACTCCAGCTCCGCTCTAACTAACTTTGTTTTAGGGTGAGCCAAACTAGCCACTAGGCAGGTATTATGCAAATGTTTTACTGGGTGACATCACCACGTTATGGAAGAAAAGGCGGGACTTCAATTAAGGCGTTTCAGGCAGTTCAGGAGCAGTGTTTCTGTGGGGGAGAGTAACTCACTTTGGCGTGGACTTTGCTATAAACTATATAACACACTAATCGAAAGGGAAAAAGCACAAAAGCATAATAGGTCTTCTTTAAGTTGTTTTAGTAAGATTGATTCAGAGTTTCTGCTTTAATTCCTGTGAGAACTTTCTTACCTGTAAAACCTTCCCTCCTGGACTCTCCTCAAACGGCAGTTGCTGCTGGTAAAGAGGGTCCAAGGTTTTTCTTGCTACTTTTGTTTTCTTTTTGGCTATGCAGACTCCGTTTTCCAAAAGGTAGACCTTTACATATGGTGCTGAGAAGAGAGGAGAGAAAAGAAAATGTTACAATATGCACAGCCTCTTATTCTTATCGCACAGCCCTAAAGGAACATGATTTTTCATTCATTGTATATCAACATTTACGCTGAATTTAAATATTTGTCATAATGACAGTGTGAGAGCTTAAGTTACCTGGCAGTGCCTTGGAACCTGGTTTTCCCACAAGGCCACGGGCTCTGATGATCTCCACCTCCAGTGCTCCTTTTTTATCCACCATACCGATCTGGATGTCACCTGAATCACAAAAATAACAAAACGCTTAGCACACTGCTGACTTGATATTTATCAGCATATAAGGTAAATTTATAAGTTAGTGAGGTATATGTATATATCTATTTATTTTACAGTATATAAGGAATATAATAATGTAAGACTTGCAAGATTATTAAAGGTGCTAAATGCGAGATTGGGAGCATTTCTATTGCCTCTGCACGGCGCTCAACAGGGCGAGCCAGTGGCTCGTAGCTAACATTGCTAACAGTGAAAACAAAGGCAACACTGTTGACAGAGCTAACCGTGTTAACCTGGGGGGGAACTGGAGGATGTGTGCACTGCTTCCGCGATGGTACCGTCGGTTGAGACAGCGCTGTAACTGCCGTATGAGAGCAGTGCAGAGTGATGACTTTGAGCTAGCTAGTGGGGCTATGCGCATGCGCAGCCGGCCCGGCTATGTCAACAAAGCACGGAGAAGCTCAGATTACAACACACACAGTGGGAGAGTGACTTCATTCTCTGCTGAGGTAGACATTACTCCTCTATATCTCTACATAGATAACAGTTGTTTCCTGCTATATTAATGCTCTGGATATCACGTAGAGCACCTTTGACCTTGCTTCATTGACATTTTCCTTTCTTAGTGCAAAGAGCTATTCCGAGGATTACCAGGTACCATGAATGTACTGAATAAAAGGATTCTTGTTCTCACCCATAGGTGGGGTAGCCAACGTCTGTCGTCCGACCAGCTGGGCGGGGCCGAGACCATCCAAGAAGTCACTGAACTGGGCATCTGAGGAGAGCCTCACACCAGGGAAGATGAGACTGAAACAGAGAAAGACACACCGGTTACCACAGAGATATTGATAGAAGACGAAGCAAACGGCTGCAGCCTATTAAATATCATGAGGATTAAGAAGCATAATATGAGTAACCAAATCAAGTTTTGCGGTGTTTGCTGTGTATGTTCAAACTGCTCCCAGGAAAATATGTGTGTCGGAGCTTTTTGACTGTCCTCAGATTACGAGTCTCCTTACTTTCCCTCGGAGCTGTAGCTGTTCATGCTGCCGTCTGTGGACTCCCGGCTGGCCTGCCGAGTCATCCTGCTCCTCATCTCCACCGCCAGGCCCGTCTCTGTACTCCTCTGGATCGTGCTGCGTAACTTCTTACCGCCTGCTTCTGAACACACAATGACACAGGCAAAAAGGAAAAAGAGAGAGAGAGGGAGAGCGAGAGACTGTCAATCCACGGCATTGCATCATTTTGTGACTCACACAGCGAGTTGCACTCACACGGATTATTACTGATGTTCCTGTGCTTTCGTCTGCTACTAGAGAAATCATTCCAGAGGGGAAGCAAAAACACAAGGACTACTCTGTGAATGAAAACGTGAGCATGGCTTATTCTGGGATGCGTTGTGGCAATTTCACACAACAATTAAACAAGGTCACCAAATCAGCAAGCTCTACAGAAGGTGTATCTGTTGAACATGTGCAGCCCTGCTCTGGTCTCTGCTACCGACTGCCTACGGGGGTCTTGTGGGAGCCGTAGTGAGTCCATTCTCCACCCATAAACATCCAGCGTATGCCCCCCACCTCCCCATCCTAACTGATCCAGGTCGACAGCTGACTCCAACCATTAACCCTGCTGCTGCTCATCTCCACCCAGCCTCCCTGACAGGGTGTTTGCGCGTGGGCCAGGCCACGTGGCTTCGCCTGTGGTAGACGTACACACACCTACACAAAAGTATGAATGCTCAACCACTAGAGACACACCTGCAACCAGCACACACACGACACATACTGTGCAAAATTATGTTCATTTTATATCCCATTAAGAAAAAGGCGAGCAAATTCTCCTTCACTCTAGGGCTCGACCAAAGAAATTCTTAGTCGACGAACACTCGTAGGATTTTGACGACCAATCGCTTAGTTGATTTAATCGACAGATCTGTATAGCTGAGTTTCTCCACAAAGAATCACACAAAAGCACCACTTTGTGTTTACCAGAGATGTAAACATGAGTTTCTTAGAAATAAGTCATTCAGCATGAAAAAAGAATTAAAAAATGACTCATCCACTAAAGAAATCTTAGTCGACTAAGACCCAAACGACTGATTAGTCGACTAATCGACTAAGAGGGAGCAGCCCTACTTCACTCTGAGCATAGAGCAAGTCATCACAACATGCAGCGTTGATGATTAGGAGCTTGAAATGAAATCAGACACATTTTACGAAATGTTATTGCATCTCTGCTTTTCACATCTGTAATTAAATGAATGGAAAAATGAGGGCATCATGTTATTTCCCAGATGTCAGATAATCACTGCAAAGCCAGGCAACAATAATTTGCACAGTCACTTTTTGAATCACTCAGATGTAAAATCGTGACAAACAATCCATAGACCTTATGCCATTTTCACTTAATCGTTTCCCGGTTAGTTTTGATGAAACCCATCGAGACTACAGCGTTCCTAATCCAGCTTCATCATCGGTCCCCTGTGTGGCACCTCACTCTCCTTCCTCTCTCCTTCCTCGTCAAGTCAGAGGACTAACTGAGGAGAAGAGAGATGATCCTCGCTGTGTCCCGTCTCACACTGGCATAAACACACATGAAGCCTTTCAGCCTTGAGATCTCAGGCATTCAGCTGGCCTCCGCCTCCTCTTCCTGCTCTTCACACACTTCACAATAGGAGATGAAGCCGCAGAGGTCGTCTCTGACGTCTGTAGCAAATCGCAGCTTGCAGACCTCGGCCAATCAAATCAGCCAGTCGGATTTTTATCAATAAACGTTGAAAACACACCGTTTTTAAGCAAGTTTTCATGCTCGTTGCACAAATTATGAGATGCATATGTTATCATTTATACTGCTGATTATGATTACTATACTGCACAGACATGCAGCCATTACTATACTTACTATAATATCAATGAATGGGTGATCAATAATAACGTCAACAAAAGACTGCTGACATTTTTCAAATCGCAATAGATTGATCCATGACCACACCATGGTATAGACTTTAAAGACTCCAAAATCATGTTCCCATCCATAAACACATACGTATCTACATCATAGACACAAACACAAACACTACTGCATTTCACGCAGCAGCAGAAGAGGTGAACGTGTCAAAGACGGGAGCATTATCAACACCAGTTGGACAATGTGTGCGGCGAGGCACTTTTGTAAAGTATCTGGCAACATGAAACGGACGCGGCCTAAAAGTCAGACAGGCTGGCTCGTCACCAGAAGGTCACTGCCCTCAAATCTGGGCCTCACCAGACAGGAAAAGACTAGTGGAGAACTGCTCGCTGGCCAAACAGTGGGAGTGTGAGGAGAAGTGTGTGTGTGAAGCTGTGGCTAAAAAAACAGGCAAAAGTATGTAGATAATAAAAGAGTCAATCTTCTGCGTTGCAAATCCATGACCTATTCTATTTCTCTGTGAATAAATCCCCTGCCACTAGAATAGGAAATGATGAGAGCATCTCGGGAGGCATAAATAGAAACACATACAGTAGGAGTCATCACTTCAGTCATAGAGCGATGTTGAATTCCACTAAAGCTAAATAAATATCACCGCCCACAAGATACTAAACAATGACTCAGTCCAGCTACTAAATCCTTTTGTTTTCATTCATGGAGCCAGATTTTTAAATCATCAAGGGGATATTGACTAGCATGAGTAGAGTATAAGCATCCATGTTAACATCAACACCAGCGGCACTAGCAACAACAGAAGCAGTAGTTCACAACAAGCCTGCATGATGAGTGACTACTCTTGAGATGCGGGCATAGATGTTAAATTTCAGTTTATTATGTCGCACACAGCTCAAGCATCACATTATTATCCTAATTGAACTGTCATCCTAATTAAACTAATTACATCGCTGCCTCAATTCCCCTACGATCAATACCTCTGCATCTTCCCACTAATCCTACATCCATCACATCCCTCTCTATTGCCATCCCTCAGTTTAAACAGCACTGCTGCCCCCTCCAGCCAGCCAGCAGCTGATGCTGCTGCTGGGACATTTCCCCAGATGTCATCTTACCTCCGTCCTCCTCATCGAAGGAGTTCATGCAGGGGAAATAGACTGCCAGCGCTTCAAAGGATGCAGACAGGCTCATCTTGCTCTGGGAGCGCTGGATGCGCATCCCAGGGACCGCAGCAGAGGTATCATGCCCCTGCCTGCCCATGGTGACCGGCGGGCGTCCTTGTCAATGCGGTGATTTCGAATGCACTAGACGTAGGCTTTGCCTTCTCTAGATCTTACTGATGAAGGTTACAAAATCTGATCTGTTTGATAAATTCCTAAGTCCAGCAGTAGATGGATGACTCTATGACTGTAAGAGAACAGGTCTGCACTATCACCTAGTCTGTCCCTAAATGCTCCGTAGACTGCATCTCAGGGAGAGCTTCACAAAAAATGTTGCTTCAGCAGCCGAGTCTTGCGCTGTCTGGGTCTGACGTTCCTACTGCACCTCTTTCTTCACGGGGGGGAGGGGAGAGAGCTGCATCGCGCACCACCAATCAGAAAGCCGGGCTGCTCAGGCGCACCTCGGCTGGCTCTGCGGGTAAACGAGCTCTACCCAGAGATACTGAGCCCCCCCCCTCCCCTCTCTTCCCCTCTCCTCTCCTCTCCTCCCCTCTCCTCCTCACTTCATTTTTTTTTAACCTCTTCTTTTATCATTTGCTTTTCTCTTTTTTGATCTCCTCTGCTTGCTGTTTTGTTTCTTTTGTGCTATTCATCCCTGTTATTCTCCTTTTTCTCTCCATCCCTCCCTCATCTCCCCCATCTTATCCACAGAGGCCAGTGAAAACAAGCTGTCATTAGCTCTGCCAACAGCCCTGCTTCTCCATGAGAGGGCTTCGGCCACATGGCAGTCACTCAGTGCTCACGTGCCAAACTCACTGCTACTTTATTTTGTTTGTCATCCAAAACTACATCGCCACGGCTGTGCTGCGTGTGTTGGGAGGAATTCACTTTGCTTTTTTGCTGGCTGTTTCTCAGAGCTGCTGCAGAATGTGAAGCGGATGATCGTATCCTCGTGCTCAACCTGAACACTTCATCCGTCTTCTTTTCCACAGCTTCTGTGACACAGCTTTGTTGTGTTACGAGAAATTCATTTTCCCCCTTGATTAATCCCAAACCACACTTGACAAGCTCTTTGTCAAACTTATCTAAACATGAACCTCTTTCTCGGTTTATTTCTACCATTTGGGGCCACCTGAGGTCAGCCTATTTTACACAGTCCAGAGCAGATAGACACAACAGTGGTGTTAAGAGACAAGATTTCCTCACAGGTGGTCCCTGAAATACTGATGAATCTGCTCCTGGCACAGTGTGTGAGGGGGCAGCACATAAAGCTAATGTATGCCTTTAAAATAAACTTCCAGCCCCTCTGCTAACTGTCACTACTGCAGCAGCTCGGTAACAAATGAAGTTAAAGTGTGCTGCTTTGACACGCTGCCAGAGATCCAACTGCGGTGCTTTTGTTCTGAACGTGTGTCTGGCAGAATAGGCACAGGACAAGACAATTATAAATATAGCAAGCTCCCTGTAGTGTTATAACTAAGGCAAAAGTTCCACCCTAAGAGACACTGCAACCTACTTCCACCAAGAAGCCGCATAATGCATGGCGTCCATTTGCAGGTTTCATCTAGGTCAGCGCAGCCAAAAACAACACTTTACATCTGCAGCTAGGAGGAAACTGGACAAACACAGTTGCAACACAAACAATTGGGTCATTTCTAATGGGTCCTCTTAGAGTCTTTCTTTATGAAAGGGTATCATTTAGGGCTCCCGCTAACTAAGAGTGACATTAACCTACATATTTTGTATATTTTAATGAATCAAAAACATAGCTCATTTAAAAGAGAAGTTCTATCTTTAAGAGAATCATGTGTATTTTGTAAGTTTTTTAGCCATACTGGCAGAAATATTTCAAAAACTATTGGCTGGATTGCCATGGAATTTTGTAAAGACAGTCACAATCTTCTGCCTGCTGATTCGTTGTTAAATCATAAATATTGATGCTGTTAGGTGAGTGCAAAATCAGGGTTCTGCAGGTCTGCGATCGACGTGAATTAACTGAAAAGTAAATCTAAGTGCTCAGTTAGACCATTCGGTTTGTCAACTGCACTTTTCTGAAGAAATGCCAACAAAGATGAGACAAAGAGGATTGCATAAGTGGCGACAGTAGATCCACTCGCCGTTCACTCTGACAACACATTTGGCACGTGTTGTGCGTTTCATCTTTCACACCTTTGGTGTCAGTTTATTCTTACCCATCCACCCACTGCACAGTGGCAGAGAGAGAAAGAAAGGGGGCACCTCAACATTTTCCACTGTCAAAACACCCACTACACCTGACACGCGACACCTGAAGGAAAAATAAGGTTAATTAAAGCCGCAAGCGGCATTTCGCGGGTTCAAGCTTTCGCCCGCTCAAAGCGCCCCCTAGTGGCTGATTTAAATGAAACTTCCAGCGGATGTTTCAACTACTCTTGTGAACATATGCTGCAAGCTTGGAGATGATGGGCCAAAGGCTTGTGAAGTTAGGTCAACTGATGTGCTGAGCCCTGCCCTCTTAAAGTTCATTGGTCAACAGATTCATAACGCAATGAGGTATCAACACGCTTTATGCAACTTTAGATGACATTAGTCCAATAATGATCCATAGAAAATTTGGTAGTAATCGGACCTACGGTTTTGGAGGAGATGTCAAAAATGTGGCGGAAAATCTAGTTAGGCGGACTTTAGTGGTCCAAGAGGCTTTATTGTAGATCACACGGAGCTGGACATGTGTGTCAAATTTCAAGTCAATCAGACTTACGGTGTGAGGGGCGTGGCCTATCCAAAATCGCGTTTTTGGGAGTTAATTACAGCGCCACCATGTGGTCGATTGGGGTCATAGTTCTTGAGAAGCAGCTGCACATCATTTCCAGTTATTGTGCCAAGTTTCATGTTTCTATCTCATTCCAGCTCACGGCAAATTGCGCTTATTCGGCAGACGACAAATAATAATAATAAACCGGCACAAACTCAATAGGGTTCTGCCCCTTCGGGGCTTGAACCCTAATTACAGTCCTCTTGTTCAATACGGCACGTGAACGTGTGTTCAAGGAGTGTGATGATAGAGTTTGTACCTCACGTGAAAACAACACGAAAACCTAGATGGAATATGAAAAATGTGCCAGATGATACTTCAAGCTAGGGTTGGTAATGTTCAGAAACTACCGAGAGTACACGAGATTTTAAAAACGATCCAACAGATTCGAAACCGAATGAAATGATTGAACGGGTTTATTACAGTCCAGCAACAGCCACAGATAACAGATTTTTTTTTTTTGTCAGACCATTTGATTTATTGATTGCTGTTAGGATGTAATGAGAATTTCACCTAATATAACAAAAAATGTTTTTGAAGAACACTACCAACCTGAGCTTTAACATTATCCACAAATTAAAATCCTTGTTATTAAAGATTAGAGCATTTCAAACAAGTTCAAAATTGTGCTAGAAGAAAAGTAAGAATCTAGGTCTCCATTTAAGGCCTTGAGGGTACTCTCCGATTTCCCAACAGCATGACTAGTACAGATACAACATATCTAGTCTCAAATCTACAGGACAGAGACCACACGGCTGCAAATTATAAGCATCTCAGAAGACAGGAATCTGAAGAACTCTGCCAATTCCACTACAACAACAAAAGAGCGTAATATCCCAGAAGTCGTATGTAAGATCCGTCTGGCATGCAGCAGGGATCAAAGACAGGAGACTTCGGAAGTCGTTCTGATTGATGATCCCCTGCCGGGCCAGGCGTCAGAGAGCGACTCTGGCCCTACACACTGTAAACACCGCTTAATGGAGGCCTCAAACCCTGGCACTCACATGCACGGATGTAGGCAAATACACATGTTTGAGCACTTAAAAGCGCACGCACCAGGACACGCACCAGTACGCACGCAAATGTGGGCAAACACGCTCTCTCTTCTCTCAGTTTACATTCCCCGCTGCCTACCTTGATGCAGGCCAGGCCTGCAGTCAGGAAGTGCAGCTTGCCCTCTTGTGTCTAGCTCAAATCTGATGAGCATCATAAAGGGAAATAGCTTTAATTACAAAATAAGGTACGATATCACCTTTGAGCTTCCCACTGTTTCAGTCTCACTTTACAACGCATTAAAGCTGCATTCATAGATTTTTGGCCACTAAATGTGAGCATACTTGCAAACTTTGAGACCTCAAAAATAGGGAGGATTTCAAAACTACGAATAGTAAAATAATAAATATTCTGCAACAAATTAATTGAAAGAAAGAAAACTGAATAATTCGCCCCTCTGGCATGAACTTGCATGAATCTCTGGCATGAACCAATATTCATCAATATTCATTCACTTTTTTGCCCCTGCTTGAGTATTTCTTTCTCTTAGTACTCTCTCCATCTCTCACTCACTGAAGGCCCTTCAGCACCACTATGCTCTGAAACCCAATTTCCAATGGCTTGCGCCGTGCCCTGAGGGCTTCTCCCTGCATCGAGCACAAAGCCCAACTGGGCGCTGCGTGGTGTAATGTTGTGAACCCAGCGACGAGCGCAGTTCAAACTGTTGTGTAGCGAGCGGTCGCAAGCTGCTCTCTTCTGCCAGTAAACAACATCAGGTGTAGCTGTATTGTTGTCCGGGCTTATACAGGCTGTACAGTGCCAGAAACAGGATGAGATAACGAAAAAGAAAAAACGTGTCAACATTTGTCATACATCGGGAGAAATACAGGAGAATTGTGACCTCGGGAGCAAACCGGGAGAGGGCGATAAAAAATGTGAGTCTCACAGGAAAATCATGAGGGTTGGCAAGTATGAATGTGAGACACACACTCCTGACATATTACCACCTTATAAAGTTGTTATGCCTATAATGTGTTAGCGAATAGTTGCATCACTAGAAACATGTCGCCCGCAAAACCATTGTTTTCCTATGGTACCGCGCACCTGCCGTGCGCACCTGTCTTGCGCTGCATTTTTCTAGCAGTTTTTAGATTTCAAATCTATCTTTAGATATCAAATATCTCAACTTTTCAGCGCCAGGCGCGTAGTCGCACCTCTCGTCAATGTCACACTTGACCCAGGCAGCCAATCAAATCAAGCAAGAGGTGGACTTTACTACTTTACCACTTCCTTCCTGTTTTGATGCTGGTATATGTGGTGGGGCTAGTCAGCTGTTGGACTGTGACAATGTAGGGGGAATTCATATCTCATGTCATGATAGTTTCATGTAGGCTACTGTCCTTGAAAGAGAGAGAGAGAGAGAGAGAGAGAGAGAGAGAGACCATACTTTCTTTCGTTTTTGAAGCGACCACGCCTGTAGCGATGCCTCTCAGTGTGATCAGTCCCTAAAACACCCTCAGAAACAACAGCAACATTAGCATTCATTTGGAATTATGTTTGTGTTGAAGAATGTAAGTCCAAGATTCACATTTTTTAGCTCTGTTTTGGTCCCCACCAACTCCAGCGATAAAATATTGGGATCTTTAACTTGCTATATGTTACACTGTCTTTACTAGCTAGTTGCTAATTTTGTCTGTATACAGTTTGGTACAAAGGAAGTAGCGTGCAGTCTGGTTATCAGACTATTTTGCTGGAAAAAATGTTGCGTATGGAGGTTAATGAGAGCAGTGAGACTTGAACAACTTTAAAAGACACAAAAAAAAGAGCTTAAAGAGGCTAAAAAGCTCCATAAAGCTGCAGAGTCGGGTGCTAGTTCTCTGTTATTACAAGTCCTATCTTCTCCCAGAGACCTTTTGATTCAGTGTAATATAAACATATTCACTAATACAGCCTTTAATCTTGTACGTTCTGTTAATGCAACTGAAAGTAGAGAAATTATAATCATCTTGACGATATAACAGCTCGTGTTTCATATATAATAAAATACTTCATTCACACCTAAACATGTACACACACACTGTGTCCTGCCATTCACTTCACACCTTCAGTGGAAGGTGTGAGGTATAAGAGAGGCATATTTGAATCGTGAAATGCAGGAGGTGTAGCAGTTGGAACAGTCTGTCCCGTTGGCTGCCTCCCTCCTCTCAGTGGTGCAAACACTGAATGTACAACAGATGGAGAGCTAACAAGAGAGAGAAAGGGGAACTAAATACTGCCAAGACTTATATGTGAAAAAAATCCTGATAGAGACCGGTGACATCACCCAGCTGACTTCTCTGTCTTTTACTGTCAACAAAAACTGGTGTAATAAGTAGAAAAACTTCTCTTGCGTGGGAAAATTGCGACACAAACACGCCACCACGGCATGATTACTTCTCATACTGGAAGAGGAAATGAGCGACAATTTCTATGAAGAGCAGGAACATCATGCTCACGCTCCATGACTACACTGACCGCAGTATTTTTCTTAGTGCGTGTCTCATCAGGCTTCCTCTTCGACTGACAGCTACAGAGCGGAGCTGTCAGCGTTTGAAGACAAAACAATCACAAGAGGAAGTCATATTTTTAGCAGCAGTTTAAAAAAATCTAAAAATGTAGGGTGGAAGTTCATATTTAGTCCAGTTCACCAGGATGTACTCTACTGAAATGTGGGACGCGTCTACACAAGTGTGTTATGTCCAAACCTCAGACTCAGGCAAAGGAGACATATGGCTGTGGAGCACGAGCCACACTGCAGGCAGAAAGCACAGAGCAGCTGGTGGAGCATGGTGGGGTTTAGAGGATGAATCAACAGCTTTTAAAGCTGAGCTCATAGAGATAAAAGCATATTATTCTTAAAGTGATATTCCACCCAAAAGTGTATCTTTTTAGTATTAAACTGTTGGCTTGAAATGTGACAGTGAAGTGTTTCGTCCTGCATGTACTGCAGTCTGCTCAAATTCATGTCTGCCATAATGAATTTTGATACGATGTGTTAAATAGAACATCTGTGAGAAAAACAACATAACGTGATCATGGATTTTACCACAGTGCTAAAAAAAATAAAGACGTGTGCTCTCAGCAGTTCAAAAGTAAATATGTGGTAACATCAGCAAAGACCAGAGATTTGTACGGTCACTCACATGGGCTCACATGTCCACTTCATTTCCACAACTCGCTGGGTTACTGTACATGTATTCCCAGGGTTAACATCAACAGACCTTATGTTTTCATTAGGTCACTCACCACTAAATTATGCTGCTGCGTAATTACTGAACCACAACGCAGGATAAACATCCTCAAAACAAGAACATTGGTTAATTTGTTGGATAATGCAGAGTACACTGTCTGCTAAGAGAGATGCTGCTCTCAATGGGAAAAACAATTATTTAGGCCACCAACTCTGATATTCACATCACAGCTTGTGAATAAACATAAAGTCATCAGTGATGCTAATACAGCACTTTGGATAGAACCATTTCAGATGGAGACTGTAGAGATTTACATGTGATTCTAATACCGTAAAAAAAGTACTTCATTCTTGTGCACGGTGAAGTACCTAAAGAGAGCAATATCATAAAAAATGTGTCGGGGGAAATAACCTTCACCTTCATTTAATTGGAGATGCTACTTCATCTGCGTGATAACAAAATGCAGCCCCAAACTGTCTGGTGTTTAATGCTGACCTAATGTGTTTAGATTTTGCTGCAGGTGCACAGCAACTGGAACAAAACGTACAGTGACCATAGAAACAGATACGGCTGGCCGATATGGAGAAAATCAAATATATTGATATTTTGGACCAAATACCTCGATGACAATATTGTAGGGTTGACCAGTGGTGCTTTTGCAAAAATATTTACACAATGATAAATAATCATCAGTAATGTGGATATAATGACTAAGTGGGTAAAGGTAAATAATAGAAGAGCTAAAGTAAGTTCAGAAAATTACATCATTTACTGTTATACGGCCTATAAAACCAGGAAAAGACAACACTTAAGCCACATTACGATATCCTAAATCTAAGACGATATCAAGTCTCATATCATGATATCTATATATTATTGATATATTGCCCAGCCCGACTCAGGGTCAAAATGAAGTCCAGACTATGAGATATTATAGGGGTACTGCACTAATGTTACACATTAAAGCTGCAGGCGGTAGCGTTGGCGCGTCTCCGGCTGCTGTTCGTTGTGCTGACCTGAGGCTGGTTTGCAGTCTGAGAGTTGCATGGTGAGCTTCTAGCAATTGTCTGCTTTGCAATAGTCTGGAGTGGTTGTGTGTGCACGAGCGTGCGCTTCTGTTTGAGGTGAGTGCCCAAGAAAAAAATTTGCACTGGGGCCAATCACAATTATGTTACGCTGCTGTTTCAGAATCATATGTTAGTGTACCGTTTAGCTGTAAAATTAGAAAGTTTGTGACCCGGCCGCCATGTTGAAAACAGTCGAGCCAAAACCAAGCACCGCCCGCCAGCCGGAGCAAACTTTCTCATTTTACAGCTTAACAGTACGCTAAAATATGTGAGAAATACATTAGCTGAGAAATAGGCATTACAGTAACAGGATCTTGATTCATATTTGATAGCATACATCAATCAACGTATTCAATCTTGGGCAGTTGCACCAAAGTGCAGTTTTAACACCACACTGCAGGAAACTGTTATCACAAGGATTGTGTGCATGTAGGTTACTGGTCTTAGTGCCGTGACGTATTCTTGGTATATTGCAGCTGCTTCATTAATAGATTTGGAAAGGTAGAAAAGCTCCCCTTCCTAAAGTGTATCCACACATATTTAGGTCACTGCAGAGACGGCTCATTCTGAGAGCTCAGGCTGGTTAACAGCCACGCGTCTTCTGCAGAATTGTCGTAAAAGAGAAGGAGAGAGAAAACTGGAGTAGAGGGAAAGACAGAAATATCGTAGAGCTGCTGGAAGAAATGAAGGTGAGACGACAAGGTGGAATGAGAAAGTGAGGATGAACACAGAGAGAAGGGGATATAATGACAGCGAGATACAAATGTCAGTTAGGAGGGAACGAGAGAATAAGTGAGGTAGAAAGAGGGATGGGGAGAAAGCAGCCTCGGTGTGTACCTGTGCGGCTATGTTCCTTTCATGCATCATCCTGAGAGCAGCATGTCCGCTCCGGCCCCATAGGAGATTAATTAGCAGCCTCAGCTAGCTGAGGAGCTGCTGATATAGGCACCCAACTCAACTCACAAGATAAATTACCTCAGCTGAAAGCTCAAAGTTCAGCTATTTTACCACATACAAAACAGTCTGTCGGAGGACTTTGGAGGTCCAAACTATGTCAGTACGTGTTGTAGGAGAGGGAGCAGGGACAAAGGAGGAGGCAGCCAATGCATTGTTCTCTCTTCTCTATACATTTGGCTATTCTGGGCACAGTCAGTTCGGTGGCATACATACTCCCTCTTAGTAAAGCTATACATTTATCAACGAACACAGTGAACCTGGGATCATACTCTAGCTGCACAACACCACCAATAGTTTCCCTAGCAGTGTGATTTGAGATGTCAGGTTAGTGCCCAAATCAGATCTTATTAAACCCTGTCTTTTCTTAGAAGCAAAAGTAGGAAAATGATTTAACAGGTTGCTTACAAGTTACTTCTGAGAGCCAACGCTATGGCATCCTACGTCACCTTCATTAAAAAAAACTATTTATTAGACCAAGTGAGTGAAATGCCCTAATTTAATCCTTCCCTGACAGACACATCTAGGACAAATAGTGAGCTTCTTTCAGCGTCAGGTAGAGAAAAGTAGGACGTAAGAAGAATCACGCTAGAAAACTCATGACTGCACCCAGGGGAACAGGAAACTATATATACTGTACCGCATACTCAGAATCCTCCCCACTGATTACATCTTTTTTTTTTATTTCTATATCACTGTGGGCAACCTCGCCTGCTTTTGCCTATTAAGGTCCAATTTCTTGTATTTCCTGCACTGTTCACCTCCTCATCCTTAATGTCCGATAGTAATGTCCTCATCCTTAATAGTCCGATGCTGCTGTCGATTATGTCTCTGGGACACCGTCAGGAGTCTGAGACAGAGGCCATTATGGGGTAAAACTACTGAAATGGATTATCAGGTAGAACGCTACTAGCTGTGTTATAGAGATGGTAGAAAAAAATTGCCTATTATATATCTGCAATATTGTTAAAGAGAGATATTCCTTTTCCATCCTGTTATTCATTATGCAAAAAGCGAGATCACCACATGCTCACCACAAACAAGGGGTGATGTGAGATACACATTTCTAACAACTGCAGAGAGCAGTAATGCATATCAGTTCATAATCTATGTTGTTTACAATTTATGTTTCAAAATATGAAAACATTTTTTTTGCATTTTTTTAATGTGCTTATAATAAAATTATCATTATTACATATATATTAAATATATTGTAATATATAATTAAATTACAATTGTATGTGTGTGAAATGCTGGAATGAAAAACAACTGGGCGCCATTAATAAAGGTGCTAAATGCGAGATTGGGAACATTTCTATTGCTTCTGCATGGCTCTCAACATGGCGACGGCTGAGTCGGTGGCTCGCAGCTAACGGTGCTAACAGTGAAAACAAAGGCATTCACTGATGACAGAGCCAACAGTGTTAACATGGGGGGGAGCCGGACGCTGGGTGATACGCTTCCGCGATGACGCCGTCGGTCGGGACGGTGTTATCAGCTGTAACCGCCGTATGAAAGCAGTGCAGTGCAGCGGCCATGAGCTAACCAGTGGGGCAACACATGCACTAAAAAGCACACGCGGCCGGACGGCTATGTTTTTACATGATTACAACACACACAGACGGAGAGCGACTTCATTCTCTGCTCAGGTAGACATTACTCCTCTATGTCTTTATATTGTAAACAGTTGTTTGCTGCTATATTAATGCTCTAAATATGAAATTTAGCACCTTTAAGCAACAAACATAAGAATGCATCAGAGCCAATAATGATTCACAGTAACGAACTGCAGATGTGAACAGCAGGTCAATACTGTAAAATGCTGACAACGTCTTCATCAGCATATTTTTTTATGACAACCTCCCCCACTGAGAATATGTAGCACAGATAGTAAATGCGTTGGAATGAATAGACAGAGAAAAAAGGCCTACTTTTCAGATGCCAATCAAAAGGAAAATACACGGAGAAATGCACAGATTAATGCATGGAGAATGGGTTTTCAATAAGCCGGCGAGATTGGATTGTTAGTGTGCGGCTTTAGCTGAGTCAGGCTGTGTAGCAGCAGTTTGGGTCTCTATTGAGCTTAAAGCATAATGTAGCGGGGACCGGAGGACTGCTGACTGGTGGACGGGACAATTGAGCTAATAAATCAAATTGATGTTTCAGCTTGCTCATGATGACCAATAAAAAGCCCCTAAACGAGCACACGCATAGTCTTATTATTTCCAAAATGCATCTTTCTAAAATTAGGACAGCGGAACTTTTCTGTTGCTCAGCAACAACATTGTTAATAGCTTTAATTACCTCAAAAACAAAACACATCTAATCTAATAGTGATTAAAACGTAAATCATTTCTTTAACATGTGGTGGCTTTCTGTATCACGTGGTGCGGTGTGGTGCATTAGTGCCTCGCGCTGAACTGCCTCATTAAACAGTTTGTTTTTGTGTGTATGATTAATCAAAGCCCTCCGAACTCAATAATGAATCCATCTCAGGGAGTTGATGCTGAATGCACATGTAAAGTCTTCTCTTTCTCGTCCATTGTTGGCTCTGTACTGCCCCCTTGCACTCAGTTTCGGGTCCTGTTATGGAATTATGGACATATACACAAAGTAAGCCTTCATTGCAGTTAGCAAAATTAAGCAGTTGTGACATGTTCATACACTCCAGATATTACTCAGATATAGTGATACATTTGTATTCCCTGAAAAATCGAGTGTCTTCCACCGAGGACAAAACCAGCAGTTCAAATCTACAGCTGCAAACTGTGTACACACAATACTCAAGGCCGGCCACCTGGGAGCACATCATTCCATCTGACCGACCTGTGTTTGTCAAAGCCAGAGTCGTGCTGCTTGGCTGATCCGCCCATCATCCACCAGCACTTGGCAGTGCACACATACACACAAACTGTCGAGCAGTCTCTTAAAACCGACCATCCTTTGAATGCACCCTTCAAGCGGGGCGATGAGCCTCTCCAGGATAACGCACAACAAAGTAGGGCAAAAGGCAGCTCGGCGGTGTGTGTTGTGCTGGTGCAGAACCAAATACAGATCTCAAATATAGAGAGGCAGATGTACGCACGCTCTCACAAACTCCATCTGATGCACTTAGAAGCACCGAGTGAAATATTAATAGCTCGGGTTGTGCTGTGTCTGCACAGGGAAGGAGTGTGTGTAACTTTGATCCTGAAACTGTGTGAAACCGTTCAAATGGGTATCTTGAAATAAAAATCGGAACAAATGCCGGTTGGTTTTTGTTCCCAAAAGTAGATTCCAGAAGACTCGTCTTATTCAGCAACGTAACCATCATTAATAGTCAACAACACAAAACTGCTTCACAGTGCAGTTACTGAACAGCAACAATCTATCTTCCAACAGCCATTATCTAAATAAACTAGGGCTGTCAATCAATTAAAATATTTAATCGTGATTAATTGCATGATTGTCCATAGTTTTTATTTGCTCAAAATGTACATTGAAGGGATATTTGTCAAGTATTTAATACTTTTATCAACATAGGAGTGGACAAATATGCTGCTTTATGCAAATATATGTACACATTTATAATTAGAAATCAATTAACAACACAAAATAATGACAATTACTGTCCAGAAACCCTCACAGGTACTGTATTTAGCATAAAAAATATGCTCAAATCATAACATGGCAAACTGCAGCCCAACAGGCAACAACAGCTGTCAGTGTGTCAGTGTGCTGACTTGACTATGACTTGCACCAAACTGTGATCATAAAGTGGGCATGTCTGTAAAGTGGAGACTCATGGGTACCCATAGAACCCATTTTCATTCACATATCTTGAGGTCAGAGGTCAAGAGACCACTTTGAGAATGGCCATGCCAGTTTTTCCTCAACATTTATTTTGCCAAGGAAAGTTTGGAGCATTATTTAGCCTCCTTCACAACAAGCTAGTGTGACATGGTTGGTGTAAATAGATTCTCTAGGTTTCCTGGTTTCATATGATACCAGTATCTTCAGTCTAGCTTTAAAACTGAGCCCACTACAACCTAAAAATCGCAAGTTGCGTTAATGCATTATTAATCGCGTTAACTGTGTCAGCCTTACTAAAACCTGTTGATGGCGCTACAACAACAGTCACGGGATCTCTAAAGTCAGGGAGCCCGCTACATGCAAAAAATCACAAGTTGTGTTAAAGAAATTAGTGGCGTTAAAACAAATTTTCGGTAACGCGTTATTATCGCGTCAACTTTGACAGCCCTAAAATAAACATTAGCCTCGTAGAAATGATCAACCCACAGAGATAAGCAAGCAGCCTCGTTTCACACTATTGCTCATCTCACCTCACATCCATCTCTCCATACTTCTGCCATGCTATCTAGCCAGATCTACAGAGTGAGTGCTGACGGGTAGAAGTGATTATTGAGTACTTTAAGGTTGAATAGACAAGATGAAAAGCTCTGAGATACACTGGAGAGCTGCAGCTGCAGAGAGGAAGTGGACCGATCGACTGACCTTCTTATGAACACACCATACCCCAATCTGTCGGCCAGAGACATCACCGCACGCCACCTGCTAGGCTGTTTTTCACGCTGCCTGGCACCAGCTAATGCAGCCCAACCCCTCTCAAATGGTTATCGAGCGTTTTTGAAAAGTACAATAGTTAAAAAAAAAATACACTGAAGATAAAAAAAAGTAATAGACCTATGTTCGGCAAAATGTAATATTTTTCACTGCAGGAAATTACACATTGTTGCATTCAGCTAAAGGAAAATAGGTTCGCCAACACATCACACCCCTATATCTCACATGTGCACACATTCTCACATGCTCTCTTCGAAACAAATACAAACAACCGCATATGGCCACAGTTTGAGGTAGTCAAGAGAGTGTCACAACACGAGAAAGGTGACAAAACGTGACCTGAGACAAGTGGCTGACGTCATCGATGTGGCACGAAGTGCAAAGCTGTTACAGCCGTAACATGTTTTCCCAGCAGGAAACGACAGATTATAAAACAAAGCACGATAAATCATCGGCATGAAAACGCAACTGCGGTGGGGTAATAAGGAAGAAAAGAAAGAAAAAAAAGGGAGGTAGGAAGACAGAGAGAGGGATTTCCAGGAGAGTTGTTACCTAGAAGACAGAGAGAAAAGGGTGTGAGAAATGTTTTCATCTCCATAAAAGGACTGTGCAGAGTCCAAAGCCCTTTGAGATAAAAAAAAAGTAGGGAAAAGGAAGAACTGGAGAAGAAGAGAAAGTGGTGGTATTAGAGGTCAACAGTCAGAACAGAGAACAACAGAGAAACCCACACAGACAGAACAAAAGGCCGCAGGACAGATGCACATTGTGAACATACATATATACAGTACACTGGCCGTGCAGCTGGATGCCCTACCTGTTTGGCTGAGCTGAGAGGTGCTCCGGCTCTTGCGCGACATGCCGACCATGGCCTGCATTTTGGCACCAATGCTGGAGCGCCTCTTCTTGTCGTCGGTGCCTACCGTGCCGACTGCCGTGTCCGACTGGCTGCCGTCCGTCTTCTCCAGGTTGCACATGTCGCCGCTGATGCTTGTGCTCTTGGTCATGTTTATCCCGCCCGACGAGCCCATCTGCCTGTTTTTCATTTTGGATGCAAAGTCACTGTCAGCCACCACCATTGACAGGGGGGGCAGGCGAGGACAGAGGAGAAAGGAGAGGAGAGGAGAGGAGACAGGAGAGAGGACAGGGCAGAGGAGAGAGAAGGCCAGCGGAGGAGAGATGATGGAAGAGGAAACAGGAGGAGAGGATAGAGGAGGAGAGATCAAAGGACAGGAGATGAGAAGGCGTGGGGTGAAAAGGAGAGAAGGACAGAGTTCAGGTACAGGAGTTCATGACTTACAGTATAGCTGAGTTTAGGGTGGATGTACTTTATATCGTACAATATTGTTCATGCAGTGAAAGAGAAGCTATTACATATACTCTAATTGGTGCACAATGATTTAAAGGGATAGTTTGGGTGTTTTGAAGTGGGGCTGTATGAGGTACATATCCATAATCATGGCGGTCGGCACGCCCCCAATTTGGAGAAGCAGGCAGGAGTACCAACACAGAACCAAAGCAATGTACTGCTGTGGACCTTTCTTTTAGGTGGCTAAAATAAGTTTTGCTGCCGGCCCCGTCCACAGCAGCACAATGCTTTGCTTCCGTATCGGTACTCGGTAGTCTATTTCTCCAAACTGGCGGCGTGCCATCCATCATCTACTGTAGGTAATACACTGACTATGGATAACTACCTAATACAACCCCTCTTCAAACCACCCAAACTATCCCTTTAAAGAGCTAAATACAGTAGTGTTTTTGTCATTTTGACCTGTGAGAGTTGCCTTGAATTTTGAATGAAATGAACGGATAGGCTACCAGCCTGTCTGTCTGCCTATCTACCTGTCCATCTGTGCACACTCATTGCACGTCACCAGAGTCTTCCACAAGCTGCTAGCTTGAAAGATGTGAGTGCTAACAACAGCCATGTTCGTTGTTTACGTTCATATAGATAATCTTGGGGTAGTGGCTTTGGAGGGAGATCTGAACGGATGGACTGTCAGTGTTGCCGACTTGGTGACTTTCTTGCTAGATTTAGGAACTTTTGGAGCTAGTGCTGCTAGCTACTTACGTGCTGGGTTTTTTGGTTGAGTCATTTTTTTGTCAATCTAGTGTACTCTTGCTAGTTTCTCAGCATTACCGACCCTACCTTTAATCTCCATCTACAATTAACTTTTGTTTTTTAAAATATTTGACTACTTTAACTGTACCATTTCAAATAATCTATTCCAAATGCCCACAGTTTAACAAGCATAAAGATGACTTAGAGTCTGTTTTATGTTAAAGTATTGGTTTATTTACATAAACGTTGAGATAATAGGAAATGTAAGTTCATGCTAGTTAACATTTAGCGCTCTCTTGCTCTCCTTCATGTACACCTGGAGATAGAAAGCAGTCGTGACCACACACACTCCGTACTTTTACGTTATAAACTGCACACAAAACAGAAAAGTTGCCTGTCATCAGCATTATTCTCCAGCTCTTCCCGTTTGAAAGGAAACAGGCCAGTATCCAAATTGGGGTCTTATTTTAGCCCTGCTAGTAATATTATCTTTAAGAGACAAATTACATTCTGTATCATAGGCTCTGCATTGTTAATGGGATGAGTTACGTGTAGCGCCCTCGGGCTACTGTTCATTAATTAAAGTGTCTGACCTCCGCCATGTAACTGTCTTATAAAGACAACTTATGGAGAGACACGCTGACTAAAACGGGAGGAGAATCGATGCAGTTCGACAATCGACTCCATCAATTACTTCAATTAGGCTTCTTCAAATTCTGCTCTTTCATATATTAGACATTAGTGTTCGGCTCCATTGTATTAGAATTAAGTAAAATGATTAGTATATAATCAAGATTACGTCTGGCATTATAATAGGATTTCAAGTGCAGGCAGTAATATTGCATTACCTCGACGATGAAGGTGAGTGATGCTTTTAATTTAAATGTTAACCCTTGCTGGAGTTTCAGCACTCTGCACGTCCAAATCTACCAGGCATTCACAGCCTGCTCCTTATGCTACCAGAGAGAGAGGCTCTTGTTCTCAAGGAGTTAGACAATAAATAATATTTGCCACTTAATCTTTCATGAGTGTATGAGAGCTCAGAAATGATTGCTCATATTGATCTTCTCCCTGCTGGCAAGAACACTATGCAGTGCCCCTCCTGTCCTAAACACTGAGTTCTGGTTGTTTATACGTCATATTTTGGTTGCCAGCTGGTGGTGAAATAAGTCAGATGTGCTCTAAAAGAATGCACACACCGTGTGCCTCAGCCTACAGTATACAGTAAAGCCTTTTTGTTTATGCCAGTGGGCTCTGCTATGGATCAGCCTGTACTTTAATACATAAATATTGAATGCTTATTGGGGGATTAGTGCCTTTGATCAGTTAATGCGGTCCAGAAGCTTTGAAGCAGACTTCAAGCGCCTCGACTCCCGACAACACCACGGGCCGACGTGGTACAGGTGACATTCTATAATATGCTCTTTCACTATCATCACAGTGAGGCTGCATTTCATCTGGTCGACACAGGGCAGGTGATAATGCTGCTTCCATTGCATGAAATCTCAGCACAGTGGCAAGGTCAGGCTATTGTTGCCCTGTGAGGTTAAAATGGATGAGCAGAGATTGTTCAGACCCTTTCAAATAGAAATTCACGTTGCAGTATACATTTAAAAAATACACAATAATTGAAAATTAGATGCAACGTATTCATCTAATGGGACAAATGTTCCTCTTGTCTAACTGGACAGACTGTACTAGTCAACATGTTCATATCTACTGAAGTACAATCCTTAGTCTGTGTCCAGGAAGCAGGCCAATAATAAAATTTCAAATGGTAATTTGTCTAATATCTCAATAGATATCTACTGGTCTAACTGGACACGTTGTTCTGATCAAACTGAGCAAAATCCCACTAGTCTAAATAGACAAATTAATTTTATAAGACGTACTGCAAAGGTCTATGTGGGTTTATTTAATTTCCCAACAGGAAATACTTCTTAAATTGGCTTAAACAGGCTAAAGAATTTGTCTAATTTCTTAATGGTTTCACTGGGAATGTTATGGTGGTCTCATAGACTGTATTTGAGAAGTGGACGTAGTCATCGTGACGTCACCCATTGGTTTGTGGACTACAGTTTGGAATCCTCGAGTTCGGCATTTTGGCCGACACCATCTTGGTTATTTGCAACCAGAAGTGACACGAGAGGGTGGAGCTAAGTACAACCGAACGCTGAATAAGACATTTTCAGGCGACCAAAATGTTACAATTAACTTTCATGAACTGAAAACACTGTGAAAGGGTTAAAGTTATAAGACGAAAACACGGACAACTCCCAGATCGGACAACGCAGTGGTAGCGACCATAGCCTACGGAAGGAGTCTGGGACACGGGCGGACACGGGTCTTGGGGTATGGGGTACAACACATGCGCAGTGTAACTGAAGCTGCGGTCGTGCATTGCGATTGGCTCAAATTTCGGCGAGTGCAGACCAGATTTTACCGCGCATGTGTTGTACCCCAAAGATATGACGCGTTCATGAAGTGTGACCCAGCCTCTTTCAATAGGCCGTGGTAGCGACCTGACAATCACAAGGTAACCCCGCCCTAAAGCATCCCCTGCTTTATGGTCTATTTGACTCTAAATGGGACCATAATTTACTAAATGAACATCATGCTGTATTGAAAAAGACTTGAAACTAGCGATTGAGACCATAAACTCATGTTTACAATGTTTACTGAGGTAATAAATCAAGTGAGAAGTAGGCTCATTTTCTCATAGACTTCTATACAATCAGACTTCATTTTGCAACCAGAGGAGTTGCCCCCTTGCTGGCAATGCAAGTTTAAGGCTCTTCCACGTTGGCTTCACTTCTCAGACCTGGAGGTAGCCGCCTGGGTGGTCTTAAATGGGCATGTTAATTATCTAAATAGATATATTTTACTGATCGAACATTGAACATGGTTATACTGATTTAACATAACTGTATACCAGCATCTATTCACGGTTCCTCTAACATTCCCTCTCATTACTGTATCTCTACCGTCTGAACAGGTCTTGGCACTCAGGCAAGTCTCACTGTGTAAATGTGCCTGCTTGGGAAAACAGGGACCGACTCTCCGGGGATTTCAGATTTTCGACATCAGCCCAGAGAACATAGTGTTCCTCATCATGCAGATTGCTCACCATGCATTCTCATCTAGGCCAAGATGTTCCCAAGGCAAAACAACACCTGGAAATATGCCTTTGTCTTGCAAAAGTGTTGACACCATGCCGTCTTTAAATGTAAGATAACAACATCTAGATATAAAGGTAAGTAATCTCTTTCACTTGGTGACCATCACAAGGCAAAAAAAATATCATTAACATTATTTAAATATAAAAATAAATATAAAAACATGATTTATATCAGTCCAAAGTGTTCTTTAAAAAGTCAGTGATATGTTTTAATTAAACTCTTAAAGAGACATTTCATTTAACCCAACTAGGAAGAAACAGATACGCTGTTCTGACGGCTGGATCATGAATGCTTTATGTAAATGTAAAGTCATGCAAGGTGCATCCTGTCCTCCCATACTTGTCCCCTCATCTTGTTCGCCTTTCACGGAGACGATCGCAGCTTCTTTATCAGGTGAGGCAGAAAAACGTGTTACCATGGCAACTGTGCCCCCGGCCAGAGCATTAGCATGTGTTCGAGCCTGTCAACACAACTCCAAAGTTGTTGGGTTTTTCTGTCAGAGACTGGAGTGATTAATTAAAGTCTGAAGCTCATACTGAAATCAGCCGTAGAGACAAAAACACCAGTCTTTACTCTCCCTCACAATGAATGAGCTGTGCAAAAAAATATATATTGGAAGAAAGAGAGGAGTAGTAGAGGTAATGCGGGATTTAAAAGTGCTGATGGAAAGCTCCTTACATCCTGGAGACCGCTGGACATCAGCTTAGAGCCACGCGTGTGCAATTGCTTCTCTGTGCAGTGGAAGCGCTCATAATATACGTCTATCGTCATGTTGGTACATCAAGCCAATGTGATCAGGCCTGTTTAATGTGTAGCAGATGTATGTTTACACCGTGACCTCAATACATAGGAGATGACTCATAAGTAAATGTAGCTAGTAGCCATGTTTCTGCCGAGTTACGCCGCTCCGTTGCTTTCAGATAAGTAGAGCAGTGAATGAAGCTTTTATCACTGGAGGCAGGTAGCGTCTTATCCGTAACACAGCAACTTCCTGTCTGATCTGCACACACAGTATTGATAATTTTCAGTATTTACAGTATCGACCTTGAGGCTCTCATAGTAAGGCTCAGTCCTCTGTCTACTGTAAGTTTGAGTTCATTGTAAAGGCTGATGTGAGTGTCGTCATTGACAGAGTTTACATAACAGCACATGGAAGATTAGACGTCTCTTTTCTTATCCGAGTGTACATAGAACATATCACACCGCTAAGCTTGTGACGCTGAAATACAACAAGCTACCTCTCGTCTCCAGTAGGGATCATATTCTGTTTTATGGAACTGAGATTTGTGGGCTTCGATACCCAGTGTCACACTTGGCAGGCTTCGAGATTGTGCATTTGTGATTACAGCAACTAACATTTGTTTCCATTATCGATTAATCTGCAGATTATTTTCTTGATCGATCAGTTTAGTCTATGAAATGGCCATCATAATTTCCCAGAGCTTTAAGTAACCTATTTTATTTAGTTTTGTTATCCGACCAACAGCCTAAAACACAAAGACATTCAGTTCACTATAGTATCATACAACAACAAAAACAGAAAATACTAATTTTTGCACGGAAAAATGACTCAAAGGATTAATACATTTTTTAAAATAGTCGCTGATTAATTTTCTGTTGATCAACTAATGAATTATTCGACTTATTGTTTCAGCTCCAATCTCCCTGATATGTCAGATAATGTTCAATTAAAGAGAATGACTGGATTCATTTATTCATCCATTTTATATTTCCTTCTTAATTCAAGCAATGACCTGGGCTGCATGAAAATCACTGAGCACCTTGGAGTTAATAATAATAATATACGGGGATATTCTATTATATTATATTATATTTTATGCAGACGTCGTGGTCCTCTGTGCCACCTGAACAGTGTAAACAGTGAATGCTATAATTTCCAGACACAATGTGATTCATATCGCACACAAACAAATCATAAAGCAGGAGCACCTAAAAATAGGTGCTCAGGCTTTATGACATGTGTCCTGAGTTCTGATTGGATGGTGTAAACCACTGTAATATCTAAACCTTTAAAAATTGAACATGACTCATAATTTACTTTTACTTTTAATTTACTCATATTAACATTTACTGCTGCTTAGCAACCACTTGTTTCACAGCTGTTCACAGACTTTATCATTTGGTAAAAGACTGGTATTCAGCTATTATTACTGTGTAAATGCCTTTGATTAAAAATAGGATTGTTGTTGAGCATTTGATTAATTTGGAGCTATTTCATATGTGTTAAAGGATTAGTTTGGATTTTTTTGAAGTGGGTTTGTATGAGGTGCTTATCCGTAGTCAGTGTATTACCTACAGTAGATGACGGTCGGCACACCCCCAGTTTGGAGAAACAGACAAGAGTACTGGTACAGAAGCAGAGCAACGTGCTGCTGTGGACGGGGCCAGCAGCAGAACGTATTTTAGCAACCTAAAAAAAAGGTCCACCTAAAAAAAATCAACATCAGTTTAAGTGTATGCTATAATTAGAACATTTTCACCACTTTACCTAGGTAGCTAAAGAGCTGTCTGACGGAAACCAGTCGGGGATGAGACTCTATTGACAAAAACAGTAATTTTACCTCACAGAACACAGGAGTTGCTGGTCTAACGTTGCCTCGATGGGTTATTTTGTGACTTTGGTGAATCCGAACTGACCCTTTAAAACACCAAAGTTACACAATACAACAAACAAACTAACCGATAGAGGCAGCGGTAGACCAGCAACTCCCATGTTCAGCGAGGTAAAATCAGTGTTTTGTCAATGGAGTCTGGTGGCTTTGAAGAGAGCATAGATAATGGCTTCAGTCCCCCGTCAGAAAGGGCTGTCAGACGGCAAGGTAAAGCGGTGTAAATGTTCTAAATATAGCGTACACTTAAACTGATATTGATTTTTTTTTTTAGATGTCTAAAATACGTTTTGCTGCTGCCCCCCGTCCACAGCAGTACATTGCTTTGCTCCCGTGCTGATACTCCTGTCTGTTTCTACAAACCGGGGGCGTGTCGACTGCCATCTACTGTAGGTAATACACTGACTATGGATAAGAACCTCATACAACACCACTTCAAAAAATCCAAACTATCCCTTTAACATCTGTTTATGAAAGCTAAATGTTGAGTGCAACACTCACATGAATATCTTCCCTAAAACCTGAAGGAGTAATAGCATCGAATGTTTTTTTGTTGTTGTTATCCTTGTATATCTCATCTCATATGTTCCAGAAAATGTGCAATGTTAAAAAGTAAGTGTGTTATAGATTTATACTGTAGCTGTCATGAAGGAATTGGGGTTGATCACACAGATAAGAGTTGTCAGCATGTTAACAGCAGGACCAATCCAGCTCACTTTCAGTCAGGGAAGAAGACATTGTTTGAAATTTGGAATATTGTAACTGAATTTAAATGTTTCTTCAGAACATATTTGCTGAGGCAGGATTTATAAATCAAATTAATTTTAGTTTCCAGTAACTGAAAGTGAATTGATTGCTGGTTGACAGTCCAGGTATGACGATTGTGGTGTTACACAGAGAGAGAGAGAAATGTTCTTGGCATGTTGAGGAGGAGCAGGAGGAATGTGGGAGGTTTGGGTTGACAAGTTGCAGGTGCAGAGCGACACTGTATGACTCAGACAGCATGTGAAAGACACAGAAAAAAACAGACATAGACAGACAAAATACTGACGCACCATCCCAACACTGAGCAGCACGGACAAACAGTAAAGCAACTCAGACTGCAGCCTCAATAGATAATACTGTCTCAGGATTCTTCTTTTATAACATTAATCTGTATCTAAAAATATATGTACCGTACCTGTATACCTGTCAGAGGATCTGCTCACATTTGTGTACATTTGGCCTCCCGTGCATTTTCTTAATCTGACTGTACACACTGGTGCAGTGTTAATCGCACCTGAGAGGGTACAGCTTTTATCTTAATGTGTTTTCTCTCCAGTCCGAGCACACACTGAGCAGTACTAACTGTGGGCCAGAAGCACTAACTCGGACCCTGCTGTGAATGTGATTTGATAGGGAAGACATCTTATTAGCGGCGTAAGCTGAGCTTTTATCCTGCTGTGGGATTCCAAATCAATTTGTTCTTGAATTTGCTCTTGACATACTTTTTACACCTGCTAGTGCGGCACTCTTCAGAAATGAAACTCTCTTGTGGCCACAATAAAAAAAGTGCCATGTTAAATATAGTCTTGACTTGATAAAACAAATGTTAAAAATTTCCATACACGCATTCAGTCATGTATGTAGGTGTGATTGATTACAATGAAACAACCATGTTTTTTCATGCGACAGGGTGAAATATAAATACTTAATTCAAATCTCTGAGCTGTTTTTCACTCTTCAGTGTGGCACACAAGGCAAAGGTAACCATAGTGAAATTAGACAGACACTTGGCAACAAGAGGATCATTGGTAAGCAGTGTTACTGTAGTGTGCCTTTAAGGTGCCAAAGATAAATGTCAAATCGATCTAAACTGTGTTTAGTTTTGAAATGTAAAGTATTCTATGTGTGGGTAGAGTTTGTTAAAGTGTCACCCCACTTTAATTTTCTCAATTTATATAATGATATCTTGCCATGCAGACATGTGGGTTTGGTTTTATTCACAGAGGCTTTGAGATATCCATCTCTGAGGTTTCTGCCTCCACCCCAAGACCACGGAGGTGAATGTAATTTTGATTAATCTCCATTGTACTGTATTTTTATTTTCATTCATTATTTGACCAAAGTTGGCAGTGAGGTCTGTGGATTAGTCTAAGAGTACAGGACATTGTTTGTATTAAAGGTTCTCAATTTGAAATTCAGAGCATAAATATAGCATTAACCAACTATTGTCTATGTAAAGATATAGAGGAGTAATGTCTACCTGAGCAGAGAATGAAGTCACTCTCCCTCTGTGTGTGTTGTAATCAGAGCTTCTCTGTGTTTTGTTTAGGTAGCTGGGCCGGCCGCATGTGCACTCGAGTCTCTGAGTGTCCCACTGGCGCCGTCGTCACGAAATCGTGACGCCCACTCTGTCAGCCTTCGCCATGTTAAGGGCCGTGTGGAGGAAATCCCTCTGCTCTGAATTCTGAATAGAGTGCTCCAGGGATAACATATTTTTGTAGGCCAACCAGGAAGTTAGCATCGCCCTGATTCCCTTGATTAAAAAGCTAATGGGATTTTTTTTCTGGATTTTAAGACTCATACCTGCACCACTCTATTGAGAATCTTTAAAGAGACATAGACATTGTGTTGTTGTGTTGTTGAGGACAAAGATCCTATTAATGTATTATAATTTGTTTCAAATTTCATGTCTTCCATCATGGGGGTTGATCTCATGCTAACACTCACTTACTTACAAGTAATATCACCTTCCTTCATCTTATCATCCCGCTTACTTTCCCTCCTAACCGTGACTCCCATCTATACATACATACATATATATATATATACATATACACTGTACATGCACACTTAGTTCTCTGTAATTTATTCTAGCGGAGGATATCATAAAATCTTGGCAAATGAATCTGAACCTCTCTGCATGGCTACATAAATAAGATGTATTTTTTTATTTGTGATGTGGGTGAAGTGCTACTTAATCTTGAATGCATGCTGTACTGCTTCCATGCCCATCGTATCTGCTACTTAGGCTGCATGGGTTACCAAACTGTGTCAGCTCACTACAATCCATATCCAGTAGGAATGCTATTCTACTTTAGTATTAGTTAGGGTTAATAGGGCCACAGTTATCAAGATTAAAGGGTGGAGGATAGTCACCACACTCTGCTTTGCACATTCGTCATATAAACGTGCAAAAGTCAGTGTTGTTAGTAGTCTACAGTTAGAGGAGTCTACAGTTAGAGGAGTCTACAGTTAGAGGCTGCCACACATGTGTTACCTGAGGTCAGTCTCTGAGATACTCCTTTGGTGCAAGTCCTCTTCTTTCTCCACCAAATCCTCCTGATGCTCCTTGTCTGTGTCTACCTCCCCCCCCAATCCCTTCCTCCGTCCCTGCGATCCCCCCTCTTTAATCTTCCTCCTCCCTACCACTCCTCCTCCTCCTCCTCCTCCCCCACCCGCCTCCTCCTCCTCTAGCACTTCCCCTAACTGCTCATCCCCCTCCCGAGACTGGCTCCTTGATCGCAACTGGCTGAAGACGGAGACAGAAGTAAGAGAGCAGCACATGCAAAGCAGAAAGAAAAACCAAACAAAGCATGAATATTGTCAACAACAAGAGAAAGAAAGACAAACGCAGAGAGACAGTGCAGCCAAGATCAAAAGCAGACTGATTCCAAATAACAGAAAACAGAAAAAATGTAGACTTACAGCAAAAGCACCATGCAAATGAATTTGTTTTTGTTGCAACACCCGAAGAGATGCAATGTGTTTTTATGTTTCAGTGTGTGTGTTGCCAGATATGGACAAACGTCTCCCCACAGCCTGAATGAGCAGAGTTCAACCATTTGGTTCCAGATGTTTTTCTAAGACGGAGCCAAACCTGAACTCATCACGGTGAGAAAATGACACGCGGTGCTAGGCGGGACATTTTCTTCTTTAAGTTCAACCAGGTGCAAACAATTTCAAAGCTGAAAACGTCTGGACTTGGCAACACATATGGAAAGACACAACTGAGGGGGATTTGTCCATTTCTGACAACAGCTTGATGAGTTTAAAGAGAGAGAGGAAGTTCGCTGTCCCCCGGTGTGGACACCAGCCTACCGGATTTTGCGGTTTCCTTGCGGCCTCTCTGATTGGACAGACATGTAGCTCGTGCTGCTGAACCGAGAGGCACTACTGGTTCTCGACACAGCGGACACGTCGCTTACATCGCTGTCCGATGACTTGGCCGACAGGTTATCGGAACCCCGTGGATCTCTGCCCGAACGCTGCAGAGAGGACAAACACAACACAATATTATGGCAAAAAAAAAAACATTTCTGGTGTTTGACTTGTGAAGTCCTTTTAGCAAACATAACAATTTCAAGTCCATGCTCTTTTCCAATGTGGTTATTCATACTGCTGTTAACATAAACTGAGACGCTAATGTCAACTTTATAAAATGAAAAAACTTTATAAAAAACTTTATAAAAAATTTTAAGCGCAAACAAAACACTGCTCGCATGCCTTTAGCTTTTTAAGGACAAGCAGTCTTGATCAAGATAAGTTCGGCTGCAGAAGTGTGCTGAAGAATGTAAATCACGTAGACTTATTAGTTTAGCACTCAGAGTACGAAAAGAAAGAGTAGGAATGATGGTGTTGCATAAGGTGTATTAGGTGTGCTTTATGAAAGGTAAGAATGTATTTCATTCAAACACACCAAAGAGACATTCAAGTAGTAGAAAAAGAAAAAAGGCTGATGGTTGAATGTTGCAGGTTTTTCACATTGCATAGTCGTAGATTCTGGGGAGGATGCAGGGGACACGTCCCCCTTAATATTAAGAACATGTGCGTCAGTATGCAGCATGCAACCTCATAAACAACGATTGCAATCTGCCACAAAACAGAAAGAAGATGAAGCAACTACAGTTGAAGGAGGAAGTACCATGACATTTCCACAGTGAATTGATGGAGAAGAGGCACAAATTTGTGCATAAAATTCACCAGAATGCAGGAAATTAAATGTTTGACGCTCAGAATGCATTGGGGAAAGACCCCCAAAACCCCCACTTAATATTTATGTGTCCCCTCAAACGTGTCCCCTTGTCACAATGTGAGATGAAGCGTCTGTACAGTCCTGTCTAAAATATCGGCATCAATCACCTTCTGATCAGCATCTATCAATGTGTGATTAAAGCTGCTGATCAGAGAGTTTTGACAGACCTGGCTCTAGCTGACACTGATTCACACTGATTACCAGAAACACAACTGAGAATGACACTGGTTGGTCTGTTGAATTATTTCGTGTTCTAAGTATGATACTTGTATGAGATACTTGTACTTTTTTTGAGTATTTCCATTTGATGCAACTTTATACTAGTACTCTTCTATGCCCCAGGACAGTTGTCCTCTGTTGGTAATCCAGCCTTAAGGCCTTTACACACCGGGGGTGTGATGAATAAACAACACAAAAATGCAAAATACTCGCTTGCGTATGTGAAGGGCTTTTATTGTGAAAGGTAAGAATGGACGGAGTGGATCTGGTCTCCGCGAGAAAGGAGCAATAAAGTTTGCTGTCTTGGTTCAGACTAAGTGTTGTTGTTTCATAAATATAGTCGTAACTCAACCTGTTCCGCACAATTTGATTTGTTGATGTCTTTATTTCGGGGCAAAAGCTCAGAAAAATCAACCTTGTTCTGATAAAAAAAATTATAAAAATTATTAGTTGCTTTTTCTCCGCATAATATTTGCCACTGTGTAAAAAAATATATTGAAAAAAAAAAATGCCCCCGGTGTGTAAAGGCCTTTACCAAAATGAATAATATATGATGTAAAGTAGTTAAATCTCCTCTCTACATGATATGCATCTGTACTAATAATCTAATAACAGAATACACAATAGGTCATTTTACTTTTGATACGTTTAGTATATTTTGCTGTGAAAACCAGGGAGAGATTTTTACTACACTACATTAACTTTACACTGAACTGGGATGACAATCTTGGGATCACCCTGGTTTTGGATGTGTGTATAATATCCTGTGTGTGTTTTTTTTGGAATATTTCCTTTAAGAGAACCTGAAGTGTTGCAGTAAGTGTTTAGTATTGTATTTTAGGAGCAAGCTCTCACAAGCCTTATTTAATAAGAGTGAGAGGCATTGTTTGTCACTTGCACTTCCATGGAGGTTCAACAGACAAGGACACCTCATGATTTAATCTGCTTTTTATAGACTCCGAGCAAACACATCGGCTGCTCCGAGCGCAATAGTTTTCATACCACAGACTTAAAAGGAAAGCTGGACAGAGAACCTCAGACTGCAACGAGACAGCGGGAGCCAGACTGAGCTCTCTAAACATGTTCAGGGCCTCTCCAGGACGGAGTAGTAAACACTTGACTCTGCACACGCTCACTGTCACATTCCTCGAATTTACAACAAAAGGCTTAAAGGATCAGTTCACCCAAATGACAAGGGGAAAACACATTTCCTTCCTTTATTCAGGTTGTATCTAGCCTTACAGACAGTAAGGCTAGATAGATTGTAACAGCCTTACAGGTTTCATGTGCCAAGATTTATCCACTTTTCTTTGAATGACTCAAAGCACCGAAGAATAACATTTGAAACGGCAGTGTGGTTTTCCAGAAACTTTGTCCCCATTACTCAGGACAATCCACAGACCTTGCTGTGAACATGAATTGTTATTGTTATTATAAGTACTTCCCATCTTCAGTTAAAATATTTCCCAACAAAAACTGTTGAAATTCTGGGAATTATCCAGTTACTAAGACATTGTTTATGGGAAGTTTTTCAAATGTATTTATTCATTAAAATGTCAAAGCAAAGCACATAACTCACTATCACTAGGAGTAAGTGGAGATTTGGGTGAACTGGCCCTTTAAAAAACAACTTAAACTAACTAACTAAGTGGTCTCTGACCTTTGAACGGAGCCGAGTGTTTACCTGTTATCGTATGTTTTGTGTGACTTTGTCTCTTGGTACATGTAGACTATGCAAACATCAGTGCACATGCGCAGCATGATGTTGATATGCGCATGTGTACACGCTTGACTGCTTGCAAAGTGTGCCATATGGCCGATGCACAGTGCAACCATGCAGACAGTATACTGTAGGTACTGTACATCTGGAGAACCGCAGCGTGCATCCAGCATAATGTGGACGTGTTTTGTTTTTTACCTTCTGGTAGTCCTGCTCCAGTCTGGAGTCGGAGCCGGCTCCCTGCTTGTACTTGTTCATCTTCAGTTTCATCTGCCTGGTCCTCTCTTCCATGTCCATACCTAAGCACAGAGACAGGGGACTGTCAGACGGGGGGGCTGTTGCGGTGAGGACAGGCCTGATGGAGGGACACACTGTTATGTGACAGACGAGCTTCTGCTGAGCTATGAGACATGAGCTATGACGAGGACAGATCTAATGGGATAAAGCTGAATGGTCGGCTGTAGTAACAAAAACACAAACAGAAAGTACTGACTGGTAAAAGTTCAGCTGCGGAACATATTATCAGCTACAGTTGTCACAAGTCCATTTAACTGTATGGAAGATTTTGACATAAATGTTCTTTTTAATTGACTGAATAATAATCAAATGGCACAATTTCTATGACTATACTTACAATGTGTTATGATCTGCTTATAGCACTGTAAAATTATAGTTATAAGAACTCATAAATATCCATAATTCTTTCTAACAATAATCATAATACATTATAAAGCATTTTATAATGACCTATAAGGTCAAGTATCGTAATACTTCATAATTGCTGGTCTTTTTTTTGCAAGGATCATAGTGTATTATAATGTATTACATTACCCATATTACATTATAATCTTTTTTATAATGCATTATAATGTGATTATAAGTTACTCTAATTTGTAATGACAACCAAAATGTAGAATTAATTTTTACTTTACTTAAAGCAAACAATGACCATTTAGAGTAACATATAATCATATTATAGTGCATTATAACAGTGATAATAATGCATTATAAAAAGCTTTCCAATGTATTACAACTATAGAAATTATAATACACTATGATCTTTACAAAAAAATAAATAAATAAAAGTCAGTGAGTGAGCAGCAATTATTAAGTATTACGATACTTAACCTTATAAGTCATTATAAAATGCTTTATAATGTGTTATGAATATATATAAATATATATAAAGCATTGTGGATATTTATGAGCGCTTATAACTATAATTGTACATTGCTATAATCAGATAATAATGCATCACAAGTATGTTTATAATGTATTATAGACATGGGCGTCATAGAAAGTGCTACCGCACAATTGATTGATTCCTGCTTTATAGAATAAAAGCGTTGGACACTAATACTACAGTGAACAAAATGTACAGCCTCCAACACTGCTTGTGAACCATGTTGGGACACATTTTTACATAAATGCCAATCCTTTGACAGAAAAATGAATTCTGCTGAATGATCCGACTAACCGGCCAAAGCATCCCACTCAGCTCAAACTGAAAGCCTTGCAAAATATCTGTTTTTCTTTTTTCTTTCTTTCTCATTTCAGTGCTTTGTAAAATCATCACATCCTCCTGTTTGCCCATCTCATCTCCTCCTAAATTCAATTTAAGCACTGAGCTTTGTTTCATATTGCTGCAAGCGCAATTTGCACTGCACAAACATCACGCCATAATCAATACGGAAGCTTAACCTTGTTCTGCTGGAGGCAATAATGCCACTGCATAACAACTGCGCATGTATTACGTAACTAAAAAGAAAAGAAAACATCAAAATTAATACCTTGCAACAAAAACTTTCTGCTGAAACGGCTACACAACGCCACCAAATTATGACTTTCCTCTGCTTGTACCTGCACCTCCATTCTCTCCACTTGCTCTCTGTCTCTACTTTTGTGTCATATGATGCCGATGATAAAGTGAAGATGAATGCACACATACAAGTGCCATGCGCACAAACGGTATGCTTATAGCTTCACATACATACACACGCACATGGACGGAGAAAAGCGACGCAAGCTGAGAGCAGATGAATGACTGCCTTCGTGAGGCAGAGCTCATTAGAACGGAGTGCATAGTTCTCTCTTGGTTAATTGTTTGAACTGCTTGTGTAACATCTCACACAGCCTACACATTTCTAACTTCTCGTTATGTCACACCATATCTGAGGGTTTTGTAACATCTGTGTACCTAAAAACTTTTTCAGATAGTGAAATTATGCTGCTTTTTTCCAAGTTTGAATGTGTGGTGACTCATTGGATTTGAAATGAAACAATGGCTATGAGGTTAAAGCTGCAGCTTTCAGCTCTTCGAGGGTCTTTACAGCCAAATCAGATGGATAGTGTAGGAATTGTATGCTTTTTTATACAGTACTCCCCCAAAATATCATAAAGTTAAAGGATCAGTTTGATATTTTGGGGAAAAAATATTAATTTTCTTGCCGAGGGTTTGATGAGAAGATTGATATGTCTGTACGGTAAATATGTATCTGGAGTCAGCAGCCGGTTAGCTTAGCTTAGCACAAAAAAAACAACAAAAAAACAGCTAGCCTGGTTCTGTCAAAGGTATAGAACTAGGTATATTCCTTTGTCAATTAAATTATACCTAAATAGGTTAGAGGGAAATATTGAAAATGTGTGTCCACAGAGAGAATAATCCAAATAAGGAGAATTCTGCTGCCATACACTGACAGGAAGTTTATTCTAGGTAGAAAACCACACAGTGTCTCATGTTAACACCTACAACAAAGAAACCACAGTGGCATGACCATGACCATGACCCCGGTAGACACAGTCTAGCCGCAGCAAAGTAAAAAAGAAATGACGAAGAAAGCCAGAAGCGTCATCGACAGAACAATTACGAGCGCAAACGTGCCGATTGAGAATGAAGGCGAGCGAAGCGGGAAAAGAGATGAGGGGACGTGGGTGGGGGAGGGCAAGCCAGGAAGACAGAGTGAGTAAAAGTAGGAGGAGGAGAAGAAGAGGAGGCTGAGTCAGAAAAGAAAGAAGGTGAAGAAAGGAAGAAGAAGAAGAAGAGGGACAGACCTGAGTTCGTCCAACCTGGTGAGTCCGTGTCTTCTGGGATCACATCACAGAATGGACAGACACAGACAGAGGAGAGGAAGATGGATGTGAGAGGATGCACGAAGGGTAAGGGGGGGGGGAGACGGAGGAGAAGAGGGAGGAAGGAGGGAGGGCGACCCCGTCACCGTGATCACAGAGTGTGCCAGGTTTGGAGGAAGAGGATGGAGGGGTCGGGAGGGACACGACACAACAACAGTACGACACGACAATGACAAAACAACAAGAACAGAACACACAAACAAAATCATAGAGTACACCAAGAACACACAAACTCCACCATGGGGCACAGTGAGAAGTCAAAATAGAGCGAGGTGGGTGCGAGGCCAGGAGAGGCTGAGGTAGAGGCTAAGAGTTTGGTTATTAGAGATTAGACAGGGAGGGTGGGGGGAAAGGAAGGTTGGGAAGGTGAGGTTCTGTGCTCTAAAGGAAAAAAGAGCTGAAACAGTAAAGAGATGTTAATGTACCCGACCGGATAGCATCTCGAGACCTCTGAGGATATAGGCGGGGAGAAGAGGAGGGGAGGGAGGGGGAGGAAAGGAAGGTAAAGGGAGAAGTGGATGTCACTTGAGTCTGCATGGGGCAACTGTGGGGAGACAGCCTGGAAAAATAACATAAAGGAAAAGAAAAAAAAAAACAACAACAACACAAACTGAAAGCACAGAGCAGCGAGCGCACAAAAGAGAGCCGACTACCTCACAAGGTTCCAGCAAGAAACGTGAAAATTGACAAAAAAATACCGACGTTACCTGAGTGCACATTCAAATAAACACACACACAAACACACACGCAGGCGTCAGCTACAGTATCTGTCTCAAAAAAAGGTTTCGCAACAAGATTGACTGCTGCTTCTGATTACATATTTCCCTCCTCTTCGTATTATTCATGTCCTTCGTTCCTTCCGCTCAGCCTGCTGAGGCCTTGGAATATTCTGAGGAGGATTTTGTTTCCCTTCTGCGCTTTCATTTCTCTCTCATGTTCCCTATGTGTGTTTTGGTCCCGTGTAAGCAACCACTTGTGGACCCGCATGACCTCAGATCGTGGGTTCAACATCGGGGTCAGTCTAGCCCCCTCCGCAGAGTCAGGCTGGCCCCCTTTGGCCGCCATTCATACTGTTACAGTTCTTCCCGTCTAATCTGCGTCCAGGAGTCTGGACCTGACGGAACTAACAGTGACGGCCGGGGAGAGGCAAAAGAAACCCACTCCCATCAGACTTCATTTCCATAACAACCTTACACAGAGTTTTTGCATTTAGCTCAATTAGTACTCTATTAGAGTGAATAATGAAGTGTCACATGAATAAAAAAGACAATGTGAGACATCTGCCTCGCCGGCTTTCATCTCTTTGTGGCAGCTATAACATCATCTCATTAGAGAGTCAAATGATAATCAAGAGATCCTTCCTTCAGCTGCATCATGTAGGTCATGAGGAGAGTGATATATTAAGACAGAGATGGGAGTGAAAAACCAGAACAAGTCAGTGTGGAAAAGTCTCCTGTGGACTGTGGGTTAATAATACAGTTCGGTATTAACATCTCCTACTTAACCCAACGGCAACTCTGAATGACAAATTATTCCAAGACTACAGAAACAACAGCAAGTTAATCATAGTGTTGCAAACAATTACAAACGGTGATTCATTGAGGTAAAATAAGAAGTAGATGGTCCCAAAAATTCTGTTTTACGCTATGGAGGTACCTACGTTTCTGCAATAGTAAATGCCAGCATGGGTCAGGGTCAGTGTTACTAAGGCTTGACAAATGCTAAAAAGGCCAAATTTGAATGGCTCGTTAAATCAAATGTTTTCTAATCTTGGCAGCCCACAAAAAACTGACTGGGTTGTCTTATTTCACAGTTTATGGGCTGGTTGGCACTCCAGATACCCAAATGTATGTGAAAAGTGAGGTTTTCATGATATGTCCCCTTTAAATGTTTTGTTATGTGAACAGTCAAAGCAGTGTTTGTGCATCATCCATATTTTAAAAAAAAATCTATTTCTGTTAATATTTTACTCAAATAAAGTAGTCTTTAGTTCCCAGAAGCAATATAAAACTAAATGTGACTCATTGTCTATATCACTGAGATGGCACATTCAACAAATATGCATTTCTTATGTCAGACTGACATACCGATCAGTTTCAACACTGAGTGGCAAATGTTGCTAATTTCATTATTAAACTACTGTTTAAACTGTGTGCTGTTATTCATTGCAGCTTATTGCTTATAGTACAAGACACAGGTATACTGTTGCATCAGATTTACAAGGTTCTTGAAATATCTACCCGTTTATATAAGAAGAGATTCAAAAATTGAGCAACTGCACCAGCTGCAAAAAGCTGAAAAAAAGTAGAACAATTCACGTCTTCCTCACCTCACATTTCAGTCCTATAGGCATTTTGCTCTGTTGTGTGTCCAGAGACGTTGTTGTTGGTGTTTATTGTGTTGGAGCACAGAAGGTGACTGTTATGGGAAAATAGTGAGCAATCAGTGGGGGTGGTGAGGGGTGTGATTAAAACTACCCCCCTCCTTACACAATCACTGCTGAGGAGCCTTGAGATAGCTTTGAGTGTTAAGAAAATATTATAATAGTGTGGTCAAGCTGGGAAATAGGGCACGACCCTCTTCAGTCAGCCTTTCCACGATACATAACGGTTGAGAAAAATATGCAGAGAGAGCAATAGAGAACCAGAGAGACAGAGGGACTGAGAGAGAGTAAGAGAACGACTGATGACCACACTGACTGAAGGTTCATTACAGCTTGAATCTCAGGCAGTGGGAGCCAGAGGCTTCACGGCCAGACCTGATCCCCTGCACACCAAGTGGACATCCACTGGGCCTTGTTAGCCCACAACACCAACCTTACATGCACTTCTTTAACGACAAATTTATCAGTTAAAAAACAACGTGGATGGTGAAGAGTCAAAGCTTCAAAACAAGTATAGAAAACATGCTTACATAACTGTTTGTGCTGTTCTTCTTCTGACTTTGTCTTATGTCACCGTTTAAAATAAGTAGAATCTAAAGCCACCACAGCCACGACCCCGTGGGCATGACATATCAGCCGGTGACATAACAGGTAATAAATATAAAGGGGGCTTAATTCAACAGGAGGTGAAGAAGACGTGTTTCCATGGAGGCACATTAAGCCACAGCAAACACAGCAACCTCAAGAAAGCGGTGCTTCATTACCTTGGCAACACGTTTCATGTGCGATACATCCACGGATGACAGCATCTCATCAAACTTAACTTCATTAAATTAAGTAGGACACTCTGCCAGACACTTTTTTTTCTTTGTTAGGGGGTTAATGAGATTTGCAGTGTTTTACAAAGTCAACCTAAATCTGTTTTCAAACGCTGAGCGATGAAGAAGAGTGAAGAGTGTCTACAGAAACATCAGCTCCATGCTGCACTGCAAAACCACACCGAGAGGGGAGAGACAGGGAGACAGAAGGACGCCATCCAGAGGCTGACCTGGGCAACCTCACGTTAATCATCATTTTAAATCATTCTGCTTCTACGGTACATTGTCCAGGTCGGACTTTGGTGAGGCTGTAATCCAGCTGATAAGTGTCCACACAAACTGGGAAGGAAAAAGTCTTCAATGACAGATCACTTTGGTAGAATGTTGTTTAGATTTTGAAGGTGCATATGCTGTATATATGAGTCCATGAAGAAGGAACAACTTACTCATCTTTTCTTCGCATTATTTCCTCGAGGGAGTTCCAGGGGATCCCCAGAAAAATGGGGAATAGTTTATTTTCCCTATTTAATTTACTATAGAAGTGAGCCCAATGTGAGAAAGAGTCATAAGAGTGACTATTCTGATAATAGGTTTCACTTACTCCACGGTTACCTCGAACTATAGAATTCTGGTCCTTATCATGTATAACAACCAAAATCTTTTCAGACTGAAGCGAAAGTGAAGCAAAATCTTATCAAGTAGGGGTCCGTGACATAATCTGTATCCATTTAGGGGTTCTTGAGTCGAAAAAAGGTTGAGAACCACGGTCTTAGAGGACATTTTTAGAAAGCTGTTCCACAATATTCTGAGTGTTAACTCTTGATTTTTCACATAGACGCTTCTCCAAACTTTATAACAGGGTTCTCTGCGCAATTTCCAGCAGTATGCAGCTAAATCAGGTGCTTCAAAAAGCTTTATTTTTAGCAATTAAATATGCGGGACAACATGAATTACCATTGGTAGCTTAATACTGCTTGGTTGGTTTAAGATTTTGTATTGTTTGATTAGTCCTCTCTGAAGTGAGAAGGCAGATGATGGATAAGCTACCGGCTGATTGAGTCCTCACAGTTACGGCACAAACTTAACTCAAGGCCATAACATGCACTTCATTCTTACAGCCTTGACAACATTTACAACAATAAGCATTTAGCTTATTTGTTTGGGTATCCTGTGACACATTCTGAAAGGAGTGGTTTCATTTCATAAGAACTGCTGTTTGTTAAGAAGCCATGACGACGCTCCACCTCATCACCAATGATGCACTGACTGCACAGTCAGGTGGTAGCACACCCTTTAACGCACTGTCAGGACAGACTCTGTGAGTTGGTTACTGTTCATGGACTCATATGGTTGATTGTGAAAAATACTCTATCAAAGTGACTGTTAAAGTGTCAGAAATCCACACCCAGACCAACCAACCTGTGTCAGTGAGAGAGGGGTGAGGCTGTGTCCCTCCATCAGACAAAGAGCCATTCAGCCCTCGCTGCTGGTCCTCCCATGTCACTTCTACAGCAAGACACGCACACACACACACATACGGATATACACACACGCACACTGGTTTGCACACTGCAGGCATCTTAAGGACCTCGGGTTATCAAGGGAACTTTTTGAGATCCTGCAAGATCCTGCTCAAAATGTGCAAAAAATAGGGCTGTCAAAGTTAACGCAATAATAACGCGTTAACGCACAATTGTTTTAAAGCCACTAATACGCATTAACACAATCGATCTTTCGGAGGTTGTAGCGGACTCAGTTTTAAACCATGTCATACTAGCTTGTCGGGAAGGAGGCTAAATAAACTTACGCTACATTTCAGGAAGGAAAAACGTACATGGTCATTTTCAAAGGGGTCCCTTGACCTCTGACCTCCAGATATGTGAATGTAAATGGGTTTCTATGGGTACCCATGAGTCTCCCCTTTACAGACATGCCCGCTTTATGATAATCACATACAGTTTGGGGCAAGTCATAGTCAAGTCAGCACACTGACACACTGACAGCTGTTATTGCCTGTTGGGCTGCAGTTTGCCATGTTATGATTTGAGCATATTGTTTTATGCCAAATGCAGTACCTGTGAAATTTCTGGACAATATTTATCATTGTTTTGTGTTTTTAATTGATTTCCAATTATAAATATATTCATACATTTGTATAAAGCAGCATATTTGCCCGCTCCCATGTTGATAAGAGTATTAAATACTTGACAAATCTCCCTTTAAGGTACATTTTGAACAGATAAAAAAATGTGCGATTAATTTGCTATTTATCACTATTAAATCACTATTAAATATTTTAATCAATTGACAGCCCTAGCAAAAAAAATAATCATCTTATTACCTTTTAATACACACATTAAAACCATTATACATATATGTTGCAGTGACAACAGAGGCCAGAGGAAGAATAGGAGGAAGAGGAAAGGAAAAGACCTCTTTGCCACTTCAGCACTGAAATCATGGACAGCTCCTCATCAAAGATAATGAACTTTGCTCCATCTGCTGGCCGACAGAGGTAACAGTCTAAAAACTAAGAGATTAGACTCTGCATGCAGTACTTCTATAGCAGAGTGAAATGCACAGAATTCAGGAAACTTAATTATTATTTGTTGAGATGCAATAATTTATAGGGCTGTCCTCGACCAAAGAAATTCTTAGTCGACTAACACTCATAGGATTTTGTCAACTAATAAATTAGTTGATTTAATCAACATATCTATAAAACTGAGTTTCTCCATAAAGAATCACACCATAGCACCGCTTTAAATATTGTGTTTAGCAGAGATGTGTTCATGAGTTTCTTTGAAATAAGTCATTCAGCATGAAAAATGCATTAAAAAAACGGCTAATTGACTAAAGAAATCTTTGTCGACTAAGACGGAAATAACCGCTTAGTCGACTAAGAGGGAACAGCCCTAATAATTTATCTTATATTTTGGCTAAAAATTGCAAAAGTTATGTATGACTGACTTAATAATGGAGTACTATACAGGGTGTGTGTATGTGTATGTGTTCAATAATCCACATCTAATTAAAATGATTGGCAATTTCACAATGGAAACAGAGAGTTCTTTCTTTGTGAAGTGGAGCTGAGCAGAATTAATTTCTATCAAAGTAGACGGCAGATTTGGGCCGTATAGAGCCAGAGAGGGACAGACCAGCAGAGATCACGACGACAGCACTCTGTACACATTAACATCAGCTTCGGCTACATACAACTCTCTAATCTGATCACTCCAAATCAACCACACTCAGTCTATAGAATAGAAGAAATGTGGACAGAGGGAAGTTTGACTAAATGTGCCGTGGCAAATAAGAAGGAAGAGTCCCCGAGAGGAGCAAAGTATCGAGGGTCACAGACGCTAGTGAGTGTCACACATGAAGAACTCGCGTTGCTCGAGAAAGCCCACACAGCAAACTCACGCAGTCACACTATTCAGAGGACTTGCCTTTCCTCCCATTTACCGGCGGGCCTTGGGGTTTTTCCTCACAGTCTGCTGCTAGTAGAGGGACAGATGGAGGCTCATGAAATCCCCTATACTGGTACTGTAAATCACATTAATATGGCAACTCATTCCTGTATGTGCTCTAAACACACATACATCCACAGATCCACACACAAACACGCCGCTATCCCGAGATGCTGGAACCCACTTCACAAAAATGCTTTGATGTACAATGTGAGTTTAATTGCACCATGCGTTTGTTACTATACTATACAGCAGTATTTGACCTGCAGAATATCAACCAGACGACAACGATTATAGAAAAAGAGAAACTGAATCCACTGAGTCAGTCAGCTATTACAGCTAGTATGGAAGTGTTGAGTAATAGCACCACACAGTCAAAGGACAGAAGCACGCCACATAAACAGATGGGAAAGTAGGAAGTGGAAACTGTGGGGAACTCCAGTTTCGGCCAACAGTCTGGCCGTTCATTCAAGCCTGTGGATGGATGTACTGTACAGCAACACGTACTGTACATTACTCCCATCCAAAAACAAACAGAGCTTGTACTAATAATATATCCATTGTGAATAAACATGGAATTATTTTTGTAACTCTTCGTGGGGCACTTTCACAAGCCATAAATTGCTATTTAGTACGCTCAAACAGTATGTGAGATTTTTTAGTATGTCCGAAACCTTAGTATGAAACCAATAGTATGCAAATTGCATACCATTTCTAGTGAAATATTACAGTATGCAAGCGCTGGTCACTACGGCGGCATAAATATCCTACAACGCAATGCATTAATAATGACAACTTCCATAACAGATGTTGACGGACGGCTCTGTAACATCAATAATGCTTCAATTTAACATATAATAATATATATTTTAGAATAGTTCAGACTTTGATTCTCACAAACCGTCATTTTGGTCACATGGGGTTGGCACAGGTTACCATGGTTACATGTCTCCAACCGACAAGGAGGCTCTCAGGAAGTGACGACGTATATTACAGCTCAGTGCGTCCAAAACATGGTTCAAAAAAATACATACTGCTGTTTATTCACACAAAAGTATGTTGAATTATAGTACACCTTTTAAGTATGTAGTGCATAGTATGTGATTTCGGATGAAGCCATAGTCCGTTTGGCTGGTCTGAATCAGAGTGAAATTAATACTTTTGGTTCGCTTTAGTCTGTTTCGTTTCCACGTTTTTGAGATATTGCAGTCAAGTTTATTCACTTTGACTCGGTACAGATTTCACTGTGCACATGAATCCCTTCTCTGCCAGTTTATCTCCAATGACTTCATAAACTTCACTATTTTTGTGGACTTTATTTAGTATAATCTGTGTGTTCTCTTCGGCCCAGATGTCAAGCAAAAGTCCAGAAGTTAACCTAGTCATGTTAGCCTGTCGTTTACCTGTGCGTGTGTTTACCTTTTGGTTCACTGGAAACAGTCCGAGACCACCTCTTTGTTTGTTGTCCGTACGATTACTGTGTTAACAACTGCCCAAATGAACCACACAAGGGGTTGAACCGGTCCATATTTAATTTAAAACGGACTAAATGTGGGCTTGTGAAAGCGCCCTTGACCAGTTTGTTTTAAGGAAAAATCAAGCTGAATCACACATTTCAAGAAAACGGAGAAGAACACACTGCTTGAGGATTGGTTTAAAGGCTGTATTTCTGTAGTAATAAACACACCTGGTCGACCATTTTGGGGTCCAGATTCCCCGAGCTCCTCCCCTGTTCCCTCTTAGGAGTTGCCACACATAAGCAAAGATAACATACAAGACAATTAGGTATGTGCAAGTACGAGGTATCATTCATTCATCGTCTTCGGAAGCACAGCAGCGAGACGAAACAACAGCAGGTTTATCAACAGTAGTCCAGCTCTTCTCTGTAATCAGCAAGGGGCTATATAGCATGGATCCAGTCCATAAAATGCTACTCACACACACACACACACACACACACACACACACACACATACGCAGACATTTGCCTTACATAAGCTGAGTGCCATACGGCTCAGTGGGAGCTACAGCACAAGGTCAGATCAATACCTCCCCCCACTGCCCACACACTGCTACTGTCCTGAAAGCTACGGTGGAGAGAGGGAAAGAGACACAAACACTAAGAAAGAAAGAAAGGAGAGAGAGAGAGAGAGAGAGAGAGAGAGAGAGAGAGAGAGAAGTGAAAAAGGATAAACTGCCTGACAAAGAAAAGAAGTAGAAAGAGAGATCGAGGCAGGAAGAAAGAGGACACAAAGGAGCGAGGGAGAGGTCCAGACAGAGAGAGTGATAAAAAAGATGGCACAGATACAGAGGAAGAGCAGGACTGAGAGAGACAGAGTGAAGAAGATGGAGAGAAAGAGGAGAGAGAGACGGGCTTGTTGGCCGCTGTACAGAAGACAGGGAAAGCCCTCATGGACTCTGACAATGATGAAAGAGTTCTGCGAGTGCTTTGACAAGTTCTCCAGAACTGCCTGAGCTTTTTCCCCTTCTCTCTCTATCTTTGACCCAGTCACTCCCTTCTGATCGTTGCAAAGCTACAACGCTCTTTGTTTTTCACTGCCGTCTGATTCAAAGATAAAATAATCATTGCTTTTTCTTCTTACAGTACACGTAACAAGTCGCTACAACACATGACATTTGTTAAAGGGAGGGCTGAGGAACAAATACGACTTCAACTGTCACTTTGTATTTGTGAAAATGTCAGTTCAAAGCCTTAAGTTTACCCTGTTTAGTGCAGAGAGTAAATCATTAGATTAGCTTTTCGGTGAAGTATCTCAGCGATACAAATAGTTCAAATAAATCTCCCAGACAAATACAAAACATGGAAACAAGGAGGCTGCATTTGAACACAACACTGGTACGATCAATAGTGGAATCCAGACAGGCCTGCAGGTCAGCACAACACAACGGCACAGGACATCTAAACCGTACACAGCTGCAACAGAGGGAGGGTTCAAAGAGCACAGAGTGAGCTTTAGACTCCAGTAAAACCCAGAGCACCCGCCATTGCAGACAGGGTTTTGGCCTTCAGAGTGAGGTGCGGCTCAACCGGCACGCTCAGTCTGAAAGACTAAACCCACACATTCAGGTACAGACCTTCACAAGGCTCTGTTCCTTCGTCTCCATCTTCTGAGAGAGAAAATGGAAAAAGGAACCGAGTAGAGATGTTATGGATGGAAGGCAAAAAAGTCAACACCAATAAAACGTTAAAACAACAAAGATAAATCCTCGCATATAAGATGTGATCTATAGCTTATACTGAGAGATTCCATCAGCAAATACAAATCCTGTTGACAGTCAGCAGCTGCGGTAAAAACCAAAGCTCCACCTCAGCACCAATCAGTTGGGCCACCAAATATCATTATGAGGTACTGAACGGAAACACACTGTCGCACTAATACACATGTCTTTACGTCTTTTCACCGACAATAACCCTGTAACGCAAACAGAAAACAACCAGGCGACTTACTTCTTTCTTTCCCCGTGGGTGGAAGTTGTGGGAGTTGCCGTCCTCGTCTACTGGACATGGGGGTACTGGTGGGACTGGTCTGGACCGATCCACTACGAGGATGCGCCCTACATGACAAAACAGTAGTGGACAACTGGGTGAGACACAAATTAGGACGAGATCAGATGGTGGATGCGGGGCCAGGCCATGTCGCACCCACATCACAGTGTGAAAAAAAAGTAAAGGGGATTTTCATAAAAGGGAAAGCTATAAGTTTGATTGCTGGAGATAAAGCTTAACATAAAAAAGTAAAGCTATCTAATATGATGGGAGACTGGTACCAGTTTAATAATTTAGCATATATGTTAGATCACTTACTTGTTTTGATATGTGTCACTTTCAGGCTCAATTGGAAAATAATCAGTGACAGCAAATGTGCCACTGAGACATCATCGTATCTGTTTAATGATTTAAAGCTGAATTTTCTATGTGGCAGAGCTAATAGTGTTTATATAGCTCGATGTAAAGACTACAGAGCTTGACACTGTTTTACATTATGCAAATATCTTTGTAAAGAAGATTTCCAGATTATTTGAAGTGTCTTGGATCTCCAAATATAAAAAAAACCAATGCACACAGCAATGATGTTTGGCACATGGCATGGGAGTGGAGGGACACATCAACTGTAGGGGGAACTGAGCTGCAATAAAAAAAGAATGCCAGGTGTGAATCGCATGTGCAGTCGACTCATCAAGCTGCAAGGAGAGAAGAGTTCAATGCAGAGACAGCAGACCAGTGCGACCATGCGTTCAGACTGTCCCCAAAAGGTTTCAACTCAAAACAAAAAGAAGAAAGGAACAGAATGCCATCGCAGGATAAACGGCATCAGTTGATGTTAGTAATGAAATCAAAAGTAAAAAAAAAAATGTTGGCCCATCACTGCTATACTCACGCAAGCGTATGAGCAGTGTGTTCCAAATTAAAACATCAGCACGCCATCTAACGGTGTCGGGATTTTCTCGTGCCTGGAACATGTGTAAAGAAAATACAGCACCGGTGCTTTTGGGGACAAAACAGAAAGTGGCTAGGTGGGTGGTGGTGGGGGGGTAGTCGTGAGGGGGTGGGGGAGGTGGGGGGTGGGGTGAAGTGAGGTGAGGCGGGGAAGCAGGGGACTGGGAGGGTGGGAGGTAGGTGGTGGTGGTGGTGGTGATGTGGTTTTTCTGGTTCATTCTGTGAGTTAGTAAGGCTTCGGGGTGGGTGGGAGCTCATGGGACGGGGTCTGAACTGGTTTGAGTTCTACAAAGGTTCTAGTGATGCAAACATTTAGCAGAGGTAGAGCTGCTCTGGGGGCAGACATAATCGTATCGGTTGATTTAAACCTCAACCAGAGATTTTTACAAAGTAGTTATCGTCTAGCTAGTAGTTAACTAGCTAGACGATAACTGCTTTGTAAAATCTAGATAGTGGCTGGATTAACAAGAAACAACAGTTATCAAAAGATTAACAAATTTAAAGAGGACCTAAAATGTTTATTTTCAGGTGCATACTTGTATTTCGGATTTCTACTATACCATGTTTGCATGCTTTAATGCTCAAAAAAAGCGTTACTTTTCTCATAATGTCTGTGCTGCAGCAGCTCTTTTCACCCTCCATCTGAAACGCTCTGTTTGAACTCCTTAACCCCAGTCTGCTCTGATTGGTCAACTGGCAAACTGCTGTGATTGGTCAAACGAACCAAACTCTTTGGACTCCGCACCAGCTCCGGTCAAACTAGCTTTGTTTGAGGGCATGCCAAACTACCCGCTAGGCAGGTATTGTGCAAATGTGTTACTTGGTGACATCACCACATTACGGAAGAAAAGGCGGGACTTCAAGCGAGGCATTTCAGGCAGTTCAGGAGCAGTGTTTCTGTGGGGTAGAGTAACTCCCTTTGGAGTGGACTTTGGGCTCTGTAACTTTGCAGAGCTTTTATATGCACAAAAAACTATATAACACACTAATGGAAAGGAAAAAGCAAAAAAAAAGAATAGGTCCCCTTTAAAAAAAATACTTTTTGTTTGCTATCTAAAATAGTCTAAAATGAAGCTATTTGGGTAAGCTAGGTAGCCAGCCTGGTAGCTAGGCTAACTAACCTTTATATGACCCTTGTATGTCTATATTGCATATTCCCAGTTAGCAGCATAATATTGGCCTTAATGCATTCACTGAGCTTTAGTCTAATAATCTTATTGATGTTGAAATTATCTCTCCCTCCAGAGTAGCTATGCCTCAGGGAAATGATTGTAGGACTAAAGCTCCAGTCTGCTCCTGTGCTAAGATGGTTAGCGTCTCCGATCTGGGTCACACCTCGTCAAGGCAGGTGAGGGGGGGGCGGACCTCCCAGATGGCAGAGACGGCATGGACCTCATGAGCGAAGAGTCGTGGGGGCGTTCAGTGGAGCGCGAGCGGGACGTGGGGCGCTCTATAGTGGGCCGCTGGTCTGCAGAGCGGGACCTGCTGTGATACTCGTGTCTATCCATGGCTCCGTGGTTCCTACAGAGGTTATTGAGAGATAGGCAGGCACTCAGTGGGGCCCCCAGCAGGGCAGGGACAGTATGCTGGCAGGGTGGACAGTATGGAGGGCAAAGAAATTGGCAGCACCCTCAAAACTCGTCCAAAGTGCAAGTGTTTAAGTAACATACCTGTTTTGTTTTTTTGCACGTTTTAACCCATTTACTACAAATCACATACTATACTTTACATTACTCACCATTTTCCATATCACATAATCAAAATTTTGCAACACGTTTTTCCCAACTTTTGTTGTCAAAGTAGGCAATCAGAACGAACATTGTGTATGCTTTAGTTCGGGTTAAATTTCACTACACTTGCACCGTAATGTGGGTGCAGATTTTTGTATTGAAATTAATGTATATTGCTTTGGAAACTGGTCTGCCGTAATGTGAAGTATATATTATATTTGCAGCACATTGACTAAAACAAGCAAAAATGCAGGTATGGTCCTTTAAAGTGAAAAAAAAAGAAATTATTCAGTAACTCTTGGACAATAAAAGACACCACTTTAATGTTAAAAGAGCTAGGTGGGTCCTGTGTGCTTTATGGTTCCTGTAGTGAATTAACAGTGAAGTCCTCAGGTTGTGCAGAACTAGCAGGGACCATGTGTCGTCTCCTATGCGTGGTGGGTGAGTGTTCATTTGCAGTCTGCTTGAGGTAGAGTGAAATGTGAGTGAAAAGTGAAGTGTATCTTTAAATTGCATTTGGCGTGTTGTATCTGTTTATTTCCCTGAAAAATGCCCGGCCATCCTAAGTATTTTTGGCACAGTGATGATGAAGGCAAATCGTGTTGATCTGAAGAGCTGGAGGAAAAAAAGCAGGTGAGGTTCCTCAACTGGGAAAATCATTAATAAAAAAAAAGACATTTTCATAAAACTGCACAACACTGCACATATAAAAAGTGAAGGAAATATTCAAACTTGACCTTTTGAACGAGTTGTTACAAGTACACAGGTTTAGAGCATGCACACAGTTAGTGAAACTGTAAAAGTTTAAATTTGTAAATCTTTAAAGAGTTTAATAGAACAAAGTATTTAACCAAACTATTATAACATTTGTATTCTAAAGCGCAGGAGACATGTTGGTGTCTGCACAATACAAATAGGTGGGAGCTGCTTCTAATAAGGCGAATAGACACCAAAAGATTTGTTCTAAATCTTGACTTTGTTAATGTTTTTGAGAATATGGAAGTTTTTATTTTTTTTCCTTTAGAGTCATGTCAATCATCTGAATTTGAATTAATAAGTCAATCTTGTCACAGTCTTGTAGTGTCTGTAGCCTTTTGCAGTATGAAAAATTGTCCAGTAGAGGAGATGTCCTATTTGTCTCCGATAGCAAAACAAATGATCATCAGTCAGTGACCTTAAGTAGCCTTTAACATTCTTTACCTACAGTCATTCACAGTGATGGTCAACATAATCATTAGTGGATTCACATCGAGAGGTTGTTATAGGGCCAAGGATTTATGGGTAATGTGAAGGTTATGTCTGTTACAAATCACACTTCTCATTAGGTGTAATTTGATGGATATAGCTTCGACATACACATACTGCACTTTGGAGTAGCACCGCTCACTATATTCTCACTGGAGTCCAAAATATTAGTTTTTCTGTTCTTGGAAAAGCTGCTGTTTTGATGCGTATTCGCTGCTGGCTTTGTCCCACTCAAGGAACACTCTGGGGCGATGCACTTAAACAACAGAACCATGAAAAACATTTTTTCATGTTCTGAGGGGAAATCACCTGAACTAAGACACTTGCCAAAAGGCTCAAACTCCGCTAATGCTCTCCGCTGCTCATCTCTGTCTCCCCTTCCATTTGCCTTTCTTTATTCTGCCCTCATTTCCTCTCAGTTCTCAGAGTTGCTTTCACTCTGCCTGGGTGCAGACAGAAACAAACTGCATCTGTATGAAGAGAGGAGGGAAATCTATTCTATTCCTCTGTGGGTAAAACACTGAGATGCTAGCTGCTTTCCTCTCTCTGTCGGTTCAGACGAAAAGAAAGGGAGGAGAAAAGAAGACGGAGGGCTCTCGTTAATGGCTATCTAGGCTATAGGCTGAGCCTGAAGTCGAGCCAAGCTGGGCCTCAGGGAAACTTTGTGACACTTTAATAAAGTCAGTCAGGCTCTCAGGGCTGGGTTCTGAGGACTCATCACTTTTTTTCCTCCTGGAGAGGAGAGAAATGGCACAAACGTCACGCTATTCCTGACTGAAAGCCAGATGGCAGCAGGCGAAAGATTGAAAAAGTGGAGTCATTTACAGCGTTTCTCTGGAGGAGGGGGGGGGATGTGAGTTCTTTCTTTTTATTGGTGCACCAGGACGCTGGCGTTGGGCCTGGCTGGGGATGGATGGATGGGTGTCAGCAGGCCTTTCTATGGGTGCTTGGAACGGCCTGGCAGCCCATTCTGGCCAGACACAAGAAGCCAAAGGGGCAGACGCAGAATTTACAAAGCTCCTGTGCAGCCCGGAGCAATGCATCAGAGATGCCGCTGTATAGGTGAGCAATAAGCAGCATGTAAAAAAAAAAAAGGACAACAGTAAAATCGACACACACCACTGAGCAACATACTGCTGTTGGTATAATGTACATGGGTACATAAACAAGGACATCAACGAAGAGACAGTCAGGTGCCGGCCAGCACTGCACTCAACAACCAACAATAAGCTCTGAGCCTCAACACACAGAGGCGGTTGTGTCTTATTATTTCACATCGACACAACTTCAGAGCTGTGATGACGCTTTAACGGAGAAAAAAAAACGATATCAGACAGGATATCATTTTCTGTCATCACACGTAGGATCACGGATAAATTAAAGACGGACGAGGGACAACTTGAGGAGACCACAAGATGGCGGATGCACAGATGCAGCGGCAGTGCATGTCAATACCTCTCGTAGTCAAAGTCGGAGGAGTAGGCGCCCTCAGAATAGGCGCGGGCCATCCTAGTGGAACGCAGTAACCTGACTGCTTCCTCTCGGCAGATTGGGTACACGCGGTGGTTGCGGCTGGCGAAAAAATATCACAACATTGATTTTTTTTTTTTTCAGCAAAAGGGGAAGTAACATGAAAAAAACACCTGCAATGGAAGAAAACTTGGGAGTTCACCTTTTTGTATTCTCATTCTAGACGAACATACACTGTTACACTATGAATGAATTAACACGTTTGCAGGAGAACCCGCCTCTGCTGGACAAAACTTCACAACCAATGAACACTTATCCATTTTCAGTATTGCCAATAGTCACTCTTTCGGAATCACACTTGCTCAAATGGCAACATTTTTGGAGCAAAATGAGAGGAATGTTTCTATGAGAATGACTTGAGAGGATGAAAAGAGAGAATAAGCAATGCTGATACGGGATGGATGAAGTGTGTGGCCACACAGTCAATCATTTACTCAATATACTGTCCTACTGAAAGGTAACACACATTAGGTATATATTTGATCTTATGCAGAAGAAATATATACTTAAGACACAACACAACACTGATGGCACTGACAATATGAAGCAGTGCATCCGAACACCATGTTGTGTGATGTTGACTTCCTCATTGCAGTTAGTGACTACTGCAGTATGAGGTTCATACAGACTACAGTGATAGAAAAAATGCCATAGTGTCAGTGCCATGTGTTCAGCACCCAAATGAAAGACTTCCTCAAGAACAGAAAGAGGTTGCGGGTCGGAGTTGAGTGGGGGGGGGGATGTTGGGCTGGAAAGATGGGGCTTCATGCACGCTCAGGTAAAAGTCTACCTGGGGTCCTTTTGAGGATCATCAACAGGCTGAGTATGTCTGGTTCGAGGTAGGGTGAGAAAATGGCTGCAACCACATGGAGGGAGGAGAGAAGACAGAGATGGATCTGAGATGGCGCCGAGGAAGAAGTGGAGGAGGAGGAGGAGGAGGAGGAGAGAGAGAGAAAGGATTGGAGATAGACAGAATCATAGGCAGACAGATGGAGGGGTGAGGAAACCGAGGGGAGAGAGAGAAAACGAGAGATTTCTAAAAGAAACAGGATGTAAAGAGACTGAGAAAGCTCATAGGAAAGGTTGATGTAACACATTTCAAAGAGGGGGAAAAACAGGCGAGGAAGATAAGAGAGGCTGAGGAATCGGATGGTGAGGAGATGTCTTCCTCAACGTTGCCACACAGACAGATGAAAGTGGTACACCGAACACACCAGCAGCATTCACGGAGGGAAGAACACAACAGCAAAGTCCAAACGCCTAAACCTGCTTGGCGTCACTTCTACGGAGTGATTAAACACCTTAAGACCATGCACATTACATCAGATTTCTTCTTTTACAGACACAAAAAGTAGGAAAAAAACAGACACATGTTTTAAATAGCAGCCTCACAAAAAGCTATAATTCCAGAGGAGGTTTTTTTTTTATATATTGTCGGAGTTCTGGTGCAATTCCAAATTCTCCATGACTCATTTCCTGTGTCATTTTCAACTGTTTTCAATAAATAACCGGACGCTGTTAATTAAAGCAGCTGAAATACACTCAAGTGAGCACTGTCCCAGACAATTTAGATAAGTGCATTTTCTGCGTCTGACACTGATTTAGGCCGAGCCTCAGAAAATATCAAATAAAGTTAATTGGACGGGGGGGCGGGAGGGGGGGAGAGTAGCTGCGGCCTGGCACTGCCAAGGCTATGATTGGACTCTTGGAGCAACATTTTCCAACCCTCACAGAAAATAAGTGCTGATGGAGGATAACTGACCACTTCCCCTTGACCACCTTTTTCCATAAAGATAGTGAGATACATGCAAATAATGTACAGTATACTGTATGCAGCATTTGCAGCACTGGCATCCAAATGTTTCCTGCATAATTTCAGCCTCCTGAATCTGAGATGGAAAAAGCTAATTGTTAATTACTCCTCTTACGCAGTGCAGTCTTATCCAAGTCTTGCTTTCAAGTTAAGCTGGGCATACACTGAAAGATTGTAGAAATGTTGTTGTGTACTTCCTACTCCTGCTGTACGAGTAGATCGTTTGCGATATGAAGCCAAAGCTCCCGGTTTATGTGCTCACACTGTACGGTCCGATAGACAGCCATGACCGGAGTGCTTACACTGTATGTGTAAAATAGAAGAAAAAAAACACGGCCCGTCGGCCCCTGAGGGCCGTTCTGGCTGTTAACAGTTGTCAATAAAGATTTGTTTGAAAGCTCCGATGCAGGTAAAGTTAGTTTATTAGAAGAGGTCTGTACAGGTCACAATGCTAACAAGGCAGAAACGTGTTGCCTTGATCATCTGTGCCATCCTGTCTGCTGAAACGTCTAAAAAACAATAGGCGCCGGCATATATGGACTCACAGGTGGCTAGAAAGATGTAGACAGTACGGCTTGTCCATTTTGCAGAGAGAATTGGAGGTAAGCTAGCTACGTTTTACTATATCTATCAACACTCTGATTGTAAGAAAAGCAGAAATAAGGCACTGATGTTGGGGAATCGGCTCGTGGCGCTGCTTCAACTGTGCGAGAGTCTGTGGACGGCCGACCAAAATTTCGGACATGTGAGAAATTCATCCGACCGTCCAACGGCCGGTCGGGAGGAGTTAATCGGTCCTTGTTCCCCCCCCGTACACTGCACAGCAAACAATGCCCGACGAAGCTGAAATTCGGTCCGACTCTAAAATGAGTCATACGGCTCAAAATTCGGGCCAGAAACAGGCTAAAATCGTACAGTGTATGCCCGGCTTAACTGTGATACAACTACTAATTGACTACTTCATTTTTTTTTTATCTTTAGGATTATACTGTTTATTTGCTTTGTTTGTTTGTTTTCATGATAACATTCCTCTTTTGGAGTAATACTGTTTGTATACATGATGAGAGGAAGATAGAGCAAGCAAGTATAAAGGTATAGGGGATCCACACCACTGTATCAGATTGAAAATATTATGATCAAATATTTCCAAGGAATGGAGAAAGTTGCTCTTTTTAAAGCAGGAATATAAGAAAGATTAAAAGTACCCACACACAACATCAGTTCCCAGAAAGTTTAAGGCAAACGGCGTCGTGCATTAAGTGTATGCGTGCATAAACACCTCCCTGCATCCTGCATGTCTTACTCATCAGCCCCCACTTGTGCTCGTCAGCATCTGTTCCATGCATGCCCGCGTATGCACATGCATCTACTGCACACAAGTGTAAGCTGGAGCGAGTGTGTGTACCTGTCAGGTGAGTAGTTATCTTCGGACACACTGTGGTGGTCCACTCTAGTGGTGGAGCTGTACTGAGAAGGCCTAAGGTCAAAGGCTGGGTCCAGACTTCTGCTGTGTGACAGAAGTGGACCTCATGTAGTTTACACACCACACACTGTCCCTTACTGGCCAGGGGGGGGCACATCACCCCATGTTTATGTGAGGCATTCAGAGTAACCGCGAGAAATAATGCTTCCTACATAGAGGAGGGGGGGTGATGTGGCATTTGGAAGGCAGTACAATCCCTAATTCCTATGGATCCCAGAAATCAAGCCCAGACCGAGCATCAGTTACCTGGAGGTTGGGGGAACGCTGGGAGAGCGCGACCGCGCCCGGTTAATATCGGCCGACCGAGAGCAGTGGTTAGACGACATCACCTGCTCAGGGACAGACAACGTGGAGCTCTGGAAGTCTCTGCCATTTGGCCGGTAGTCTGCGAAGACAAGAATGGACAAAGGAAGGGAGGGACGGAGGGACAAGAGGGAGAGGGTGTTGGGTTTTATCAGATGGTTCTGTCATCATATCCTGATAAACAATACTCACATTTAACTTTAACACCATGTGAATGTATTTTTTGAGCGAGTGATAAAGCTCAATCTGCAGCATTTGATAATGAAAAATGATGACAGCTAATGATGCAGATCCAGTTTAACCCCACCCTGTAATAACTTAGAAGAAACCAACCAAACTTTTAAAAAAAGCATGCGCTAAATGCTAATCTGCACAGCTTTTCTTTTTTCATTATGCTAAATCTCAATATTCCCCAAAAAATGAGGACTAAGTATTAATAAAGGTGGACTTCATCTGCTGTGTTAACATTGTGCATTAAACATGAAAATAGCCTTTAAAAAAAAAAATCAGAAACATTATAATGAATTTTCTCTGCAAGACTGATTGGTCCATTGAACTTGAAAGAGTTCATTAACCGATAATCAGACGTGGCTAGCAGCCGTGGTTAAGGTCAACGCTTAGCACTATTAAAGTTGATTGATATTCAATAGAGTGTATAACACATTAAAATGAGTTAAAGAAAACCCTGAAGTTGGAAAAAGAAGGAAAGGTGCCAAAAATGGAGCTATTGATAAAGAAATATTGACCTTCACTTGAGGAAGTTTGACATATAAATACGATACAAGTTTATTTTTGATGATCCTTCCTGATTGCAAGTGGATTCAGGTCAAATTCTGACATTCTGAAGTACGTTGCCATATACTGTACTTCTACTATTTGTATACAGATTTTAATAAACAAAAGCTAAAAAGAAGAAATAAACAATATATGTTCTTCATTCTAATGCAGAATAGAATTAACAGGGAACACATCTGCCACTTCTAAACAGCAGCTCCAACACAGAGCCTCCTGCAGCAGAGAAATCAACTTATCCAAATTTCATCTATTCTTCCTCTTGACATGCTGCTTCACGCATGAGTACAGCCTGCCTGTTAAGCACATATAAAGAACCTTTGCTGACAATTAATAGGATCTGACAAGAGGAGTGGGCTGCATCAGAGTAGAAGTACAGTAGGGAATGGGACTGAGGGGTCAAAGCAAAGTTTAATGTACTGTACAAATGTTCGAATTTGGACTTTTCACTTCTAAAACATAACCTGTGCAGTAATTACTAGTGTGTGGTTCACTTTTTAAAATACCTCCTGTGGTGTATGTAAACTAATTTCTTTAACGCATTAACGCGATTGGTCTTTCGGAGGTTGTTGCGGGCTCAGTTTTAAAGCTAGAATGAAGATACTTGTATCATATGAAACTACAAAGGGATCCTTTGGTACTAACCTTGTCATACTAGCTTGTCGCGAAGGAGGCTATGTAATGCATGGAAAATGGAAACACTGTCATGGCCATTTTCAAAGAGGTCCCTTGACCTCTGACCTCCAGATTTGTGAATGAAAATAGGTTCTATGGGTACCCACGAGTCTCCCCTTTACAGACATGCCCACTTTACGATAATCACATGCAGTTTGCCAAGCTATGATTCGAGCCTATTTTTTTATGCTAAATGCAGTACCTGTGAGGGTTTCTGGAAAATATTTGTCATTGTTTTGTGTTTTAATTGATTTCCAATAATAAATATATACATACATTTGCATGAAGCAAACATATTTGCCCACTCCCATGTTGATAAGAATATTAAATAACTGACAAATCTCACTTTAAGGTACATTTTGAACAGATAAAACAAAAGTGTGATTAATTTGACATTGAAATTGAAATTCTAAATGTAGGTGGTATTCCCCTTTAAAGGGACAGTTCACCCCAAAAAAAATGCTGTAGAAAGAAAATAGTTCCTACATGAAACTGCTCACAAGGTCTGTGGATTATCTTGAGTAACTAGGTCATGTTTTCTGGAAAGAGGCATTGCTGTTGAGTTTTTCAAATGTATTTTTGGCGCTTTGAGCACCACAAGCCGAGTGCCCTCTAGTTCCATTATATTGGAGAGAAGGCAGACATCTCTATGGCCGATATCTCCAACAATCGGCAACTCACACCAAGACAATGTATATTGATAAATAGCACTACAGGTAGGAGGAATATATATATATTTTTGATTTTGGGGTGAACTATCCCTTTAACGCAAATACTGCAGGGTAACGAGAGGTGTGGTGGAGCCTGTGTGAAGAGGAGGGTGCGACCAGAGCTGAGCAAAGGGGTATTCCCTTCACTGTGAATGAAGTGAAGGTGACTGGCTGGCATGGTGAGGCAGTGAGGGGCTGATGAGAATGTTAAAGAGGCTGGACTGGAGGGGGATTTCCCTCAGCTACAGTATCATCAGCCAGCCCAGGCTGATGCTCTGTCTGTGTCTGGATCTATTCTCTGCATTTCTTCTCTATGTCTCACATTCTTTCCCTCTCTTCGTCTCTGTGGCCTGTATCTGCTAATAGGGATGTGAAACATTCCCACATGCTAAATCGACAGTGCAGACAGCTGTCTCCATCCTGCAATTTACCAACAGCTTTCCTACAAACAAGGTCGGCACAATTTCTGCGGTCTTCAAGTGAAAGGAAAAAAAGAGGGATGATTTTAATTGAAAGAGGGCAGCAAAGAACATACCGCTTGCCAACGTTATCTTTTGCATGAGAAAACAAAAGCAAGCCTCTATTTTTTTTTTTTTTCCACTAAGCATAATTTCCTTCGAGGTCGATATCTTATGAGGGCAAATTTCAAGTACTTTTCAGTCTTTCTTTCTGCCTTTCTGGCTGGTAAGCAGCAGAGCAGAGCTTCTCCTTTTCTGATGTGCAGCGTGGGCGTACTGCCGGAGCCTCGGTGAGTACGGCAGAACAGCAACTAGCAGTGCAGAGGCAGACAAAATCTCAGTGCTCCCTCACTGGGCTGCAGCATTTTACCCTGCTAATGTGATATATAACAAGTACTGGGAGCTGTTCGGGCCTAGGAAGCATTTGACGGATGGTGCCATGTAGGAGGTTAGGTAAAATAAAATGAGGAATTATAATATGGCTTGGTGAAACATCCAACATTAGAGACTATGTGTTACTTTACCTCCAGACTGGCTCTTTAGCATTTTATTCATCAGTTTTCGTTCATTTGTTCATTCATGCACTCATAAGTTTGTATGTTAGAGACCTTAATATATTACCTGTTATTACCCCAACACCATCTTCACAATCGTAGTCTGAGATCTCGCTGTCACTTATCCTCTGGGATCCTTCAAAATAAAGAGACAGAGAGAGAGAGAGAGAGAGAGAAAGAGAGAGAGAAGTAATTTTCATTCCCTCGTTCATTTATTCACTCTTTTTTTTTTGTATTACGCCTCCCTGGTCTGACTGTAATCTTTATTGGTTAAACTGAAGGTTCCAATTAGATGTACATCTTTGGATAATATATGTGAAAATATGCTGCCTTTTACTGCTCCACTGCAACAAAAAAACAGCAGATCTCTCTTCATCTGAACTTTTAAATGACACATTCAATCATTCAATTTACACGCGAAGGTGGGAGAAGTGATGTGGCGTTACAGCTCTTTCTTCATCCTCCCCAGTAAGCCTCATCGCCCCTCCCTGTCCCCTCTCTTTAAAGTATGAACCCCAACCCCCTCCCTGAAGAACCCCCACACACCGCCTTCACCGTTCAGTCAACTTAAATCAACTGGACAAGTGTGCTTTATCAGAAATGACAAGTGCTGCACTCTGGCAGTGCCGCTCCCAACCTCTCATCTCAGTTGGCTGGAGACTTTTTACAGCTGTCAGCTCTTTCACCTCACACTTACACAAACGGCCAGAAAATCATCCTGGTGGGGGGAAAGGAGCGCGCCTTAAGTGTCTAGTAGGAGCAGTACAGTGAAGCAGTCCTGCGTAACATCGACTACAGTGCTGTCGTCTGAGGCGTGTTAACCAGTATCTGGTCACAGCGGGTAACAGTGGTGAGAGAAGGGCTATAAAATTAGCTATTTTGGGGTTCGGTTAGAGAAAATAATATATTATGCATAAAGATCATTTTTTTTTTCTGTCACTAAATATACCACCACTGTTTTGGGAAGATTAAGAATAGTAAGCAAACAAGAATCATCTAATGCATCCCATGAACATTTCAAGAACATATTCACATTGAAGAAACACAAACACAAGCAAAGTAGAATGGGCTGCAACAGTATTTTGCGCATTCTTAAAAGGGGAAATGTTGGTAACGGGGCAAAAATAACAAAACAAAATATGCATTACAGAGGGAAAGCAAGGGGTCAAAATCAAAGTATATTGTGTTTCTGCCAGGACTGGCAGATAGCCTGGGTTTTTAGAACATCACGTTTTGCAGGATATGGTTTCGGGTTGCAGGATGGGATTGTGATTGGATCACAGGTGAATACACAGAGAGGGAGAGACCACTGTGTCCTAAATCTCTGTTTCCCTGGAGCGTGCACGTGTCGGATACCCTGAGTGGATTTCAAACGAGTGGCGTAAAATTTTACTCCCCTCGCTGAACTCTATAAGGCAGCAGCCAGAGACATGCACCCTTCATGGAAAAATAAGGGTTGGAGAATCAGGGCACAAGGATACATGTTGGCAGAGGATAGGAGAACACTCAGATGCTCCGTAGAGCAGCACTGCCTGCGAGTGCAGGGGGGCCTTTACCTGAGTTGTATGAATATGAGCCTTTGTCTGTGAAAGCAGAAGCAGGTAAGGTTGATGTGATGTGACATGCATGACAAAGACAAAATATGCATAAACTACAACGGCTGTTAAAGCCTTAATAAACTAAAGCAAGCTGACCAAGCCTAGATCGACTGTATTAAGAAACAGAGCTTGATCATTCACTTTACGGAAATAATCTGGAATCATTGAAGTCTGTCTTGATTTTATCCTGACTTTAGTTTTATGACAACTACTCACTGACAGTCTTGTAATGCCCGGGCCACACTGCCTGTATGAGCAGCGCATGACGGCTACCTCGCTGAACTGCTGCATATCTCACACGTGTGGTGTCCACACCGGCAGCGTTTCTGCTGCTGCACTGCTACTGCCAGCCATCTTTCTACATAGAGTTTGCCTTTCATAATGGCCATTTCAATCCACAATTTAAAATCCCGTACTTTATTCACTCATGGTGCCTCGCAAGTCACTGCATTTTCTACAACACTGTCCTGCAAATATTTCAAAATAAAAGCCTTGTGTTGCAACAAATGCAGGAATTCTGTCCACAGAAAAAAACACTAGAGGGCTTTTATTTTGAAACAGAAGCAGGAAGTCTTGATTTAAAAATAAATATACACTTTTTTTTCATGTCTGTGACATATTCTATAGATATAGACATTGAAACTGTAGTAATGTTGCTGGTATGGTGTCAATATACTGTCTAAAGATCATTTTCACTGTCTATCTTTGCTGTGGGGCAGCTCTAACCTGTTAACATGAGCTTCGAAATAAAAAGTAAGAGGTTCCGCGATGCACATACGTTGCTCATGCATCCAGTGTGGCCCGGGCGTAACCGTAGTGTTCCTTGCATGCCACTTCTGGCAGCAAAGCCCATTCATAGTACAGTGACATCAACAATCTCTGCAGTGTCAACAAACAACAAGAGAGAAGTTTGTAATTAAAAAAAGACTGCAACTTTGGGAAATCTCCTACTTAGACTGTTGAAGTGTGACAGTAGCTTCACCTGAACTTTGGAACATGTTAGTGTGGAAAGGATTCCACATTTTGTACCAAATTTCTTACATTGGGTGTATGTTGGTAAACTAACACTGCAGGGTCCGAATGAAAAGGAGGAAGAATTACTGGAATTTACTGGATCCTCTCTATGTACATATGGGCAGTGTGAATACAATGTAAATTGACTTCAATAGTTTGTTTAATTCATTTAATTTGTACCCACATTTTCTTTACTTAGTGTGTAAGTTTCAAAATGTAGTCACACGATATAATGTCTTGTCTTTGGTTTTAGTCTTAATGATATGGTTTGTGAATGTTAAGTGGCATCAGCCTTTTGTCACAAATTCCTTCATGCCTTATCAAATCATTGCAAGATATTAATAAAAGGTGTGTGACATGTGTCTGTGACGGAGGGGTTACGCACTCTGGAGCCGCCGTGTCGGACTCTCTCCATGGAGCTGCCTGCGCTGTGAGTTCGGGGAGGCACGTGGGAGCGGGATGGAGGATACATCGTGGGTTTGTAGCTTGTACCAGTGTGGCTCGTCGTCCAGTAGAGCTGTCTCCAGCTCAATAAGGATCTACCAGAGGAAAAAAAGGCCACGTTCAAAAATGTCTTCACTCCAAATGGTTGCAAACTAACATTCTCAGTGATGGATTTACAGAAATACACAACATCCATTTGAGCCACAATACTCATAGAGCTCTTACAGTCAGCGTCAATCCCACACACTCTTCATTTATCGTAACAGTTTTACACAGTAAATAAAAACATCAAAGCTCATTGTCCATGTTGGACAAGGACTGGACCACCAAAACCTTGTAAGAGCTTTATTAAGGGCTTGACCCCATTCAAGAGGATTAGCTGAGAGATACTGTCAGTGAGTGTCCCTGATGGGTGGCGTTTGGTTTTCTTACCTCTCCCAGGAATTCGCTCTCCTCCTCCCTCACCCTGGCTTGGTCCCACAATGTGATCTCCAGCATGCGCTCCCGAAACTCCCGCCGGTGCACCGGCGAATACATAAAGGTCTGGTTCCATTTGGGCTCTAAGGATTTCTTTACCGTTTTTGTTCTCCTCTTGCTTTTGTCGCTGGAGGAACAATAATTCAAACTGTTTTTATTTACAACCATGATAGGGGAGAGCCACGAATACAACAGATCAATAACACGACACAGCACAGAGCACGTCACCGTGGCATGCTGATGATGACAACGAGATGGCAAAATGACAGTACTATCTCCCAGAAAATGTTCCTGCATTCTTCATCAGTGCTTGAGAAAGAACTGCTTAAAAAGATTCAAAACTGCACTGAACAACCAATAAAGTGATTAGACACATATCCACACATATCCCTACAGCCTTCCCTGATGCTAATGGCTAAAAAACAATAACACATGACCTTGTGACATCACAAAAAAATCTACACAAATACAGAATCTATTTTCTACAGTATATAATAACTCAGTTTGCTGCACTGATGTCCAATATCTTCCTGAATGGAGTGAACTGATGTGCAATGAGTGGTAAAATGGTAACTGTTTCTACTCTTACCTTCTATCAGGGAGGAAGTAGATTTTGACGTAAGGGTTCCTGGGCCGGCCGTCTTCCCTGGGTGGCAGGTCTTTGGCGCCCAGGATGGTGACAATTAGCTGATGGCCCACTTTGTCATACCACAGTTTGACCTGCAGGGGCAGAGCAGAAACAGCCTGCTGAGGGACTGGTCGGGGCTAACAGGAATACAAACACACAGAGGGACTAATGCAGGAGAAGACAAATTCATCAAATTAGAAATAAAGTTACTACACATGCATTTGTGTCTTCTTTTATTGAGACCTATCTCATTCCAACTGACAGTTTTTGACTACAGCATAGAGTCTTCTCCTGTATTTACCCTTCAGGGAAAAAGAGGAATATGTCTACCTGCTAAGATGATGTTAGGTCACATGCTTGGCGGCGCAATTTATCAGAGCTTAAAGGGATAGTCCGGATTTTTTGAAGTGGGGTTGTATGAGGTACTTATCCATAGTCAGTGTATTACCCACGGCAGATGGCGGTCGGCACGCCCCCAGTTTGGAGAAGCAGACAGGAGTACCAGCACGGGAGCAAAGCAATGCACTGCTGTGGACGGGGGCAGCAACAAAACGTATTTTAGACACCTAAAAGAAAGGCCCACCTAAAAAGATCAATATCAATTTAAGTGTACGCTATATTTAGAATATTTTCACTGCTAAACCTTACCATCAGCCCTTTCCGACAGGGAACTGAAGCTGTTATCTATGCTCTCTTCAAAGCCACCAGACCCCCTTGACAAAAACAGTAATTTTAGCTTGCAGAACATGGTAGTTGCTGGTCTACCGCTGCCGTGATCAGTTATTTAGTTTGTGTTATTTTATGACTTTGGTGTTTTAAAGGGTTAGTTCGGATTCACCGAAGTCACACAATAACACAAACAAACTAACTGATCGAGGCAGCGGTAGACCAGCAACTCCTGTGTTTTGCGAGGTAAAATTACTGGTTTTGTCAATGGAGTCTGGTGGCTTTGAAGAGAGAGCATAGATGGATCTAAGGGCTTCAATTCCCCATCAGAAAGGGCTGACAGCAAGGTAAAATGGTGAAAATATTCTAAATATGGGGTACACATAAATATTTTTTTTTACATGAGCTTTTCTTTTAGGTGGCTAAAATACATTTTGCTGCTGCCCCCGTCCACAACAGCACATTGCTTTGCTCCCGTGCTGGTACTCCCGTCTGTTTCTCCAAACTGGAGGCGTGCTGACCACCATCTACTGTAGGTAATACACTGACTATGGATAAGTACCTCATACAACCCCACTTCAAAAAAGCTAAACTATCCCTTTAAGTGCTCATTGAAACATGGAATTACTGTATTCAGTGTTAATATGGTATGATAATGCTAAAAATGTCAAAATAGCATAGGTTATACCTATCTGTGTATTTTTTTTTCCTTTACATAAAGTGTTGTAAAATGTATGCGTTTATGTTCGTCATTAAAAACTTCCCTTGCAGGGATGATAAAGCTTATTGAATGGAACTGAATGTGTTTGGCCTGAATGTCATTTCAACTGAAGTGAACTTAAGTGAAGTACTAAAGGCAACATGCTCTAAAATTAACAGTGTGCTCAGTTGAAATGATACCGTCTACCAGTGATAATGCTGTCTCTAATAATGTCCTCTAGGATATTCAATGGGCATTGATATAGGGAAATCAATCATGCTGTTGCGAGAGGAATCGAAGACAGTTCACACTAAAAGGGAAGTATGGACTCCAACGGAAGACACTTAGAAGAAGAAAAAACTCCAAACTGAGGCCTTACAGAAAGTAGATGAAATGAGAAATAAAACTTCTAAGCTCTTGTCCATACTTCATTGAAAATATGATTATGGAAAGGGGTCTGCACCATTAAAAACTACCAGCTTTACATGCAGCAACGCAAGAAAGAGCATTCAAGACAAGTCAGTAGATTTCATGTAGGCAAAAACACACAGCAGAGGGCTTATGGGAAACAAATTGTACCAAATGATCTCTAAACCTGTAGCCCACCAAAATACCAGATACTGCAAAATATGAATATACCGTACTGTCTGTCGCCTTATGATTATATTATGAGTGATATATTACATGTGGTTCAATAGTTAACTACTCAAATATAGAAGTGGCTTTACGATGTGTCTATCTAATAGTGAATTAACTGAAACTTACAAGCTTTTCCAAGAGTACATACATGAACACACATACACACAAATAAAAACACCTACTTATTTACCTCCATTCAAACTCCATATCATGTGTTTTTAGACCCCTCTAAATTTGAGAACACATCAGACAACACATCTGCATGCTCGATGCATAATAGGCCTATGCATAATAACAGTATTCTTGCTTCAGATCCATATAAAGCTTGTTGAGGGTGCATTTAAGCACAACAACATACTGTACAGCATCAGCCAGATAAATATCCAATATTCTAAACAGGAGTGTTAACCTTCCAGCTAACTGATTCCAACAAAGTGATTCTACTGCGTGTCATTACACAAAAACCAGAGAAAAGACAGACTCTTATTAAAGATGACAGATCAAAAGAGACCCTTCGGAGCGAAGGAAATCCTTCAAAGTTATGCTCAGTTTGGACTTTGCTATTTGGGAGGTACAATTTGCTTAAACTCTCATCTGGAAGGGAAAATGCAATTTGGTGAACTTGGTATCTTTTCACTGCAACATGAATCTGCACACCCATCAACCGTAAGCTGCTAATTAACATAACATGGAGGAGTTCTCCCGTAGATGTGTGTAGGGTTAGAGTTATCCAGGCCTGGGTTCATGTCACACTGAAGCAGAAAATAACCCAAGTCTTTAGTCCTGAGAAAGTTCAGGGAGACACCCTCCTGCATTGCCAAAGATCCATAAATGTATGACACGAGGTCAATTACTGGTGTCAAATCAGGCAATGGGAGAGTGTCTCTTTATATGTGTTCAGATTAGTTGAGCATGCATAACCTAGGAATAATGAGGTGAATGGGTTAAAATGAGTTATAACTCTCATCATAACAGTGATACCAAGAAATCAAATTGAAGAGAAATGACACAATGCACTGCACTGAGGGAAACTTGAAGCTGCCATTTCCCCGCGAATGCATTTTTTTTCCAAAGTATGGAAACAGAAAGTCAGCCAGTCAACAGTCAATGATCAAAGACCAAATAGAGATTTATGCCCTTCAGACAGGGCCCATTACCTGGACCCTAGGGGCAAAAGGCGTTGTTCTTCTACTAAGGCTTTGGCTCTGGATAAGCAAAATTAAATAGCAAAAAAAAAAAGAAAAGAAAAAGAAAATGCAATAAAACCAAAACCCCACAAAACAACAACAAAAACACACAGTACACTTTAAACAACAACAGAAGTTTGTAGTTTCAGATGGGCGATTTAGACTAGAAGATTATTTTACTTTTTCACTTGTATTTTTGCTTCTCTGCTTTTCTGAGTACTTGTCCCTGAGCTTCTTTGCTCTGTTCTCCATAGGCCCTTTGTAATTATCAATGCCTCACGATCATAATCTCTCTTTCTGCTCTGGACCTTTTCTCCTCTGCTTCAAAGCTTGCGTCAGAGTGACGTTAAACCCTTGTTGTCCCTAAACACAATTTAAAGACGGCTCCAAAAATACCATACTGAATTACTCATCAGGCACTGCAGATCTTATAACTGTTTCACTAATCAGCTGTTTTTGAATTTCAAGGTCAGTCGCTTCATAGAAATGTAGAACATAAGAAGCGTCTGGGCAGAATCCACTGCTTATTTTTAATTGGCTGACACAGTGTTAAAGGTTTCAATGTTAAGTCAAATTACTCCACAGTCCACTACGGCGATTGAAATCAGCCATTTTCCTGATATAACAAATTAATAAAAGCTAAAAAATACTTTAAAAATGGTAAAATTTTAAGATTGTGAAGATTGGCAGTATCAGCCTTCGAACCCAATGGTCCTCATGCAGGAAGCCATATAAGGATAAAAGTCCCTTTATTTCTGTTCATATCCACAATTTTTTTTGATTGATTGATTTTTGAGATTCACCAATGTTGTCTTATTTTTGCTCTTCTCTTAGGTGAGAGAACATTTTCTCTCAGCCTTTTTTTGTGGCATCTCACTCATTCTTGGCATTTGCCTGAGTGTTTACACACCGCGCAACACCTGCTCTTATATAGTGTTTAGGGCGTTACTTATGTTAACACCTGCCCTTATATAGTGTTTAGGGGGCGTTACTTATTTTAACACCTGCCCCTATATAGTGTTTAGGGGGCGTTACTTATTTTAACACCTGCCCTTATATAGTGTTTAGGGGGCGTTACTCATGTTAACACCTGCTCTTATATAGTGTTTAGGGGCGTTACTCATGTTAACACCTGCCCTTATATAGTGTTTAGGGGCGTTACTTATTTTAACACCTGCCCTTATATAGTGTTTAGGGGGCGTTACTCATGTTAACACCTGCCCTTATATAGTGTTTAGGGGGCGTTACTTACAGTATGTTAACACCTGCCCTTATATAGTGTTTAGGGGTGTTACCTATGTAAATAACTACCCTGACATAGTGTTTAGGGGCGTTACCTATGCTAATACTTGCCCTTATATAGTGTTTAGGGGGCGTTACCTATGCTATTACCTACAATTATATAGTGTTTAGGGGGCGTCACCCATGTTAATACCTGCCCTTAGTGTTTAGTGGGCGTCACCTATGTTAATACCAGCCCTTAGTGTTTAGGGGTGTTACCTATGCTAATACTTGCCTTATATAGTGTTTATGGGGCGTTACCTATGCTATTACCTACAATTATATAGTGTTTAGGGGGCGTTACCTATGCTAATACATGCCCTTATATAGTGTTTAGGGGGCGTCACCTATGTTAATACCTGCCCTTAGTGTTTAGGGGGCGTTACCTATGTTAATACCAGCCCTTAGTGTTTAGGGGCGTTACCTATGCCAATACCTGCCCTTAAATAGTGTTAATGGGGTGTTACCTATGCTAATAATAAACAATCGGCCACACGCCTCCAATTTATGATCAAGTGGGATTCATCATTCAGCCCACCTGGGTAAGAGCAGGTTTGGATGGTTAAGAATGTTTGGTGCATCTAGAGTTAACTTCTCTTATTTTTTATCTTCACAGAAAATAAAGAGAAAATATAAGAGAAATTTAAGAGAATGTTGCTGCATGAGACCCATTGTTTGTCAACCCAACTATTTCTCATAAATATCAGTGTTGTGAGAAAACATGTCCTGGAGGTGTTACTTAAAGCTATTTCCCTGCTGGACCCTAAATTTGAGAGTTGATATATCTCTTGCTTTAATGCAGCCCTTTACCCATTTACCCCAGGAGGGTTTTTACACTAGATAATGGACAACACACACAGTAACCTGATCTACAATCCTGTGCTGGGTTGATAAAGGGCCAGCTGAACAGGCAGAGTGAGAGAAGCTGTGCCTGGTAGCCCAGTGGTTTGAACAAGGATTTACTTTGAGTTGCATTATAAATACACAATGTGAGTTTAGTAGTATATTCCAAAATACAGTCACATGAACTTAATAACCCATCTTACTCATAAGTTTTCAACAGTGGTCAAAGCAATCTAACAGAACATTTCACATGTAGTCTGTATGTCATGCTGCGGTCGCTTACTGAGAGCTGTCCTGACAGGTACTGGGGGGCGTCCCTCAGCATGCTGGGACTCATGGGCGACGTGACGGAGATGGACGGGCGATCCATCTTCTGAGACTCAAAAGAACTCGAACCTGACAGGGCAGAGACGACACAGTCAGATCATTTAGTAGTGATGTTGTTTTTGGTTTTAGTAACATCAAGAGATAAAAAATGAGAGAGAGGGGGGATGGTAGTGAGGAAGATAGAAAGACATAGACAAGACAGAAAGAGGGCAAGAAAGCATGCCATGAGAAACACCGAGATACAGAGTGACAGAAGCAACTCTCGTAGACGTTGCCTTCGCTTGATGTTTCTAGGCTGATTAATAGGATAAAATGGGGTAATGAAATAGGCTGAAGATTTTGACAAGACTCACTTGATTCCAGTTGTGCATGTGTGCTGTCTGGTATCCTTGGAATATCTCTGAAAAAAAAAAAAGAGAGAGAAAGAGCGTGAGTGTGTGAGACAGGAGAGAGGGAGGGGATGGAAAGGATCAATTTGAGCTAATGCTGACTGCACTGTGCTCTAATGACCGTAAGCACCGCATTAGTCTTCATTCACCCAGCAGCTCCCTCAGCAGCACAAAGCAGGTCAGATATAGGAATTGGCAAAGCAAAGGTGCCGCTGCTTCTTTACCCACAAAAAAATTAAAAAACAATTGGAGGAACAAGAGTACAAGCGAGGCGCCACTCGTCCACAAACACATCCTGCGAGAACACAAGCTATATTTCCCCTATTCAAGTATCTATATTCTCAATTCGGTTCAAAGTTATTCTGAGTAATGCAGGCAGTGGCCTGAAGGAGCCTACAGGACAGACATAAGAACTGTAACTGGAAAAAAAATCAATTAAAGTCATGTAGTCACAACCTGATGCATAATTCCTGCTTTAATTGTTTTTAGTTTGGGATATGCATGTTGTTCATTCATGCCGACTCCAGCTCGTGTCTGATTGGTTGTTTTCCTCCGGTCTGTGAAATCTTGAAGATGCAATTAGGGGCACCGGAGGACAGCGGAGGACACTGGATTTTTTTTTTCAGATTACCTGTCTCATGCACTACTGTCAGGATATAGTGACCATTTTATGAAAATAACTTTTTTTTAATCACATTTGCTCCATTTCTACCCGCTGCTGCTTTAATACTTCTTTGTGCCTAACACCTCAGTTATGGTCATCCAATGCTCTTTGCTGCTAAAAAAAAGTCCCAACGCCTTCGTCTTCACTGTCTTGTGAAGAGTACAGTGTGTGCGTGACGGCGACTGTGATCTCTCACCCTATAGGCCGTGAGACCACCAGCTCCACCTGCGGCTCAGGCTTAGATTCTAGTATGATATTGTAAACTTCTTTAAATGTGGCTCCTTGTAAAAGCTTCCCGTTCCACTCCAGCACTTGGTCACCTGTGAAAACACACCAGAGACACTGAACGTCACACAGGATCTAGTTCAGGGAATACACATCATTATGCTCCTCTAGAGCACATTGAATACTATTAAGTGTCTACATAAAAGTTTGTGTGTTTTAAATACCTGGTCTGAGATGTCCAACAGTGTCTGCTAGACTTCCTTTCCTCACTTTAGTGATAAAAGCACAAAGTCTACCAGATTCTGTCATCTTGCCTCCCACCACCTGTAGAAGCAGAGAGGTGAGTGGATTAGCACTGAAATACACGTGTAAACTCAACTATCAGTGTTATTATAGCTGCAGCCTTAATGTGCCATGCTAACTCTTCATGTCTACACAGATGTATCAGGTGTAGTGCAGCTTGCAGAAGTAGACAGACTGTTTTCCCCCTCAAAGTATCCCGTTGACGTCGTGGTTTTAGCTTTTGCCTGCGAGGTATGAATCCTCAATAAAAGCATTAAGGAGAGGGTCAATGGTAAAAGTGCATCTCCGTTGTGTTCGGGGCTGCGCCTTCTTCCCCAGGGACACACTCTGGTGCTGCTCTGTGGTTCTGTAACAGCGCAGGCCCGTGGGCTAGAGCTGTACTGTACAGTCCTGAGCTGCTGTACTCCGCTCCGCTCAGCTTACATGGGCATCATACAAATAAAAATCCCTCTTAATGGCAGCTGAATGCCAACATACAAAGGAGCTTAGGGAAGTCTGCTAAATGAAATGGCTTTATGTAACAGGCAGGAGCCAGAGAAGGAGGCTCGCAGAGGAAAAGAGAGACAGAGAGAGAGAGAGAGGGAGAGATGGACAGCGAGGGCGAGGCTGGCAGCCTGACTGACTGATGGACTGACTGGCTCGATTGCCGCGTTGGTTGGCTGCTGCTGAGCGGACAGAAATGCACAGAGGCACTGAGCGGACACAAACATGCCATTTCAGGAGGCTCATTCAATCAGTAATGATTTTTCCCCATCTTGCCGCTCTCTGTTCTCTCTCTTCATGGCCCACAATGCTCCTCTGGACTTTGGCTGCTCAGCTTTTTTTTTTTTTTACCAGTATCCACCACCTACAGATTTATGCAATGGTGAAAAGGGAAGGGAAACCACAGCATCTATACTACAACAGAAAATCTTGTGCCTACACTGCAATAACAAACTGGTTTAAATGATATAAAGCTAAGAAGATATACATAAGCATACGAAATATACACACACAGCATGCATAGAATGTAAATACCTATAGGGGACTGTGACGGTGCTATACAAAACATAAACACTGTGCAAAATAACTATAAAAATAACTGTGGGATGCACCAATCCGACTTTTTCAGTCCTGATACCGATAGCGATACCGGGGCAAAGAAGGAAGGTTAAACGCGCTTCAGCCGCCTCACAAGGCACAGTTGGCCTGTCCGGTGCTCACAGAGTAGGGCAATCTTGTAACAGGAGAGACTTCAGAGAGCAGGTCCAAAGCACACTGGCTATTTCAATATGTACTTTTACATCTCTCTTTTTATTATTATATGATATATGATTGTTCACCTGCCTACACGCAGCTTATTGTTCCCTCCCAATTTTTACCAGCCTATGCTGAATCAGTTCTTAACTAGAGGAGGCTATTTAAGTGGAGATGAGTCTCAGATCTGTTTGACTCTGATGAAGACGCAAGCGATACCTGGGCTTTGGGTATCGGCCGATACCGAGTACTGATCCGATACCAGTGTTTAATTAATAAGCTGTATGCCTCACTGTGTGGAAGTGATTGGGATCATTATTTTATGTGTAAGCCAACATCAGGCTTGACTTAAACATTGCTTTCAACTTTGTAAAACAAAATGTAACAAATAAATACAAAGATGTAAATTTTCTGAATTGTTATTTATTATTCAAATAAAAATCGTACACCAGCAACCTGGTA